>NC_140000.1:46639842-47026502 GCF_964263955.1 Coregonus lavaretus
ATTGTTTTCCGCTGGATGGATGAGCAATGTTCAATGAAGAAAGAGGGACAACTATAAGTAAACAAGAGACAGGAAGTAGGATAGAAAACAAGTGTCTGAAAACAAGTGTCTGTAAATAAAATGTTGAAGACTATATATTTTTTTTATTAAGCCTTCAATAAGTGTATGGTGCTGGTAGTCAGTCTAATTATAACTTATAAAATACATATTGTAATAAATATTTATTGAACCCTCTGTCATCATAATGTAATACCCTGTTAAAACTATGTATTAGAAACACTATGTTTTACTACAGCTTTCGCTGTTGAGCCTATGTTGTATGCATTGCATCAAACAAATGTTGCTTTCAAGTGCAAACTACAAAAGAAATGACATGTCATGGGCCATCTTAGGTGGTACCGGTATGTCAGGTTAGCTCTGAGTATCACAGAAACACAACACTTTGAATGAATAACAGACACATTTTCTTAACAATTGTCTATGGATGAAATTGATCCAAATATCTGTTCAAAACATGAAAAACATACAAAAACGTTTATTTAGAAACATTACATTTGACTATAAATGTGTGACATTTTTAAAATATATACTTATTTTGGTGAATTTAAACCATTTACTTGTGTTACAAAAGGTTAATAAAATAAATAGTGTTACTGCTTGGCAGACAGTGTCTCTCAAAAACGACCCCCGTTGGTGCTTTTAAGCAAAAAATACGCTGCCGCTTTTAGCGTTAATCTCATTTGCCTTTCTCTTTCTCACAAAAATGGCCTCAACTTCTCTCTTCTATGGGATGCATTCATTTTTCCAATAAAAAACAACAACATTATTTTCAGGCAATTGCTGATTTGTCCATGTGCATGTTGCGCATCATTTATTTGTATTGCTCCAGTTACAGGAGGGCATGCAATGATGGTGGCAATTGGGCTTGCAATTTGGATTCTGGAAGAGTGGTCATCATAGACAGAAAGTGTGTCTATTGCTGAAAGTACTGCTGCGGTCGCTTATACGTACACGTCAAGTTTCAACATTGTGCAGACATTGTAGTAGCCTACTGTAATGTTTCTTTTTTTTCAGTTTGTCTGTCTCTAGTTCCCCGTAACCCATTTGATGACAAAGCAAAGAGAGCAGTCCAATTCATTGTGGGAGAAATCAGGTCAGAACTCCACAGAGATCAGGGGAAATGAGCTGCTTCCAAAACTGAGTTGATGAACGGCAGTCGAGTGTCTCAGATAGAGGCATGTAGAGTGAGTCCTTATCCAATGTCCTGCATCAATGCTTCATTGAGATACATTATCATACATCTCCCTTTGCCTGGCCACCAGATTATGTCTTAATCACTTTTTTAAATACTTTATTTTCATAGAATTAGGAGGTAGCCCTTTTCAACTAGGTAGACCCCCGCCCCCACACACATTAACATAAACACACACTGCTGCCTAGTAGCAGTGAGAAAAGCTCAGAAAGGAGACCTGAAGGAGTAATGTTGCATAAGGAAATTACTCTTAGTCATTGAACAGAGATGTTAGTGTGTGTAATGAAATACAGCCACCACAACATCTATTTATTTGGGACGTTGACGCACATGCCATGTTGATCTGATCCAGGGCATCCTGTGCAATCTGAGCAATCCACATGAGGCACACTAAACGTTGACGCACAAGTCAAAAATAAACAAAGAGAAAGATGAAAAGTGTTGTCGAGTTGCCATATTCCATCTGTAGCAGTAGCTTGATGGGTTATAGAACAGTGTAAAGCTTTTTGAACCATGGTCGTATCAGTGTCTATCTTTCAAATGCACCGATAACGTCAAGTCTCTCAATCAATAAAATGGTTCACCTCATCCACTGTTCTAAAGCTCTGCTCAACAGCATCCTCAGGTGGAATATAAAGGTAAAAACACAATTGAGCAGCGAAGTCAACGTTCAGACAATTGACAAAGATGAAAATGATCAACCAATTAGCCCATTCAACCTTTGACATTCTAAAATCGCACTTTTATAATTAGAGAAAAACACCACTAAATCGCAAACTCAGTGCAGTTACACAAACGGATGTGTTACCACCATATTTGTTGCAAGCAGCTGAATGTCCATCAGATTTGGCCTGAAGGTCAGTGCTGACCACAGAGAGCCACATGGCTCAGTGGTGCTGAGGAACTTTGGGCTTGGGGATGATGGGAATGGTCCTGCTGTTCACGTGGGATAGAGGAAGTGGGGAGCCTCTTTGACATTAAGCGTCCGACTGTCTGACCTGCAGTGTATTGGTTGAGTCTGTGGTTGTTTGCTTTCTCATGATTTATCGTGGCATTGCAGTTGACAGAGCAGCATGTCAATGGAAATAAACAGTCAGAGTGGTTTTATAGGATTTGTTCATCTGTGTTTCTGCTATTGACACCTGAAGCATTTAATGTGTGAAGACTCACAGGCTGCGTTTACACAGGCAGCCCAATAAATAAAAACAAATCCCCAATAGTCTTTTGACCAATCACATCAGCTCTGTAAAAGATGTGAAAATATCTGATGTGATTGGTCAAAAGACCAATTAGTGGAAAAAATATCAGAATTGGGCTGCCTGTGTAAAGCAGCCACAGTGACCTTGGGCCTGGGCACTTTGTTTACCACGATGTTGTATTCATTAGAACAGGGCACATGATGAGACAGAATGGAAGGTTACAATACACAGAGCAGTGGAACAGCCTATATGAATGACAACTCTGTCTGTCTGGAACCAGAGAGAAGAGAGGAAAGTAGAGTCTGCGTCTTGTCATACTCTTACCCTTAAAGGAGGGAAGCGGTCAGGCCATAGCCGGGGCAGGGGAGGGCTGAAGATAAATAGCATCTTGGGAGTCTGTATACAGTGGCATGAGTCATGCGAGCGCTGTGCAGCGCCTACCTATGCCTGACATTTACAGCAGGGAGAGTGGTGTTTACAATGCCGGACGTGGGTGTACAGGCACCTGGCTTCTTTTATTGTCAGGGAGAAGTCCCACTTTCCAATTTTTTAAAGATCCAGAGCAGTGTGGATGTGTAATGATGGTCTCTGATGTTCCCCTCACTTCTCTGGCCCTAGACTGACCTCCACTTAGGGTCCTCTTCAACCTGGCTTTGGCTACCCTACTGAAAGTTTTACACAAGATGAATCAATTACATTTGCCATTCCAATGTGTTAATACATTTTAAATATATGTTGTGAAAAACATGCAAACTAAAAATGCATTTCAAACCATATTTGTTTTGCTTACAATAAATGCATTTTCAACACATTTCGATGGGTACATTTCCTGTAGGGTTGGCATAGCTGTGCCAGGCATACCAGCTTTGAGTCAGCCAATGCCCTCTCCAGTCTCCAATCTATTCATAGCACCACCACCGCCCTCCCATTTAGGCACACAGGCCAAGGGGGCCCATAGGCAGCCATTTTTGCTCTGAGTTGGGATACGGTCCACTTTTAAATCCAGGGGCCTGCTATTCTCATGCAGTGTGTTGGAGTTGGATGAGAGGAATGAAAAGAGGCACTCTGTGTTTTAGAACTGACAGTTAAAGTGAATGAGGATGTACAGTATGTGTTTGACTTGTGGGTTATTATGTGAAGGACTCCGTTTCACAGTCAACACTGTATTTGGTGTGTGAGATGTTTTAAGGGGGTAGGTCTGATTCTGAACACTGCTCACTGCTGCTCACTGTGCCCTTTCCATCTGGGGTGCAGCCATGGTTCATGCGTGACAAACCCATAGAGTAATCAGCCTACAGATAACTCGGAGGGATGTTCCTCTACCATGTAAGCGTGCCAATGTCTACACCCCATTGTCAGACAGAGGAAGCGCTGTGCGAGGAGAGGACCCAGGCTGGACATCAAGCAGGACAGATAGACCTGTGTGTTCGTGTTGAGGGTCGCTGGGGCCCCCCTCGCGGTCTGCATAGGAAACACGGTAAGGCCACAGAATCTTCCTCGATTTCCTGCTTCGCTCAGCGGCCCACTAAAGCACACAATGCCTTTGTGTTCACAACTGTCAAGTTCTCCTTACATTGTCCAGGCCACTCTGCGATCTCAAGTTAAACGCTCTCCGATTACTGCTTTGGGTATGGTATTTCAAGCACAGGATTTGGAGGGTACCGGGGGCCTGCACAATCACAATATACCTCAGCTCTGCTTCATAACGGGATAAAGAATAGCATTTTTCATACATAAAGATTGTTGGAGTTAGGTAACTAAAACCCACATGGTTAGAAGCACAGGAAGTTGGTGGCACCTTAATTGGGGAGAACGGGCTCGTGGTAATGACCGGAGCGGAATCAGTGGAATGGTATCAAATCCATCAAACACATGGTTTCCAGATGTTTGATGCCATTCCAATTGCGCCGTTCCGGCCATTATTATGAGCAGTTAGCTAAGTCTCTACTGTACTGTGTCAGAACAGAAGTGCAGGACTATGGGAGAGAAGAGTCTGTAGCCAGTCACCCAGTAAAGACAGGGAACAGGCAATAATTAAAGACCATACCATATAAGTGCATTCCCTCTCCACAGCCTTATGGAAACACATCACCTGGAGGCACGACCCCTTGACCTTGTCTTGTCACAGCACCCCGAGCATGAGACAATGGCTCACAGATTTACAGCAAAGGAGCGGGCTTTTCGGGTCGACGTTATACTCTCATTTGACCATAATAGGCTGAGGCGAGGTAGAAAAAGTGTTGCTGGTAATTGAAGTTTCCCTGAGCAGAGGGAGAGAGCGGGCTGCCAAGCCCTGGGGGCGGGGGGGAGGGGTGCTTTGGAGTTTTGTGAGGAATACAGTAGTATGGTTGCCATGGAGACAGAGAAGCACTCTTCAGGGCTTGCTTATGAAGAAGAAAAGTGACGTCCCAGCGAGGGCAGTGAATACAGCGCCTGCCTGCCTGCCAAGGGAAATAACGATTAGAGCCACAGGTCTTACCTTTTATATCTCTGTCTGTGGCTCCATGAATAGGCCCTGTCATCCCCACTCTTCACCCTACACCCTGCTCTTTAGAAAGTTCACATGCATCAACTTTCCCAGTTTCATCATAATGACTTGTTCCACTGCGTAAAGGCAGGCCATCCAAGGCTAGGTTGCGATTAGTCAGACAAAATAGGAAAATGACAGTTGATGTATCAGCGACATGACCAGGCCACCCTCCGCTAGCTGTGGGCATGTTGACTTGTTTAGTTGACGCACACAGCTATCCAAACTATATATTTTCCCATAATGCCTAGCCTTAAAACTTTACTCCAATGCCCTTAACCCCTGTATGTCTAAGCCCTTAGATCGCAATATCTACTAAGCTAATATATGGAATTGTTTTAAGATGGTCATAAAATGTATCATTTAGCCATTTTATTTGGAATTTTAGGACCCCTGTTGGTATAATATTTTTAAATAAAAAATGTATTTGATAAAACATTGAATTTGGCCTTTACTGCTATTGCCCATAGGAACGCATTGAATAACACATTTGTAAATGGCAAAACAGACAGTGTCTGTCCTATACCTGAGAGATCTAGAAAGTTTGTGAGAGTCTCCCCTTTCGATATTGGTGACATATTATTTTGTAGCTCCAATGGATCGGTCTGGACAGTTCGTTGTGTGAAAAGACCTCTTCGAAATGAGGACGTCCGCGATAGAGAGTTCAGACAACTGACGTAAAGCTTGTGGATGTTGTAGAGTAAAACAACCGTCGTGTTCGTGAGTCTCATTTTTCGATGGTGGTGACTTATTAGTTTGTAGATGATTTTCTTGTCTGGATCCTCTCATGCATAGAAAAAGGCCGCTTTCACAAACCCACGTTATGGAATAGGTGCAAACTTCAGCCGTTACAAGAAACGGTCATTCTTTAGCATAAACACATGGGGAGCTATTCAATATTCAAAATGACGTCACTGTGTGATGCACGGGTGCGTCAATGTGACATAATAGTAGGTTACTTATAGGCTACTGAATGCATCCACATTTTTTAATTGGAATCATATTGCTACATAATCTAAACACTTTTCCTGCTTGTCCATAGAAACATTGCTTGAGCTTCTCAGTGTCAGTTGTGTACATGCGGATAGGCTATCACATGTTACACAACATCCCAGGGACTAACACATCTCTGAGTGACAGTTATTTACAGCATGTTGGGCGGCCTCCAGCCTCTTTCTTAGAAGCACCAGTCCCAAGGTGGGCTGCTGAATAAAGTTACCCTGGAGCATAAAGTTACCCTGGAGGGCCACCAAAATGGCTGCCACTCCATCGCCACCTCTTACCGTTGTGCCATGGCAGCGGTAAATATTGATGTCTGCTGCTGTGTGTGACAGCTCAGGCCGGTAAAATGTGTCCTGGTATTAAACCCTCATTTGGACTTGAGCCTCTTCCACTAATTTGGCTATTTTAGCGGGCATTGGCTGCATAGTGGCAGGCCTTGCAGTCAGCTGTCCTCTGGTCCCCTGGCCTGTACACAGGACCTGATGCTCATCATTAGACGGAGCATTAGGTTCCAGGAAGAGACTCACACACACTGCTTTCACACACTGCTTTTTCAGCAGAGAGAGAGAGAGAGAGAGAGAGAGAGGGAGAGAGAGAGAGAGAGAGAGAGAGAGAGAGAGAGAGAGAGAGAGAGACAGAGAGACAGAGAGAATGTGTGGTTAATGTCACCACTGTTGTTCAATGCCTGCTCATCATTAGACAGAGCATTAGGTTCCAGGAAGAGACTCACACACACTGCTTTCACATACTGCTTTTTCAGCAGAGAGAGAGAGAGAGAGAGAGAGAGAGAGAGAGAGAGAGAGAGAGAGAGAGAGAATGTGTGGTTAATGTCACCACTGTTGTTCAATGCCTGCGAATCGGATGGGCTTTACAGCCTACTAATGTAGGTTTAGGGAAATTGTGTCCAAGACCAAAATCAAAAAGAGGATCTTATGGTTATTTAACAGGGTAATGTATAACTACCATTTATCAACATCTAGATGTTTGAGAAAAGGCATGTAGGGGAGAGTGGGGTAAGTTGAGCCAAAGAGGTAAATTGAGACACACTTGTTTCTAGGGAAACCATGCACAAAATTTATAATTTGACCAAATATTTAGGAAGTCATCATTTCATGGAGTCTGTGAAGGAAGAAGCCACAAGGAAAAAGTGGTAAGCAAGTAATGTTCAAAAAACAGATTTTCACCAAGTCAAATAAATGTATTGTGTTAGAGGTTTCATGATGCTTGTATCTAAACCAAAGTTGATAATTTGAAGATTGTTCTATGCATCAGTTGGGGTCTCTTTAACTTCAATATAAGGTCCTAAACCTAGCATGAAAGAGCATCCTTGTAGCTGTGTGGGCTAATATAGTCAAAATGTTTGCCTTGGCGTAAGTTGAGCCAATAGCCAACATACCCCATACAAATTCTGATTACATTTTGTCAGTTTAATGCATAATATGCATAATATTTTGCAACGTGTCTTGCATATGAACTCAAGATAGTACATTTTTATTGTTGAGCAAATGTAAATGTTTTCTTCCCAGGCGTAATGCAAGGCATTATCTCTGGAATATGAGATAACAACAGGGTCTGGCCTGTGTTAAAAGTATTTAAAAAAGTAACTTACCCCAACTCTCCCCTACTGTCATATTGAATTAAAAGCTAGGGAGATGTAACCGCCATGACATTAAGGCGATATCCAATGTGTTCTGTTCACATAAACTACATTTCCTTATCCCACTTTCTTGTAAAGCGTCATTATGTATTTTAGAGTGGGTTATTGTTTATAGAGTGGCTGAATCATTCAAAGGTTCTGTCTAAAGCTGTACTTTGAGAACATTGAGTTGACCTGGCAATAGAGCAAAGCATGATGGGAAAGTAACTAAACTTGCCAAAGCACTAGTCATTCCCTCACTGTCTCTCTGTCACATTCACTCTCTTTCTCTTCCTCTTTCCCTCTCTCTCAGCCTTTCACTTCCCCCCCCCCCCCCCCCCCCCCCCCCCCCCCCCCCCCTCTCTCTCTCTCTCCTCTCTCTCTTTCTCTCTCTCTCTCTCTCTCTCTCTCTCTCTCTCTCTCTCTCTCTCTCTCTCTCTCTCTCTCTCTCTCTCTCTCTCTCACTCTCACTCTCACTCTCACTCTCACTCACTCTCACTCTCACTCTCACTCTCCTCACACACACACACAGAAAGATGTAGGTACGGCATGCATTGCACACAGACAGACACACACACACACACACACACACACACACACACACACACACACACACACACACACACACACACACACACACACACACACACACACACACACTCACACACACACACACACACACTCTCTGTCAAACATTCACACATACACTTCTCCTCTCACTCTCTCTCTCTCGCTCCTCTCCCTCCCACTCCTTTGTCCTCCTTTTGTGGGTCTGGTAAGGGTTCATGCAAGAGGCAGAGGGTGGAGGGTGAGTAGGGGCCATGCAGGGTCTGGCTGACATCAGCAGCGCTCGGCTCAGGGCAGGGAGGGCCACCACAGCACAGTCCTCTCCAGTCCGTCTCTGTCTATCTGATGGGCTCTGGGACAGTGGCTGCAGCCTGGACAACATCTGCTGGGCCTGTGAGGAAATACAATGATGAATACTGCTGCCAGAACCATGGAGGCTCTTTCCCCCACTACCACACTCTGAACATGGCCTTGCTGATGAAACAGAGAGAGAGAGAGAGAGAGAGAGAGAGAGAACACCAGTTAGCCAGTCATACAGTGATAGCGGTAGTTTAATTGCTCTACCTCAGTTACATAATGGACCACCATTATAAATCAGTTATTGAATGAGATGTGTTTTGATTGAATAAATACATGGAGGTCTTTGAGTTTTTCTGTTAGTGTCTGTCTATGTAGTATGGCTTCATGCATATGCACATTGTGATTTACTGTCTGTTCCTCTGCATAATGTACAGCGTTTTTGTGTTTATAGTTAGGTGTATGTCTGTGTGTCTATAGGATAGGTGTCTCCGTTCCACGATGCCCACAATGTATGCCCTTTTTGTCCTCACCATAGCTAATCAATGACATCAATGACATCATCAACAATATAGTTCCCAAACCAAAAAGAACTCCAGCAGGACTGAGGCCCTTTAGGACTGGGGTTGTACACCCCTGACATAAGCAGCCTGACGGAGTGTCTCTGTGTAACCATATAGCATGTCTTTATATCGTCACTGTGTGTCTGTGTCTCAGTACAGTCAGTGTCTGTGCTCCTGGCTCCCCAGGAGACGAGAGGATGGGGCTACGCTGTGTGCTGCTGCTGGGAAAGTGGGCCAGCACAGCGCTCACAAGGCCTCCACAGGAGCACTCCTTAAAAGGCCAGGATGAATGATGTCGTCGTGGTCTCTCTTCTTTTCCATTTTTTTCTTTCCTTCTTAAAGAGTAGAGAAGCCTAGCAGCAGGCTTTATGAAACTCGTCATGCACATCAGATACACACACAACATTGATGACTACAGAGGGCTTGAGTACGTAAGCCTCATGTCCATCAGATTCTGACTGGGGCACACAGAGACCATGGGTTTATTGGACAGTATGTGTAGTCATTCAATGGGGCAGTGATTATATTTGTCTCTATTAGATATTGGAAAAGTAGAATAAATTCCTGAACAGTATAAAACTGCTAGTTCCATCAATGCAATCTAATTGTCTCCTCCTCTTCCTCACAGTCAAAGATACGTGGTTCTCCATGATAGGGCTTGTTTGAAGGAGAGAGTGAAAGAGAGACAGGAAGAGGGCTGTTCAATTTGATGGAATGTGACATGACCATGGTTGACAACACGGTGCGCCGAGGTAGGATTCTGAAGCGTTCCGGACTATTTACAGTCTGCTGAAGGCTCTGGAGAAGGCCATCATTAATTAAACTGTCATCCGTGTGACACCCCTGTTAATGTGCGTGGTTCAGTCTTGGGGCCACTGAAGATTGAGAGAAAAACAAGATCATGGAGTGCGCCAAGAAATATAAGGGAGCTGTAGCTGGTTCCTCTTCTACGAAAAGCAGGAACAGAAATTAAGTGAAAAACGCAATATCCAGACAGAGACACGAACAGAGTGAAATGAGGCATTTCATCAACTACCATTTATGTGTTAACCAGGCCTACAATACAAATATCAGCAAGATGTACAGTGAGGGAAAAAAGTATGTGATCCCCTGCTGATTTTGTACGTTTGCCCACTGACAAAGACATGATCAGTCTATAATTTTATTGGTAGGTTTATTTGAACAGTGAGAGACAGAATAACAACAAAAAAATCCAGAAGAACGCATGTCAAAAATGTTATAAATTGATTTGCATTTTAATGAGGGAAATAAGTATTTGACCCCCTCTCAATCAGAAAGATTTCTGGCTCCAAGGTGTCTTTTATACAGGTAACGAGCTGAGATTAGGAGCACACTCTTAAAGGGAGTGCTCCTAATCTCAGCTTGTTACCTGTATAAAAGACACCTGTCCACAAAAGCAATCAATCAATCAGATTCCAAACTCTCCACCATGGCCAAGACCAAAGAGCTCTCCAAGGATGTCAGGGACAAGATTGTAGACCTACACAAAGCTGGAATGGGCTACAAGACCATCGCCAAGCAGCTCGGTGAGAAGGTGACAACAGATGGAAGAAACACAAAATAACTGTCAATCTCCCTTGGCCTGGGGCTCCATGCAAGATCTCACCTCGTGGAGTTGCAATGATCATGAGAACGGTGAGGAATCAGCCCAGAACTACACGGGAGGATCTTGTCAATGATCTCAAGGCAGCTGGGACCATAGTCACCAAGAAAACAATTGGTAACACACTACGCCGTGAAGGACTGAAATCCTGCAGCGCCCGCAAGGTCCGCCTGCTCAAGAAAGCACATATACATGCCCGTCTGAAGTTTGCCAATGAACATCTGAATGATTCAGAGGAGAACTGGGTGAAAGTGTTGTGGTCAGATGAGACCAAAAATGAGCTCTTTGGCATCAACTCAACTCGCCGTGTTTGGAGGAGGAGGAATGCTGCCTATGACCCAAAGAACACCATCCCCACCGTCAAACATGGAGGTGGAAACATTATGCTTTGGGGGTGTTTTTCTGCTAAGGGGACAGGACAACTTCACCGCATCAAAGGGACGATGGACGGGGCCGTCAAATCTTGGGTGAGAACCTCCTTCCCTCAGCCAGGGCATTGAAAATGGGTCGTGGATGGGTATTCCAGCATGACAATGACCCAAAACACACGCGCAAGGCAACAGACCTTAATCCCATAGAAAATCTGTGGAGGGAGCTTAAGGTTCGAGTTGCCAAACGTCAGGCTCGAAACCTTAATGACTTGGAGAAGATCTGCAAAGAGGAGTGGGACAAAATCCCTCCTGAGATGTGTGCAAACCTGGTGGCCAACTACCAGAAACGTCTGACCTCTGTGATTGCCAACAAAGGTTTTGCCACCAAGTACTAAGTAATGTTTTGCAGAGGGGTCAAATACTTATTTCCCTCATTAAAATGCAAATCAATTTATAACATTTTTGACATGTGTTTTTCTGGATTTTTGTTGTTGTTATTCTCTCTCATTGTTCAAATAAACCTACCATTAAAATTATAGACTGATCATGTCTTTGTCAGTGGGCAAACGTACAAAATCAGCAGGGGATCAAATACTGTTTTCCCTCACTGTATGAAGTGATGATTTCCATGCTATGAAATGCTCATGCAGTTACCAGGAAGCCTCTATAGCTACATCCAGGCCCTAACAACTAATTAAAAAACAAAGAGCACGTTCAGTAGCGGATGTCTTCTTCAGACAACAGCTGTTGGCCTCTCAGTTTCAGGGAGTCCAACTTTTTCCACCAGGACCTCACTGATAGGGGTCAAGGACTGCTACATGTACAAAAAGTCCCTCTTAAACCCCTGTTTGCCTCCACACAGGACAATTTGGGAGCCCTGTCTCCACTCTTCGCTTTCTCTGCGGTGAACCTCCGCACCTATGGGCCTGCGATGCCTTGTTTGAAGCTTGTGTGGGCTGTTCCTCCTCTCCCCGCGAGGCCCAAATCTGTGAGCCATCTGCTGTTATCTGAGGAATGTGCTGCACACTTTATGGACATATATGTACCAGCGCTTTGACGTCTTTCCTATTTTTAGACACCGGCCCCGCTGCTGGAGGTTGTTATTATGATGTCACACAGCCTCTGAAAATAAATCAGTTTGTTTGTCTTAGGTTGCACCTCCCGCCTGCTTTCCATGTCAAGTCTGTTTGTGTTTACATGTCCGTTAAACTGCATTTTTTGATGGCTTCCATGCAGGCTGGGCCTGAGGGCCGTCACAGTTCCAAGGACATTTCCTTGAACGATTTCCAAATGCAGAGTTGATTGGAGGATAATGTGGTGTGTGGATTGCAACCATTTTCAGAGCTGAGAACCTACTCTCTGGGGGCTTTTGCTGTGTCTTTTCCAATGAAAATGTTGAAGTCTAACTCCAGGATTGTGTAGATACTCGATTGGAGTCAGCTGATATTCAGTTCCCTGGAGGTGATGCATGAATTCATATGTAAAACTGTAACCAGAAAATATGCTAAGCATTATCGGGCTGGATGATTTACATGTCATATGAATTGGATGATAAATACTTCCCTGCTTAAATTTAGCTGTCACTTTCTCTATCGGTAAATATATCATATTATTGTACACTTATTTTAAATAGATAACAAGTCCATTATGTAATGATCACACATCCTGAAAACAGCATGCCTTGAGAGATGTACTGTATATGCTCTCCTGCATGTGAGTGTGAGATTGCATGCACACATTAACACGTGGGAGACTGTAATGAACACCTGTGTGTGTGTGCATGTGTGCATGTGCATGTGTGCGTGTGCATGTGTGTGTGTGTGTGTTTGTAGAGAGGCATCGAACCATGCAGGGTGAGTTGATCTGGGGTGACAGGTAAATGTGTTTGACTAAGTCTGATTTAGGGAAGCTCTGACATGAGGAACCCCCCAGGGGTGTCTGGGAGGTGCACAGTGACTGGCTCCACAAGCGACACGTCACCCCTCCCTCTCCCATCCCGACACATACACACAAACAAACCTTATGTCATCCACTTCCCATCCTCCACCACACCCTTAGTACAGGTAGAGAGGAAGAGGCGAAGCGAGAGATTTTACTCCGCCCAAAATCTGTCCACAAAAATAATCCCACAATGTGAGGAATTTTAGCATGGAGGTCAATGAGAGAGTGTTGAATTTGAGGTCAACAAAAAATTGAATTGCTTATTTGCTATGTGAGGTTTATTTGATTGAATAGAAGTTTCGTAATGGTTAGCTTGTTACGAATGCACTGATATAAGTGAACATGTGACATTTCGGCAACTTTATATCGAAGCTGTGCCTGTTGTCAAAGAGATAGATAGAGGACTCATCATGGATAAAACCCGTTTTAGCATGGACATTGCCATTGAGGTCTTCCACCATTTTAAAGTAGTTAACTGGGTGGGGATTCCTATGAGTTGGGAGCAGTCAGCCAATGAAGAAGAAGAAAATTGACTACTTTAAAATGGAGATAGCCTCAAAGGCGCAGTCCATGCTGTCACAGATGCTATAATGGCACAGATACAAAGATGAGTCCTCTTTCTATCTCTATTGCCTGTCTTTCACGTAAGTATCTGCCCTCTCATGGGCTAGAATGGTCCCACCTGATCTCGCCTCCTCCCACCTGCCTTCCATCTTTGAGGACATGTATTACCATTGTTAGAGCGGTCACTTGACTATCTTGTCAGTATAATAGACAATCTTTGGTACATGTAACGCGTGAGCACGGATCAGGACCTGTCACGGGGCTGTTGACAATTTCCACGTGATGAACAGCGTCAGTCGTCGGCTTGTCTTCTCTGACACGGCCCAATAGCTCAGAGATAACACTGACACTACCTCATCATCACGTAGCAGGAGAGAATACCCATTCAAACTGGCTTGTTGTATTCTACACTATACAACTCAACACTTTGTATTGTATACCTGCAAAATATGCCATACTTTTTCCATTGTACCTCAATAGATTGTATATTGGCAGCCATTTTGTTTTTACTATCTCTGGGCCTAGGATGGAGATGGTGGGCTGCAGTGGGACCAGGGAAGGAGGCTGTTATTGTGACTTTGGACATTCAGCCGACCTTGACCTAATTTGTTACTCTAAATTTAAACCGCATCCCAGAAAGCCGTAGTGGTAGCTCGCCGCTCGGTGACATAACTACCATAGTCTTGTTCCATGGTCAAAATCATTGACCATTAGCAGCTATGCTGAAACAGTTACTGTGGGGTGTGGAGGCCTGGGAGGCAGTCAGAGGGCAGACGTACGACACAGTTGTCTGGTCATGAAGGGCAAGGCGAGAGAGGAACACTGGCTGTGTTTGGAATAGGATTACAACCAGCTTGATGAGCTATTTCACTCTATTTGTTTAATGAGAGAACGTCTGTCTGTGATAAGTCAACACAGCTGAGTAATTATACTCCCGTTAGACATGCATGTCTCAGCATAGCTTCCCTGGATGCTGAATATTCATATTCACACCTGTGACACCACGCCCCCATCTCACTGAAGCAGAATCACTCTCATTGAATTATTATTGCATTTGATGATAATACATTAATGCATTAATCCTGCTAAGTTAATGCCAATGCCATCTCCTTTTACATTTGTATATTGTATACTTCAGGTCACCTGTGTTAACTGATGAACCAACTGTATTGTGTGTTAAAATAATAGTTTTGTTTCAGCTCAGAAGCATGACTCTTACCTCCTCACTGGTCTTCTGATTCTGGTGAGAGGAGAGCTGCAACATAAGCGCTAATAATGAGTGTCTCCACTGTAAAGCGAGGGGGAAGAGCTGAATCTAAGTAAGCAGAAGAAGACAGCTCTATTTATAACTCTGGTTGGAGGGACTGTTCTGTTTGCTTCATCTTGCAGACACTCAACACTGCTGCTCCAGGGCTTCCTGTGTAAAATGGAGGGTCTCTCACTGTTCATGTGCCAACTCTCCACAGTGGTAACGATGGCGGACTAGGTTTAAGGAGGATTATGTCTTCAATGGCCAGAGTCTGTGGTTGTCTATTTATCTACAGTATTTTTACTATTGTTAACTAACACTGGCTACAATGTTGTGGATGGAAAATACTAATTTCCTGTAACTAGTTGTTTTGCTCTGGAACTCTGGGGTCATAGGAGAGATGAGGCCGATGGGAAACAAGATATATGACACCTGTTAATTGAAACATGAACCTGTCTGCATGTGGATTTGAGTGCCTTGATGTCCTGCCCATGACAAATGGGCTGGTCTGGTGAACTTTAAACCCTGAGAGAGAGATGTCTCCACTGGGCTCCCATCCACTGATCATCAAAAGGGTTGGGGTTCAGTTCCAACTGAGGGTTGAAGACCCGGCAGCCCCCAGGTTGAGTGATCGATCACGTGGCTGCCCTTTTCATCACATGGTTGTCATGAAGGTAGGCTAAATGGAAACAGTCTGGATAGGAGATATAACCAATAGTAACTACAAATGGGAATGCCCCAGTCTCTTTGTCCCAGAGATACATTTGACTCTTTGAAGTCAAGAGGCTTTCTGATATATTCTCCATTATCAACCACTCATTAATGTTAACCACTGATATGTCTACTGTCATGGAGAAATTAGAGCGAGACAGACAGACAATGAGGAAGTGACAAGAAAAATAAGGAACAGCAAATCCTCCCGTTGCTGATAAGCCAATTGACACAAATAACGGAGTAGACAGCTGAGAGTGCCTCTCATCCACTGGGCTCTTGATGAAGCTGCCAGTGCCACTGTTACCATGGTAACAATTAGCAGCCCATAGGAGTGGACAGGTCAGCTGTTTGGTAGAGAGGCGAAACCCACTCCATCACCTTCAACGCACCGCCTCACCAATGGCGTGTATGTGGTTAACCTTTTATGACAATTAACGATGGATAGGCAGGCGTCTTTTTCCATGGTTTTCTCTGTCGGAGTGACTCATTCGAGCTTTTAGCTCTAACCCATTACCGGTTGCTGCACAGCTCCAGATTCATCCTATTATTAGACTGTTGATATGAAACAAGGTCAGTCCAATAGCCTTGTCTTATTAAGCTGTCACTACTAATTTTGCCTTAAAGAGACAAGTATCCCCGCACCAGTAGAGTATTGTGCATAGTATACATCCATTCATATGCAGTAAACCATAGCCATACCATAGGAAGTATATCCCCACACTGAGGGATATCTTAAAAGTTGAACGGTCCTTTGATGGACTGGAATATCTGTGACAAGAAAAATACAATAGTTTGTGTGTTATAGTTTAAGCACACTGTGTTTGTCTATTGTTGTGACTTAGATGAAGATCAGATCAAATTTTATGACCAATTTATTCAGAAATCCAGGTAATTCCAAAGTGTTCACATACTTTTTCTTGCCACTGTATCTGTGTATGTGTAGCCTTTAGACTCATTGAGAATGGAGTGCACTACAGTAGTAAAAGGTGCTAAGTGAGGGCCCTATATCTGGCTGAGGCAGGAGCTCAGCTGTTGTCCATGAGAAGATCAGATCATGATCACTCCTCCTCTGGGGGGGATTTTGGCGAGGGACGCTCTCGCTGAGATATATCACGTGCTAAACACAGGGGCACACCAGCAAGATTTGCCAGGTGGCACGCATTCAACAGACTGGCTGTTATTCTCAAGGAACTGCCTGCCTGCTCATGACAGAGCAATATTGCTCCTTAAGTCGAAGAAGCCACATGATCAGTGGTGTAAATATCTTAAGAGCATGAATTCAAAGTGACAAGCTCCCTGAGACTACAGAGAGAAGCTTTTCCAGACACCCCCCATAAGGAGGCTCAGAGTAGAAAAAGGGGACCCTGGGACAGCTGCGAGGAAGGGGGGGAGGGCAGCTCCATCACAGATCTGTCTGACCTCTGACCCCTGGCTGCAAGAGTCAAATCCCTGAGTCTCTCTGCCTCAGTGTCTCTGCTATGCTGCTGCTTGCTGGGCACCACAATTATACCCTGTGCTGAGAGTTTAGCCACAGCTTATTCTTTCCACTATTGCCTTTCTGCTATCTATTTAGAGAAGATGTGTTACCATAGTTAGGTTGTTGGTTGTTTTGGATCTTTGGTGAACCTCAAATTGATTAGACTCATCAACAACTGACATGGGCAATGAACTTCACTTCAACACTTGAGAAGCTTTTCTCACAGAAGCATGAAGTGTGTCAGCCACAATGTCAAACCTAAAACCACAGCCTTGCATACCATACCTGCCAACATGACCTGACAGGCTGCGTGAGCATACAGTTGTTTTATTAATTTACTTGGGGGAACTGCTCAACAGATTTCTACAGAAATTATGCAAAGATGTGCACAGATATGCACCCCCCCCCCCCCCCCCACACACACACACACACACACACAGACACACACACACACACACACACACACACAACAACATCAACAGACTTCACAGCATGTGACTGGCTGCTGCGGAGATCAGCTTGCTATTAATACTAAATGAGGAGGGTCTGACAGAATCGAACCACTCTGCCTCGGCCAACTCAGCTTAGAGTATCTCTTCCTCTGCCTGAAACACTATGTGGCATGACATAGTCTGTCCCCCGGTTCAGCTGGATGATGGTGGGCCAAAGTTCCACACGTAGCATACTTTGAATATATAGAGCCATAGGCCTATTTGTCAATGACGGGCGTGGATGAGCACAGATGTATAGGAAGGGTTGCATTGGGCCTGCTGCCAATTTAAGCATCATGCTGTGCTTTTCTGGGAATGTGATGATATGTACGAACAACTTTGCCCATTGCAAAACAGTGGGCCGAGAGCGACACTGTCTGCAGACCTGCTAACTCTCACCTGATACCAGGGGCTGGAGGAGAGCTTTAAAATCTGACAGTGACTAATTGAAGAGGCTAAGGTCTGAGCCGGCACTATCTATGCATTTCTTGCCATAGCCTTTCGCATCCCAGATAACATCAAAGCAGGACTATTTCTATCAGTGTGATGATAGCACTGCAATCTGGGTTTTCTGCTCTGGGAGGAGTTGAGTGTGTGTCACAGGCGCCAATGTCGCCGCGGCAGCAGGCAGTGGGCGACAGGAAGTGGGCGTCTGGCTTCACTCAGATGGTGCTCACTCATCCACACTCACGAGTCACCCAGCTCTGAGTGGCTGCTGCATCGGTTACCTTCTGGGACATGTTACTGTAGGTAGTGAATATGTCTGAAGAGACCGTTTTACTGTCAATGGTAGTCAGTTATTTATTGGAAGGATTCTAACTAAACTGTATTTCATCTTCAGTGCAATATCTGATCATTTACCCCTGTCCAATACATTAACAGTTTTGAACCCACTCACAACCACAGGCAATAGCAATCATCCCACTCACAACAGTCCACAATATTGTATAGTCCTCCACCCTCGGCCTCAGCCAGCTGTTTCTCCTGCATGCTCTTAGACTGCACACCTCATCTGGTTTTCCAAACCACATCAGGGAACAGTTGCTTCAGAAACACTCAATTACAATAGTAAACACCAGCTTCCCCTGAGGAATCAGTCATCGGTATAACCGTTCTGACACCAGATCACACAACAGCACACACACACTCAACAACAAGTCTTTATGACTTATGGCTTGTTTGTAATCAGCCCCAGTCACTAACATGTCAATGGACAATGCCAAAAAGAGAGTGTTGGTGGTTTGTGGTATTGATTCACTTCATTTGTTTCCCTCCCAAACTTTTGTTTGATCTCCGCGAGGAACAGGAACAACAGCAAACAGTCCTCTGGCATCAAAGTGAAAGGTAATGAGGGACAGAGTTTGTCTGGAAAACCTTCCCTCCCAGTGACACATGATGACTGGACTGGCCTGCATGCAGCTGAGGCAGCCACTAATGGCCCACGTGAGCATTGCGGTAAACACAACTGTTTAATGGGTAAGGAAAAGACATCTAAACATTTACTATACCTTCAAGAGGTAGGTTAGTCCACATGGGAAAAGCCAAACAGAATGCACACAGTCATATAAATGATGTGGTTGGATGATGGATCACATGATTGCCCCAGGGAGCGAATGACCACTGTTAGATAAGCAGAGGGGTTGTGGCGGTTGTGGCGACTGACTACAGACAGGACCTGGCAGGTTGGGGAGTATAGGCCAGAAGGAGGGGCGGTGGCGAGTGGATATGAATTCATCTTGGGGGTCCTATGATCTACTGTTTCTCTGCTGAGGCGTCCAATCAGAAGCCTGTAACAAATTAGCACCCGGATGTTTCAGAAGGCCTTGGCTTTAGGATAGACTGAGCTTGGCCCTGCATTTCATCCACAGATGGTTTCTTGGTGGTACTCCACCTGCCTCGTGGAGAGAGATGCTTGGCTCTGCCTGTATTGCAGACTTTGTCTTCTATATTCCGCTCAAGCTACCTATGATCCCTGCAAATGTGAAAACAAGCAAATGGATTTACTGTGTTTGACGTGACATCATCCTTACATTATTAATGGTTGGTTCTTTATAATCTAACCCGTGGGAAAGGTGTAGCTGTTCAGTCTCACACACAGTATGGTGCTGTATGTGATGTATAGTAAGCATAAACTGATGACGGTAAGGTGTTTAGGTAGGAGAGGGGCCCTGTTTTAAGGTTGATATACAATTCCTCCACTATTGGCTTGACAATCAATGTTTGAAAGCAGAAGCAGGGACTTATGAAGGTGATTTGGACACACATTTGACACATTTTCTTGTGTGTGTTTATTCGGTAGGATGATTTCCTTGAGTTTGAGCACCTCCATTAACACATTGAGAAGAACAATATGCAGACGCTGACAGATTGTCAGTGTTCCAATACAAACACTACAGATATCAACGCCGTCCAACACACATGTACCCTGAGCTCAAAGAGCTCCACAAAGTGACTCATGTGGCTTCACTCACACTGTCCATCACATCACTGGGAGGTCTGCTCCCTGCCCTGCCCAGCAGCAGCTTACACATCACTTTCCACTACTAGCTCTCCTGATATCAGCACATAAAACCCTTTTAACCATCATCCTGCAACAACAGACGTTTGGCGTGCTCCACCTCCCCTGTGACTAAACACAACAGACCTCCCTCCAGGATCTCCTGATGGCTGTTCGCACCGTAGACATTGGTTCGAGGGGTGGCCAGTAAATCAGGATGAACTGGGCCTGATCCCCCTCTGTGTATCTTGGCCTCCCACTGGTTCTCCTGGCCCAGAGATCCTCCACGCCTCAGCGTCGGTCCTGCCACGAGGCTGATTCATGTGCCGAGTCTGCAGAAATCAATTAATGTTAAGTCTGTCCTCATTATTATTAAAACAAGACCCAGATGGCAAATATAAAGATCCAGTCTATCTAAAAAACTGGAAGCCTCTTACACTTCAAAGTTGTGATGCAAAAATACTAGCGAAATGCCTAGCACAGGTTTTTCCAGGTATTGTTCATCCTGATCAGACAGGTTTTTTACATGGACGATACATTGGAGATAATATATGACAACTACTAGAAATAATAGAACAACATGAAACATTTAAGAAGCCAGGCCTGGTATTTATAGCGGATTTTGAAAAGGCCTTTGATAAAGTAAGACTGGATTTTATTTATAAATGCCTGGATTTTTTTCAATTTTGGTGAGTCTCTTATAAAATGGGTAAAATAGTAAATAGCGGCTACTTCTCAGAGAGTTTTGAATTGTCAAGAGGAGTTAAACAAGGGTGTCCGCTGTCTCCGTATCTATTCCTTATGGCCATCGAAATGCTAGCTATTAAAATCAGATAAGATAACAACAGTAGAGGATTAGAAATCTAAGGCTTAAAAACAAAGGTGTCCATGTATGCCGATGACTCAAGTTTTATATTAAGTCCGCAAACTAGATCCCTGCATTGTCTCATTGAAGATCTAGATAACTTTTCTGGACTCTCTGGACTAAAACCTAATTATGTGTACAATATTATGTATTGGATATTTAAAAAATACAACTTTTACATGACCCTGCGGTTTACCTATAAAATGGGCTGACGGTGAAGTAGACATACTACTCCACAATGAATTTCAATAGAAAACTAGTAAAAATAGACATGGTCCTGCAACCATGGAGAGGTAAATACCTGTCTATTTATGGAAAATTGCACTGATTAACTCCTTAGTCATATCTCAGTTTACTCACTTACTTATGACACTGCCTACTCCTGATGATTCGTTTTTCAAATCATATGAGCCAAAGAAAAATAGCTTTATCTGGGATGCTAAACCAGACAAGATAAAGCGTGCCTATCTATATAATGAATATGAACTGGGTGGATTGAGATTATTAAATCTAAAAGCACTAAACCTCTCTCTAAAAGCTTAACTTATCCAAAAGTTTTACTTGAACCCTAAATAGTTCTCAAGTAGATTACTAAGAAAAGCTCATCCATTGTTTAAAAATGGCCTTTTTGCCTTTGTGCAGATTGCCATGTCTCATTTTTGATTAATTGAAAATGAAACCTTTTTCAAAGTATCTCTCTTTTTCTAACAAGCATTGCAGAGCTGGTTACAATTTCAATTTAATCTCCCTGAAAAGGAAACACAAATATTACAACAATTATTATGGCTGAACTCAAATGTGCTGGTTGATAAATGACCTGTAGGTATTTTGTTTTTAAATGATATTGTAAATTGGAATGGTAGAGTTACAGTTGAAGTCGGAAGTTTACATACACTTAGGTTGGAGTAATTAAAACACGTTTTTCAACCACTCCACAAATTTCTTGTTAACAAACTATAGTTTTGGCAAGTCGGTTAGGACATCTACTTTGTGCATGACACAAATAATTTTTCCAACAATTGTTTACAGACAGATTATTTCACTTATAATTCACTGTATCACTATTCCAGTGAATCAAAAGTTTACATCCACTAAGTTGACAGTGCCTTTAAACAGCTTGGAAAATTCCAGAAAATGATGTCATGGCTTTAGAAGCTTATGATAGGCTAATTGACATCATTTGAGTCAATTGGAGGTGTACCTGTGGACGTATTTCAAGGCCTACCTTCAAACTCAGTGCCTCTTTGCTTGACATCATGGGAAAATCAAAATAAATCAGCAAAGACCTCAAAAAATTGTAGACCTCCACAAGTCTGGTTCACGCCTGAAGGTACCACGTTCATCTGTACATACAATAGTACGCAAGTATAAACACCATGGGACCACGCAGCAATCATACCGCTCAGGAAGGAGACGCGTTCTGTCTCCTAGAGATGAACATACTTTGGTGCGAAAAGTGCAAATCAATACCAGAACAACAGCAAAGGACCTTGTGAAGATGCTGGAGGAAACAGGTACAAAAGTACCTATATCCACAGTAAAACGAGTCCTATATCGACATAACCTGAAAGGCCGCTCAGCAAGGAAGAAGCCACTGCTCCAAAACCGCCATAAAAAAGCCAGACTACGGTTTGCAACTGCACATGGGGACAAAGATCTTACTTTTTGGAGAAATGACCTCTGGTCTGATGAAACAAAAATAGAACTGTTTGGCCATAATGACCAACGTTATGTTTGGAGGAAAAAGGGGGTGAGCAAAAATCCCAGAACCACACGGGGGGACCTAGTGAATGACCTGCAGAGAGCTGGGACCAAAGTAACAAAGCCTACCATCAGTAACACACTACGCCGCCAGGGACTCAAATCCTGCAGTGCCAGACGTGTCCCCCTGCTTAAGCCAGTACATGTCCAGGCCCGTCTGAAGTTTGCTAGAGTGCATTTGGATGATCCAGAAGAGGATTGGGAGAATGTCATATGGTCAGATGAAACCAAAATAGAACTTTTTGGTAAAAACTCAACTCGTCGTGTTTGGAGGACAAAGAATGCTGAGTTGCATCCAAAGAACACCATACCTACTGTGAAGCATGGGGGTGGAAACATCATGCTTTGGGGCTGTTTTTCTGCAAAGGGACCAGGACGACTGATCCGTGTAAAGGAAAGAATGAATGGGGCTATGTATCGTGAGATTTTGAGTGAAAACCTCCTTCCATCAGCAAGGGCATTGAAGATGAAACGTGGCTGGGTCTTTCAGCATGACAATGATCCCAAACACACCGCCCGGGCAACGAAGGAGTGGCTTCGTAAGAAGCATTTCAAGGTCCTGGAGTGGCCTAGCAAGTCTCCAGATCTCAACCCCATAGAAAATCTTTGGGGGAGTTGAAAGTCCGTGTTGCCCAGCGACAGCCCCAAAACATCACTGCTCTAGAGGAGATCTGCATGGAGGAATGGACCAAAATACCAGCAACAGTGTGTGAAAACCTTGTGAAGACTTACAGAAAACGTTTGACCTGTGTCATTGCCAACAAAGGGTATATAACAAAGTATTGAGAAACTTTTGTTATTGACCAAATACTTATTTTCCACCATAATTTGCAAATAAATTCATTACAAATCCTACAATGTGATTTTCTGGAGAAAAAAAATCTCATTTTGTCTGTCATAGTTGACGTGTACCTATGATGAAAATTACAGGCCTCTCTCATCTTTTTAAGTGGGAGAACTTGCACAATTGGTGGCTGACTAAATACTTTTTTCCCCCACTGTAGATGGCATCTTGAGGAAGGAAAATTATGTGGATATATTGAAGCAAAATCTCAAGACATCAGTCAGGAAGTTAAAGTTTGGTCGCAAATGGGTCTTCCAAATGGACAATGACCCCAAGCATACTTCCAAAGTTGTGGCAAAATGGTAAGGACAACAAAGTCAAGGTATTGGAGTGGCCATCACAAAGCCCTGACCTCAATCCTCTAGAAAATTTGTGGGCAGAACTGAAAATGTGTGTGCGAGCAAGGAGGCCTACAAACCTGACTCAGTTACACCAGCTCTGTCAGGAGTAATGGGCCAAAATTCACCCAACTCATTGTGGGAAGCTTGTGGAAGGCTACCTGAAACGTTTGACCCAAGTTAAACAATTTAAAGGCAATGCTACCAAATACTAATTGAGTGTATGTAAACTTCTGACCCACTGGGAATGTGATGAAATAATTAAAATCTGAAATAAATCATTCTCTCTACTATTATTCTGACATTTCACATTCTTAAAATAAAGTGGTGATCCTAACTGACCTAAGACAGGGATTTTTACTAGGATAAAATGTCAGGAATTGTGAAAAACTTAGTTTAAATGTATTTGGCTAAGGTGTGTGTAAACTTCCGACTTCAACTGTATGTATTTCATGGAGTTATCAGAATTGTATGGAAAGGTCTGCTCAATCCAAGATTACAACCAATTGATTACAGCATTACCCAAAAATTGAGGAGGCAGGTGACAGTGGGAGGAGGTAGGGAACTGGTCTGTCTGCCCAATATAAAGGATCAAAACTGGCGGAGGAATAAAAATAGCATAAATAGGAAAGTTTCATTTGAGGACCAGGAGGTTGACAGCTGTGCCATACAGATTGCAAAATAGTTGGAAAGAGATTTTTGATGTACCGATTCCATGGTACAGGGTGTATGAGTTGATATATAAAACAACGCAAGATTCAAGACTTGGTGCTTTTGAGCAAAACTTATTGTACAGAATTCTTTCCACCAACAAAATGTTGAATATTTGGTGTATACATTCATCACAGCTCTGCAGATTTTGTTGTGAGGATACAGAATCAATAGACCATTTGTTTTGGTATTGCCCTCAGGTAGCCTGTTTCTGGTCTCAGGTTCAGGAATAGCTGAAAAAGCATAACATTAATCTAAAATTGACCCTAGAAATAGTATTGTTGGGAGATCTGGAGAGACCTGGTCAATCAATTACTAATATACTAATACTCTTACTTAAAGTACTTATCTTCAACTTGTAATCTGTCGATTCTATTCGATTAGATAGATTCAAATTGTATGTTAAACATCACAGCATAGTTGAAAGATATATTCTATGGTGCGTAGAAATCTGAAGAGGTGGCCAGCAGAGATAGGTGTGATGGGCTGAGGGAAGCTGAGGGTTGGGATGTGGAATTGGAGACAAGTGGGAGTGGAGTTGCTGGGCGGGGGATAAAATGATGGTCAAAAATAAAAGTAAAAGAATTAAGTCAAAATAAAACAAAACAAAAAGTATGTTTGAATGGCACTGAGGGGCAACGTTGTTACATCTCATGCCTGTTTTATTTAGCGCCATCCATCATTCCTTCAATTCTGACCAGTTTCCCAGTCCCTGCTGATGAAAAACATCCCCACAGCATGATGCTGCCACCACCATGCTTCACTGTGGGGATGGTGTTCTCGGGGTGATGAGAGGTGTTGGGTTTGCGCCAGACGTAGCGTTTTCCTTGATGGCCAAAAAGCTCAATTTTGTTTGGCGAGCTCCTTGGTCTTCATGGTGCCGCTTGCTTGGTGGTGCCCCTTGCTTAGTGGTGTTGCAGACTCTGGGGCCTTTCAGAACAGGTGTATATATATATTTACAATTACATTTACATAATTTAGCAGACTGAGATCATGTGACAAATCATTTGACACTTAGATTTCACACAGGTTATTTAATTGATTATGTGACTTCTGAAGGTAATTGGTTGCACCAGATCTTATTTAGGGGCTTCATAGCAAAGGGGGTGAATACATATGCACGCACCACTTTTCCATTATTATTTTTTTTTGACATTTTTGAAACAAGTTCTTTTTTTTATTTCACTTCACCAATTTGGACTATTTTGTGTATGTCCATTACATGAAATACAAATACAAATCCATTTAAATGACAGGTTGTAATGCAACAAAATAGGAAAAACGCCAAGGGGGATGAATACTTTTGCAAGGCACTGTATGTTTTAATATTCAATAAATAAATAAATACAAATATATATATTTTAAAAATATATAAGTCTGTCCTCACTGGACGTCCACTGGGTCTGATGGAGGGACCAGGTTTGGGAAAAGAAGTGGCAGCCGGTTGGATCTACAGAGATCTCTCTCTCGTCACTCCCCTTCTGTCCTCACAGTGGTCGGTCTGTCTTGAGGTTTAACTCATGTGGGTGGAGCTGTGTAAATGTTTTGGATCATTTCTTTGCTTGGATGGCTTTTTGGCTCAGGTTGTCAGATTTTGTCAGATAGTCCAGAGGCAGGTTTATCGCACAACAACATCTCTGGTGCTGCTGACAGATACTAAAAGGTTCCATTGACAAATGAAGCATCGTGTCAAGCAAAGTTACAGAAAATGGACTAAAGCAGATTATAATGGGCAACCAACTTCAGAAACATGTATCTGTATCACTATTATCCCCACTTGTTTTATACACAGGGATCTTCTAGATTTCATGTAGGAAATAAACTATTTTGAGATCCAGGAGCCGTTCCCACCCACCAGAATTAGTAAGACAATTAGACCAACAATTATTGTCCTCAAACCCATAAACACTATCATTATGAACATGACAGTAAACAGCACTTCCATTTAAATAGTGTTGTGGCACGCTCCATGACGACTGCCTAGGAACTGGCCTCTAGAAACAACTCCACAACCAGCATACAAGGAAGCAAAACCACACCCCTGCGGCGTACACATGGGCGTCTGCCAATAATAACGCTCAGTGGTGCCAAAATAAAAACCACTCTTCGCCGGTCCATCTTGCATTCAGTCAGGGCTAAGTCTGGACCACCCAGAGCTTGAGTCCACTAGACATTCCTGGCGCTACAAGTGCTCCCATCAAATCATTACAGGTACTGGTTTGTGGTAAAGGTGCTTTATATTTCTCTTTGGTGTGCATTGTGTCTCTGTTATGAAAAGGAACATGTGCTGATGGGACAGAAATACACAGAGTAGGTCTACCACAGGTGGCCGGTGGCACCTTAATTGGGGAGGACGGGTTCATAGTAATGGCTGGAAAGGAATAAATGGAATGGTACTCCATTCACTCCATTCCAGCCATTCTTATGAGCTGTCCTCCCCTCAGCAGCCTCCTGTGATGTCTACAGTAATTAGCCATGTATGTCCTTATTGGTAACTCATGTTGGAGAAAGGGGGAAAAAATGCAGATTGAATATTTGTGTTAGGGTCCTGCCAAAGCTTATCCACTTGAGACAATTGTGTTTGTCTTACCAGAACCACAGTTGCTATGCCAGGTGTTTCGAGGGCCCTGAACATACTTTGCTTCAGCAATATTGTGGCAATGGTGAGAATCACCATCTGTTTATACCACAGTAGGTTCGTGGCACCTTAATTGAGGAGGACGGGCTCATGGTAATGGCTGTAGCGGAATTAGTGGAATGGTATCAAATACATCAAACACATGGCTTCCATGTGTTTGATGCCATTCAATTTACTCCGTTCCAGCCTTTATTATGAGGCGTTCTCCTCTCAGCACCCTCCACTGTTTTTTTTTTTGTCATTTAGCAGACGCTATATCTGATATACCTGATATAACCATCCAACACACAAAATAAAGTGGATGTCTCTTGTGAAGGTATTTTCCCCTGACAAAACACACACAAACACTACTGAGAGACAAAGTAGTCTATACCATGGCTTACACTCTTGGGTTTCCAATGCCATTTGAGGCCAAGGAGGAAGTCAATAGTTTCCTATAGATAAGTTGTTGTTGCACACTGGTCACTAAATGTTTTCCTATCGACCCACAGTGCTTCAAAACACCATGGCAAAAGGCTTCTACTTGTCTCTCTCATATCTATTGTAATTATCTCCATGGACTGGCCAGCTAATGTTTCATGGACAATAGTCTCTCTCTCCATAATGGCTCCTCTGAAGGAGTGGCACAGCTGACACAGATGGGCACAAACTGAGTAAACATACTAATATCCTGCTACTACAGTGAAACTACCACAGAGATATTTAAGTAGAGAATAGATACATATTTGTTCAACTGTTGGTTGTTTTGTAATCAAGCTGAAAAGTGAAAGTCTGATTAAGTGACCATGGTCACATTTCATTTAGAGGCCCAGTTTAAAATTATTTTAATCATTGGTGAGATGGTTTTGAGTTTTTTAGGGCTTTGATGAATACAAGGCTCTGAAATCATTTTGATAAGACATGCATTTAATTGGCCTGTGTTGTGCAGTGTGTGGCCTGCCTGTCTGCTGATAATCGCTCTGCAACATCGATTTCACTTTTTGTTTTCTGAGACCTTAGCATGCAATGCTCAATTTGCTACCTTAAAAAATCTGCAAGTTCTGCTTTTGGCGATAGTGCCTTTTTACACCGTTTTATCACTGTTGGTAAAACATAAACCCCCTTGCCTATTTCTATTGCTAATGTTATTTAATTGTTATTGTCTTCCTCTGGTAATTTCATAGGGATACGGATGATGTTCTTTGAATGTTATTAATAATTATGAATAACATTCAAATTATGAAAGAGCTATGTTTATCAATAGCCTATCTCTGGTCTAAGAAATAAAATACATATTTTCTCAAACGTTTTGACTTAGTTTGACCAGTCATCATAAAAACCCTTGAAAAAAACGGTAAGCAATCCTGATAGAACTCACAATGACTAAAATCGACACTATGCTGGTTTTAGAGCTCCTATTTATGATTAATAAATGATAACACTCCCCAACTCTGTCAAGGAATGTACAATCTCCTCCTTTCCCTTTATCTGCTGATGACGTTATACTGCAGATCCTGAGGTGACGTTACTTTGTCTCGCGAGCTTATGGAAAACAATCCAGACGCTCTCTCAGCACCCCCCCCACCCCCCCCCTCCCCACCTTCCCACGCCCCAGTGCGCTGTGGGATAGTGGCACTATAAAGTATATCCTCTCTTGGAGAAAGATAAGAAACCCGAGACAGGAGGGGATGAAGATGGCGGACGCCAAGCAAAAAAGGAACGAACAGTTGAAACGGTGGTTAGGGTCGGAGACAGACATCGAGCCTCCTATTCTGAAAAAGAAGAAGACGAAGGTGAAGTTCGACGATGGCGCCGTGTTTTTGGCTGCCTGCTCAAGCGGCGATACCGAGGAGGTGCTCCGAATGATTGACCGGGGTGCTGACATCAACTACGCCAATGTAGACGGTCTGACTGCCCTCCACCAGGTTTGTCATTTACAGCTATAAGCCTTGACACTGCCCATACAATAGTACGACAACCATATGTCTTGCCAAAGATAGTAGCTAACGTTTCCTCCTGCCACAGTAATGGAGAAAGGAGTCATTCCTACTGAAGCTCAGTCTGTTTACCTAGCACGCCCGTCTTTTTTAGACGAGAGATAGGGCCATTTCATTTGTTGGGCTGTGTTGATTGAATTGGATCAGAAGCGAAGGGGTGGATAAACTCATAAAATACCTGATTGGTAGCTATTCTGTTTGGGCTAACTAGGTATGTTAAATGTATTCTTAGGTTAGCTAATGTTGAAAATATGGATAGTTAGCTATTTGGTCTTTGTATATCATCAACTGATTCAAACATCCATAGTCAGGAAGAATGACGTTGGTTGGCTTGCTAACATCTAACCAGTTACTGTAGCTAGCTAGCTAGGCAAACCATTATTGGAACTGATCTGTCGCCCTGCCCTGGCTAGCCTATAAGCTATGAAAGATAGCTTAACTCCATACTGTTGGTTTGTTGTTTAACAAATACTCAATTATTACAGTCGTTGACTAGGTTAAAACTAATTGTGTTGTATTGGAGTCAATAGAAAGTACAGAAAAGTAAAATGTTTTGTTAGTTGCTAGCTAACGTGCTGCAAGTTGGATAGCTAACGTTGGCTAGCCTGTGCAAATGGTGGAAAGAACGTTTAGCTAGCCAGTGTGGCACTGTTCGTTACCAAGCATAAGCTTGACTGTAGTCAGTCGGCAGTAAAACTCCATTCAAATTAAGTTAACCAAATGTCAGTTTGGATCACGTCGAAGCTGTGACATACAACAATATTTTAGTTGGTTGAAGTGCTGTAATATGTTCCTGGATGTGAGGATGGGGTGCATTATCACAAATATGTTTAGCAACAATAGCAATGCCGCAGTCTCTAGTCTAAAGGGCAGGACGACTGTAACTAGCTACAGTCATGACACATTTATATTTTCAAGAAATATTATCTGTGGTTCATAGCAGATGTAACTAACTAGCCTACCTTAGGCTAGCTACAGTATCATTCAACAGCCCACTACAAGCTAACGTTAGCCCCAGGAGCCACGTCTTTTGACATTCTGTAGCGACTCCTATCATTTCAATAATAATAAAATAGCAGATTGATAACGTTGCAATTTGTATCTACATTTTGTAATTGCAATTTGAGACTTCCCTGGATTCAAAGCTGTTTTTTCAAGTGTGATATATTACACTACAGATTACATTACATGTATCCAAATGCATGCATGTATTGCATGTATCGGGTTTGGCCTAGTTTCCTTTGCTGCTCTGGTAAGGTAGGCACAGCCCAGTTATTTTGATATAATAATAAATAATATGCCATTTAGCAGACGCTTTTATCCAAAGCGACTTACAGTCATGTGTGCATAAATTTTTACGTATGGGTGGTCCCGGGGATCGAACCCACTACCCTGGCGTTACAAGCGCCGTGCTCTACCAATTGAGCTACAGATATATGGAGGATATAGCTATGCATAGATCTGTGCAATTTTATTATAGGCAATCTGCATGGATTGGCAATCATCAAAATTTGTGGTGTTTCAAAGTAGTTAGGACAGTCTACTTTTCAAATAGCCTAGCTAACAAGCTAACTAACATTCTTAGCTTAAAACTAGGTACATGCTCAGAATTAGAATCATAGCTCATTTTATAAAGATTGTTACACTTTGGAATTGGCGATTGGCTCTAAATTAGGCTAGCTAGCCTATATCCTGCAGATGTGTTCGGATTGCAATGTTGCATTACTAACATGGGTTTTGCTGCACAGTAAACTGTTCTGAAGTCGGATAACAGCTGACACATCTCTCAGAGCGAATGTGAGGTTTATATGTCAATACCTGTTGCTTTCAGCTGTCTGAAATAAGCCAATCCTAGGTTTTTGGGCTGTTAATGTTATTAGTCAACACTTTAGCCTACATTATGGCAGGTGGAGCACCAGCCTGTTACCCTGAATACTGACAACAAAACAGGGTGCCCATGGAAGCCAGAAGTCCTCTAAGTCAGTGGAAAGTGTTGTGCTTTTAGGCTATTGTTTTTTTAAAACAGCTACTACACATAAACATTTTAAGTCATGCCATTGTTTTGTCATTGTAGCCATAGAATAACTAACACGTTAACTGTTCATCAAAGGTTTTCACACAGGCTTAAATGCAAAATTGAGAAAATGTAGGTCTGTCTTTCTCCCCAAATGCATTTTAGTAAAGTCAGAATGAGTCATGGTTTATTGAAGAAGTCTTGCACGCTCAAACTGTCTTGAACCTTACATCTACAATGATCTCATCACCCAGATCACCTGCACTTTCTCTTAAGTAGTGTGATGTGTGCATCTTTTATAAACAATGTTATTGCCGGGCAAGGCTGTATCCCTCAAGGCCCATCTCAGGGTGTGGAAGTGGTGCCGTATCCCTAGAATAGATGCTGCCTTATAACTAGTTGACTATGGGGGGATGAGGAGGAATTCACACAAATGATTTTGTCTTATCTGACATTAGAAAGTCCCTAACTAGTAGTGCATGTCTCTTAATCAGCCTTTCTTTAGGGTGACCGAGTTGGTCTTCCTTTCAACTGGAATTAGTCAGCTCCCTGCTCTGTGCAGGCTCACTGGGTGAAAACATTGCCTTTTTTTGGACTGGGGTCCACTCCAGGGATGAGCAGAGTGAGGAAAGCATTTGCGATGCAGCGCGTGAGACCTAACCATGTCTGGAGAGACTTGGAGCAACTTTGTGTTTGTGTTCCAGCATGTGATCCCTGGCTTCAGGGTCTTGGAAAAGAGTTGAAGGCGATATAGGGATTCGCGTTTAGCGTGCTAATCCTAGGATTTCAGGAAGGCCAGGCTGATGTTGGTTTGCTCAAATCAACAGAGATTTGGTTTAGGGATGTGCACGGTTATTCAAATATCCGGACGTTAGTATTCGAATACTTGTGAGTGTTCATTAATGCATTTTCTAAAATAAAATATCCATGTGACATTGTTACATACAAGAATACCATGACATTTGAAATTATACACTAATAAATACAACAAACCTTTCAATGTAGTTTTTTGATGTTCTCCCCATAAAGACTGGTAGCATTCAGGTGTTGTGTTGGCCAATCAAAGCAGCTCAATGTGTAGTGACTTCACTATTGCAATGCAAGATGGAATAAAATGAAGTGATTAAAAGTTAGCGAAATGAGAAGTAGGTTACTACGAGCAACCAACAGGTAGGCAGTTCTATCAGAATGGGGTTGGGGAGAAAGTGCAAAATGTGGCCTCAATTAGCCTAGCTAGCTATAGTTGGCTAGCTTAGCTTCTCTAGGCTAATCTAGTCAAGATGGGCACTGTTATATGGGATGATAAATAACATTGTGGCTTCTACAAGCTAGGTAGTCTTGGCTGTAGCCGAGTAGCGTCACTCTGCCTCAGTCTACTCACTCCCATCTCACCGGCACCTCCGCAGCTCCCTCGCGCAGCAGTGCTCAGGTAAAAAATATATGTCAAAAAAAACAAACAGCCACATGTATTTCGGATATCCGACAAATCTAATTTTATTGGTCACGTGCCGAAAACAACAGGTGTAGACTTTACAGTGAAATGCTTACTTACAAGCCCATTCCCAACAATGCAGAGTTAGAAAACTAGACAAACGTATGCTATAAAAAAAACAGTTCTTGATACTATTCCAATAGTGACATTTTTGCAAACCCCCATCTAATGTGGCTCAGTTTGGGTTGCCTCTGTTTGTTTTGGTTGCCACGTTAATTGTCCCTGATGGCTTTGCTAATCATTATCCACGTTGGGAATCTCTGCCTTCAAGGAGTAGGGCCAGTTGGCTTAGAAAATCAAAGTTGTCAGAATAATGGTTAATGACTCCCCTCCTATTAGCAGGAGGCCAGTAGTGGTAATGCACCCTAGTCCTGGTCTTCAATGGAACTAAATCAAAGTCTAGTAAGCTAATTCTCCCCAATACTCCACTGCCCACCCCCCATTCATTGTAAACAAGCCTCATATTTTCATTGGTCCCTAACAAGTCTTCTTCGAAAACGCCTGCCTCTTTATTGGGTGTATAGGATTAGTAGTCATCAGCCTGCGGTTTGGCTAGCCTATTTATTTATAGAGTCAAACATGGTGCCACGATTCACCACTACTGTAATAATTGGCTTAGTAGTGAGACTACGGGTGGCTTTAACATTACTCTAATGCTGCTACCATGCTGGTACCTGAGTGACCGCTGACCTGCCAGGCAGTGTAGGCTAAATGACATGGTAGAGTGGCAAGTCTCCTTTCAGTTGCAGCTGTAGAGCTGTTATTTTATCTGCAACAATTGTTTATGGGGGCTGTCGAGTGCTGATGACATCAGAGGCCATTGACATGCCCTGAACCATGTCCCTTCCTGGTGACAAGGCAGTGACCCCTAGCTTTTGTTGTAACAATGCTCTGTTTTTACACGGAGGGTCACTCACTCCTCCTCGGGTGCAGTGACTGCACTGCACTCCCGCCACTTGTGAGTGCCAGGTTATAAATACCACCTGCACCAGTTCCTCTCAGTATAGCTCGGTTTGAGGAGATTATTCTACGTTTGGGTATGAGTCACCGCCACACATACTCTGGACCACTTAGCTTTGTACTGGCATGCATTTGGAGTTTATGTGGAGTATATATGGCCAGTCTGGCTTGAAAGGGCTTGTCTGTGTGGAACAGATCACCTACTACAAATACTGCACCAAACATCGTAATGTAAAATTGCACGACTAAGATCTCTTTGGTAAAAATGTCAAAATGACATTTCTTGAGTTAGATTAATTCTGAGTATTTGGTTACGGCGTCTTAATGGACAAACGGTACTATTGTCGATTTTTTTTTTTCTCTTTTGTTTTTCAAACACGTTTATTTTTAAGGGAGTATGTGAGAACTCTCGTTCGGCTAGCTGAGTTTGGTGAGGCACCAGCCGATATGAAGCATGCTGAAGCCTTTTCTGCTGGCACACAAGCCCTCGCACCCTGCAGCCATCTAGGACCACTGAGTAAACGCTTGACTTGAAGTCGATGTGTGAAGGGCGAGGAAATGCATATAATGGTGCTACTATAAACCAGAATTGTAACGCTTTCCATACAGTTGCTCCCCGTCGGTGAGAGGAGGTACAGGGAGTTGTGAATGAGGGGGCAGGACTGGGGAGAGATGTTTGTAGATATGCACTGGATGGGTAGCATTCCGGCCCTGTCGTCCTGGCCCGTGCATTCCTCGCATGACAGTAGGTGGAAACCATGGCAAAGGGAGAGCAGAGCAGGCATTCCTCAGCTGTCACCTAAACCCCCCCCCCCCCCCCCCACAGTCCTACTCTCCTCTTTCTGGCCTGCCTGCCTGCCAGCCTCTCCCCAGGCGATGCCAGGAACCAGCTAACTACTGCCTAATGTGCCCTATCAAGGCAGGGCCTGCACAGGGAAACAACAGGTGTATTCACCCATATCTGGCCTTTCTTTTGAGTCATCCACATTGTCTATCATTGGTAATGTACTTACAGTATATAGCCTAGCTGGTACAGTTATTGTTAAGGATTACATTTTTACTGGCTTTAAGTAGCTTTTTGTAAGTTGTGGTTTTGACGTCATGGTGAAGGTTTTACGACATTGGGATAGGCTCGATAAAATGCCAACTGTTCACTTTTTTACCTTAGCAACAGTTTACCTGCCACGCCCTCACTATCGGTGTGTGAACTCTATTAACAATGTAACCATGGCAACGTCTCATGCCAAGTTGCTAGTGGCTTGTCGGCAGATTTGCGTACATACATAGTTACATAACCACTGACTGAGCAGAGTAGCCAGCAGCAGTTTAGAATCACATGGACTGCCTGAATCTTGAAATGGAACCTATGCAGACAGCAGTGTATGGGGCCCTCACTGCAGTTCCATCCAAAGCAGCACCAGTTACATTAACACATTACATAATTGCTCCAGGCCCAACCCTGAATCATGGCAGGAAGCACAGATTCCGACTTTCAGTAGTTGCTGAGAATTTTTTGTTGTTGCTTCAATTCAATCTCTTGATTAATTTTGGAAAATGTACTTGTTGACTTGATATTTTGATGGTCTGGCCTTGTAAAGTGTTGTATTCGCACAGATCTTATTGCTGAAATATTAAGTTCTGGAACATTTCTTCCACCAGTCATGCAGCGTTCTGTTTTGGTTCTCAAGGCTGTAAACTCACTTACCCTGGAGGGAAGCGGAGAACGTTTTTGGTTACCACGAATCACCTGATCCGAAGTGAGAGTTGGTGTGTGTCGGGACCTGAAAGTGCTGCCCAATTAGGGCTAGATTAAGTTGACTTGGGATGAATCGAGCTGTGTGACTTTTGATGACGGGGGAGCACCATGTTCCTCTCATTACAAGGGACATTTGCCGTGGTTCACCTTTGAAGATAATCAAAGGAACGCCGAACAAGACTGAATACTTTCAGTCACTGTTTATTTTCCATACCAAGGCCCAGAAGATAAAGAATGCAATTGCTTAGTTTTTGTCTCAGACTACTTGCTGCCTTTTCTATTCCTAACCCTAAACCAAAGTTGGAGGTGGCCTGTTTGACAGTGGACTGGGTCTGCAGGCGCAGGGTGAACACAGCACATGGCACTGTTTGGTTTGTGGAGGAGGGGATGCTTACAGTGGAATGCCCCACTTCCCTTGTTGAAACCACTGAGGAATGGTCTGAAACCCCTGCCTCTGGTGTTGGGCCCTGTCAACAGAGGCTGTTTAGCCCTGCCAAAGGTCAGTGGCATTACAAATGGCAGCTCTGAATTAAATGTAGGCTAATTGTAGCCATTGGGGTTTATGGCGAAGGGGGTACTGTAAAGCTTGATGACCTTATATTTGTGATGCGATCACAGTGATAATTCGTCACCGTTTGTCAATTTTAAGGCCTGAAACATTTGGTCATTTTTGGAGGGCTTTTTAAAACCACATTTCATTGGTGGTTGAGGTGAGTTCAGCCCTTACTATGTAAAGCTCTTTTAAGTACCTCCAATAGAAAGGCACTATAGAAATCCAATCCATTTAATATTATAAATAAAAATAACAATTTGACCACCCCTTTTGTTGTAGCTGAAGTTTAGGCTTTCTAGTTGACCTGCCCAAAGGCAGCGATTCATGCATTTTATAATGTGAATAGCAGCATGAGAATTGAGAATACATTAAAATGTCACTCAATTATTTATAGTATGGAATTAAGAAAATCCGAATCGTATTACTCTTTGTCTATGCGTTCAGTCTGTCTTGTAGAAAGGTTAATGGCTAATACAGTTTGATGTTTTCATAACCTTAGCAGTCGATTGCTTGTCAGTTTTATGGACATTAATTACATATTATAATTCAAGCATTACGGGTCACCCAACCCAATGTTGGTTCAACGTTGCCTCTGAATCATCAGCACAACCGTCACGCCTCTAGCCTGTGACAACTCTAATATTAGAAAAGCTCACAGAACGTGCACATTCTACCTGTTTATAATTGGTAGGTCTTGCTCTGTCAGGCGGGCCCCGTCTTAAGTTTTCATTGAAGTGTTTCTACAAAACCTATAATCAAGTGCAGGAAGTCCTTGTGTCGTTGCTCTCGACTGCTTCTCAACATGTCGGGTAGTCTGCTGATCATGATACGTCGGCATGGCTTCCTTACGCGATGTCAGTCAGACATATTAGAAAGCAGACACCTTCCATGTCTGTTCAACTCAAGATTTTCTTGGATAGTTTGCCAACGTTACCTCAAATAAAACAAACCCTTGCATATACATTTTTTTTTTGTTATAAACACTCACATTTTCTTGCGACTTATTGACACCCAATTTCCTGACGCTTTCATTTTGAAAGGGCTTTTAGTGGTAGGGACTGTCTGAAGTATTTGAGACAAGCGTCACCGCAGGTTGAAACTGGCTCACCTGGGGTGTAAACTCAACCCTCTTTTGCCACGTATGTGCTCAGACAGACGTGACAGCCAGGCAGGCAGTGGAGATGGACTTGACCTGTCACACACTGCTTCACCTTCCGCCAGAAGCAACCTATAGGCTAGGTGCTCTGCGGATGTCGGCCATGATCAAAACGACACGGTGAAGCTGGCGACTCGGCTATAAATTAAAGGCAAAGTGAAGGTTGATTTGAAACCAGAAGCTGCCATTGATCCACACCAGTGTACCACCCTCTCCCACATGCGTTTTGATGATATCACTGTGTTTTCCTGTACATGCAAACGATTTCTCACCTGAGTGAGAAGCTATAGATCTCCCACTATGTCGTCAGGGCTCCTCGGGTCGCTGAGAAATTGTCCCGGCACATAGACCTGTTGACAACATCTGTGTAAGAAACTGGGATGAGAACCTGCAAAGAGCACTCACTCACTCATCTCCGGCCACACTCGGGCTTTAGCATAGTATTGAGCTGCTGCAACATTTTAGTGGGATGACTTCAGCAGCTTGTCTGTTTTATTCACCCTGTGGCACAGTCTCCTCTGTTCTAGATTGGTCTTTAAACCATCCCAGGGTTGTTTGCTCTCCAGTAGCAGTCACATGCCTCGCTCTGAGTGTGGGTTTATAAGATGTTTTTGAACCGAAAACACCTGGACGCTGAAGACTGAATTCCTCTGTCTTATGCAGCGAGGAGGACAATTAAGCCCAGAGTCTGTTTTGTTGTTGTCCTGGGAGGGAGAGGTTACATTCTTTCCATTAATCTCAAAATGGCCTCATCTTTCCAGCCAGTGAAATTGGTGGACCAAAAACTGTACTGACAGGTACAGGAGTCGCATTAACGCAGAATTCTGCGTTTTTAATGTAAGAAGGAGAACGCATATTAAATATCTTGCTGCGTTTTGTAAACGCAGATCTGAAATGTTCTTATTGTAATTTCTGCTCAGCATCAGACTAATATTGTGACTCAAAATGCCTGTTTGTGAATTTATATCTATCAGCAGACAACGCTCTAACTGATGTGTAGATACTTTCCTCTGATAAAATGCAAGATTAACTTCAAGCAAATCATTAGGAAATGTAGCAGGCTACATTCTTTCTATGATAAACATTAGAAATACGATGGCCTTTTATTGTAAGCAATATACAACGCAGGTGAAATTGTTTAAAACATTATTTGATCTGCATTTTGAAAAGGCAGATCCCTGAGGTAAAGTCCTTATTATAGCCATGGTGAAGGACCATAAGATGTAGGCCTAGGCCACCCTAGAATATGTGAGTGAAGGACCTACAACTTAGTAGACATGACAGCCTTCACACCCCTATGTGGTTTCAAAGTGGGCTCCTTGCCTTGCCTATAGTCAACCCAGGACACAACAAACTCTTCAGCTACATTTGTACAGGCTAACCAGTCTGCCTCTTCCCCTCAGCCTGTGATTGATCTAGTTGTGTACTGAACTACCACCAGACTGTGTGCCAGTGAAATTGCTGCGTGCAGTTGTGCAGGCAGGGCCTTTTAATTATGTGCTGTACTCTGCGTGTGTGCTGTGCTTGTGTGTGTACTGTGCGTGTGTTTGTATTTGACTGCAGAGGAAAAGCAGTGTCAGTGAATAGAGCTGGGTGTCAGAGTGCTTGGCTTGTGAGTTTTGATGGCTGCAGGCATTGGACATCATTCAAAACCACTGATTTTATTTAGGATCCCCAGGTACAGTAATTTAGTGGTGCCATTAACACCGCTGAACAGACCAACAGAGTAGAAAACTATTCAGAACAGGAATATACTATAAGTAAAATGTACTCTTATTTTCACTCTGGTGCCTTTTTGAAATCCGAATGGACATTTTGGTTCAAATATTTTTCACAGTTCATTTCCTAATATTGTAGACTTGATTTTACATATTTTGTAGAGCGTGAATATTGTCCAGTCAGAAAGTCTAATTGAGCTTTTATCCCAGATGTTGATAGCCTGCCAAATTAATAATGAAATGAACCAAAAATAAGCAGACTGTACATGTGCCGGTCTGGAGAAAGTAGGCTACAGTCGGAAGCACAGCAACGTCAATCAAGAAGTGTAGCCTTTTCAACCCAGATAAGTGACCTCTTTCACGAGCAATGAGCCGTTTAGCATACATTTACAAAATGTATAGAACTCTTGGTGTACCAGTAATTTTGATCTGATTTAGTCTCCTCAGACCGCACTGGAGATTCATGTGATCCTTCCAATGTAGTTGACATTTTCTGAGGCTCAGGGAGATTAGGTGTGCCTTTGGAAATCCCAACGCCCTAGTCTCCACCAGAGTTTTGCTCTGCTCAGGACTACTCTAGTAGATTTTCATTGGCTAATTAAAGGTGTGCCCTGCCGTCGTTGTCCGTTTTGAGAGGGCAGGAGGACTGACAGGAATGTTTATCCTCTTCCTAAATGGGGGGAATAGGATGTAGAGGGGGATGGGGGTGTTGGAGAGATTTTCAGGCAGAGGAACAGGAAGTATTTGTTTATTTTTCTCATTTCCTCGTCGAGGCTCCACAAGTGAGCACAGCTTCAGCTACTAACTCCTATTGCCTGCTTTTATCACTGTAACCCCTCCCACCATTACCCAGCATTCGCCCCACAACCACCACCACAGAACACACACCCAGCTCCTCTCCTCGCCCAGTCTGCACTATATGCCGCTCTCACATTGACAACCCTCCTAACTGTGTAAACTATTTCCTCATCTAGTACTGTGTGGCTTAGCTCTTTGAGGAAATCACACTCTGATGCTTATCTGTGTCTTGAGTTGTTCTTTCCCAAGAGCAGTCTTTCGGTAATACCAGGAATGAAAGAGATCATGTCTTGTGAGCTAGGTCTAACAAGATAGGCAATGTAATGTGCGTGGTGGTCCCATGTGAGACATTGAGTTCAGATCACATATGGAGGTGTTGACGATAGGGCAGGGGACAACGGCTGGAGCCTTTACTCCAAAGGCTATGGAGGTGATCCATATTTTTCAACCGTAATGGCTATGGATTGGTTGAATGCCTGGCGGGCAGACACAAGTATACACACTGTCCCTTTAACCTCTGGAGTTCAGTCAGTGCTTGCCTGGAGAATGACATGAACAACAGGCTTCATCAGCACTTTCTGCAAATGGCTGTATGTTAACCCACAATGCACAGCATTAAGGGAGATTGTGCTACACACACGCTTGTGTTTCTGTGGCCGTCTGACCTCGTTGTCCCCCCCCCATGCCCCCCACTCATTTGCCCGCCCTCTCTCCTTGGATCCCTGACAGTAACAGCTCATGGAAACAAACTTGGCTCTCAAGCAGGGCTATTGTTTTGGCTGGCGAGCATGAGCCCAAGTGAAATGTATAGTTACAATCTCCCTGGACTTTTTTTTCTCTCTGCTTCAATCCTGGCCTTCTTTTTCCATGGGAATCCCAGAGCCATATATGGTCGTCCTCGGCAGCAGTGGAGACGGAGGCAGAGTTCTCTCAGTGTAGCCGGGTTACGGCTCCCAACAGGGCTCATCCAGTGGAGGAACCCAGCTGGCTGCCCTGCAGCGCCCCCCCCCCAACCGTTCCCCTGGCCTCCTGCAGTAGCTTTGTGCTTTTAAACCACACACACATATTTGCTCCCTCTTTCATTTTCTCTCATGCTCTTTTTTTTTTTCTCACTCACGGTAAGAAGGAATTCCTTTTGTGGAAGTGGCTGCGTGCCTCTGAGCCGGTGACATAGCCCAGTAGGCGTGGCCAGAGCGTCGCTCCTCGAAGCCCTGAGCCCCGGAGTATTACTTATCTGGGAAGTGCTCCACTGCTATGCTAGACTGTGGCTTGGCTGCAGCTACGCTAGGTAGCTGCGGAAAGGAAGCAAGGTAACGAGGGAGAGAAATGGGCCAGTGTTGGTCTCCGGGAGAAGCTGCTTTGTCTCCATGCTGTTGCTTTATAAGGGAGTAAATTGGGTTTTTCCGAAAAGAAAACAAGGGCTCCACTGTGGATGCCCTATCTCCTGTTATTACATTTAGTTGCTGACTCAAAAAGCCAGCGGGCATATTTGTGTTGTACACGTGATATTTTAAAACCAGGCCTATGATGGATGTTTTGCTTTTTCTGACGGCTACTCAAATGTTGCAGTGCCTTTTCTCTCTCGGCTCTGAAATTAGATGACCAGTTTCGTTTTCTCAAAAGCAAGTGAGGTTTATCCAAAACACATGAGCAGACAGAATGGTGATAGTTGATGCAGAAAAAATACAACAGTTTTTATGGTGTTGATATTGTGACAGAGATAATGCTATCATTTGGGTTCTATTATGTCATGTTTTCAAAGTGCTTGGTGGCTGTGCTGGTGCTTTGATCCCACCCAAAGCCCTGATCACGATCACAGGGAGAGTGACTCAGGCGCCTCTCTGTCGTTATGGGTTTGAACAGCTGCTCAGTCACCACTGTTCTCCACTCATGGCACAAAGTGTTTTGTTTTGGTTGTGGTTTGGTCATCTGTTCTGAGCCGGTTCCTGTGCTAAAACATTATTTATTTTTTTAAACCAGCACTGCCTATGCCATATTTGAACACCCATACGTAGGGCCCTGGATGTTTCCTGGTCAGGAGTCCACAATAGAACCTACAGCTAGGGCCCAGATATGATCCTGGTAAAGTTACGTTTGTATTATAGTCATTTAGCAGATGCTCTTATCCAGAGTGACTTACAGTAGTGAGTGCATACGTTTTCGTACTGGTGAACCCACAACCATAGCGTTGCAAGTGCAATGCTCTTCCAACTGAGCCACACTGGTACAAGTCACGTTGTCAGGAAATACCCAGGGTCCTAGCCATGGCTACTAGTGGTTGGTATGACCTGTTGGAGACCCGTTTGCTTGGTGGGTTGAGACCAGGGTTTCCGTTAGCCGGTAATACAATTTTGTCGGCCAATTGTCTTTGAAAAGAAGAGAATCCCATTGCGAAATAATCATTTTTAGCCTATTCATTGATGCAAATACCATTCTATGTAAATACATTTGACTGGTCATGCTTAATTATAGGTTAATTTGCATAATTTAGTGGAATTATCACATGCGTAGAGCATACAGAGCCTTTGAGCGGAAAATCTGTCATACAGCACGAGCTGCTGCTGCATATTTTAGGCTTTCAAGACAACTGGGAACTCAGGAAAAAATACGAGGTCAAATCATGATGTCAGTGATCTTCAGGTCGGAAAGTCGGAGCGCTAGAAAGAGGCCCGAGATCCCGAGTTGGGATTCCGAGCTGGATAACAGTTAAATGATTTTTTCCCAGTCGCAGCTATTTGACAACCGTGTTTTCCCGCTAATTGCGTTATGGAACAGACATTTGCACGTAGCCTACTGAATTGTGTACATTGCTGCGCTTATAATGTGAAGAAATAAGTTAATCACATTTTTTGCTAACTGTTCTGATCTGTTGCATCAGACTTGTTGCTTTTTAACAACAACAAAAAAGTAGTCTGAGCCTACTGGTTTTGTGAATTTGGGATCTATCGTCTTAAAACTGTTTCAGAGTGTTTTGGAATAGGCTATTTCTTTCATGACAAGCTGACCAATAGAATACGTAGCCTAAACTATTCTACTATGGTAGATTGACATAGGCTAGTGATTTTTGCTGTTCGTTACTCGTCTTGTTGGCTGAGGAAATGTGGACAGTTATTCTAACATGTTCAAAGTGCACATCAGAATTCGTTAAGAAGGACTGGACATTGTTGCATCCTCGAATTGCATGTTCTATTAATATGAATAACCATATTCCAAATGTGTCATTCTGAGCACCGTGGGTGGATGCCCTAATCAGGTTACGCACCCAATGCATATGGGTCCGGTCAATTTCTTAAATGTCAGGTAAATCTTTAAAATGTTGCCTGTCAAATGTCAGGCGCCACATTTTCCTAACGGAAACCCTGGTTGAGACGTAGTCTACCTGTAGCTGAGAGAACACTAGGCCTCTGCTGTTTCACTCTCCTGCCTCCTGTTTCCGGGCTAGCTCCCACTGGCAACCAGGCCCAGTAGAAACCACTGCATTTACGACAAACGCACCAACCAGGCACATAGAGGTGGGATTTCAAATATGGGCATGTGCCACGGATGCTTCCGTTTTTAATATATAGTGTATCTGAACACTGGCCCCCTCTCATTCAGCACTAGGCATATTCCAAAGGAGCAGTTTTAGGCTGGGTGGGGGGGAGGGGTCCTCAAGTGTCTTTTCACTGATGTGGAGTGCTGCTAAAGTTAGCATGGAGCGCTCTGCACGATGACCTGGGAGATAATCAAGCTCCCTAACACCCTTCCTCCCACACACACAATTCTTCTTCACAGTAGCAGTTGGAGGTACAGTGCCTTTTAAAGTATGGAAAAAGCCCACTGTCCTTTTTCCGGACTGTACTATGGGTGGGAGATGGGGTTTGGAAGCTGTCACAGGTTCATTATGTTGTATGAAATGTTTTCATATTGTGTGACTTCATTGCAATAGATAGGAGAACCTGTATGCATAGGCTAGGCTACATTGTCTACATGCATTATATTTTGGGGTAAATTCTCTTGGTTGGAGCATAATGGTTAATCACATTTGAATCAGGTGTAAGTCTTTTGAAGTTCATTTTGTGACTTGACAGTAAAAGCATATCTGTTATGGATTGTGGTCATACAGCAAAGTCTTCTGACTAATCATGCAACGTCTGCCTCAAGTCTGGTGATATGGATGACACGCCATTAGCAAGATGTGTTATTTTTGGGGGTTTTGTGTCCCCCCCATCCTGAAGATTGAGGTCTAAGTTAATCTATTATGGTTAATGGTGACCTATGCTTTCAACCTGTCCAATAATATACTCTGAGATTGTGGAGATGAGCCCTGGTACCTTGCTGAGAGGTCTAGCAGCAGAGAGAATCGTTTCTATCTGTTGACCATAACGGGTCATGAGAACAGCGGTGGGGTGACCGAAAACTCAATGTCCAAAAAGAGAAAGAACTCTTCTCTCCCCCGTTCTCAAGATTAGCTTTTGATCTTGTACTTTCGAGGTCTGCTCCGTGCATTGCCTTCGGGGGACTATCTGAGCAACCCCAGTGTGCTTTAATTTAACTATTTTCTCTATTTATTTATGTTTCTTACAAAGGCCCGACAAGACTGAACTCTCGTCCTCTTTTGGGCTTGGTTGCCACAGCAACGGCACGGGCTCTCTCAGGGGGCGGACATCATTGGTGCATTTTTTTGGGGTCGTGCTCTGAGAACGGCTTTGCCCATCTCCGCCTGCTAGCCGGGGCTCTTGAATTCCTCTGTATTATTTTAGCATTAGGCTGGCGCATATGGACACTGTATTCTTTCTGCTCTTAATGTTTCCATATTTATCCCTGCTGCTCGGGGTGGGTTTCTTAAGTTAATCTATAGATGGTGCCCTGTAATCAGCCCCATGTGGGTACCCTAAATTAAAGAGAATGTGTGAGGCGCAAAGGTCACCGCTTCACTTGCCTTGTGGTTGGAGAAAGTCTCGACTGCCCGGGGACAGTCGCTCCTTGTAGCCTGAGCTTGTGAAAACAGCCAGCATGAAGGCTACCTTCACGCATTTCTTCCAGCAGACGAGGTTGGTTCTGTCATGTGAAACGTATAAACATTCCGCTGGTTATTTCCCAACTGTTTTCACCATTTAAACCACGATTGACAATGCCAGGACCGATACAGAGCATTCGCTCACTGATGCACGCTGATATGACTTCCTGCAGTCAACACATGGACAGCTACCTAACAGGGCCATGAGTTGGAGCCATTTGGCTGTGCTAACATTGTGGTTTACAGTGTGAGCCCTGTGTGTTTGTGTGGATCAGGTTTCACCGGGGAGCTTAGGCTCTGCTCTCTGACTGCAGGAGACAGCCTCTACCTCCCACCCTCAGTGCTCTTTCATGAAGTGTGCACTCATAGCCACTTCCTGACACATGCCGGCTGACGTTCCACTGATGGGAATGGGTAATCACGTGTACACACCTCCAATAAACACACACACGTTTGATTTAGGAGTATTTTTCAGTGTTTTGAAAAGAGTATCGGTTAGAACAGTCCTGTGTTGTAGTGTTTGAAAGTTCCCTCCGGTGAAAATAAGATGCTAAGTGTTCTGTCACTTAGCAGCACTGAGATTGAGTGCAGACGAGTTAAACATGAGGTTAATTCCCACGCTGTTTCTGTATCAAACTCTAAACACAAGCAGGCCTCGTAGGAATTGATCAACTATGAGATGATATTACAGTAGCCGCCGCCTCTTTTTATTTCAAATATAGAGATTCATAAGAATGTTACGGAGCTGTGTATCTTTATAGAAATGCAAAAAACGATATTGCAACTGGTAAGGATGATTACATCTCGATTTACTTGAACTTAATTGAACATAATCAGCTAGGATCTCTTGCTAGTCAGTCAGTAACGCAGAAAGAGCATCACTACCTGGCTTGGGGTGGAGGTGAACGTCATGAGATGACAGCTACTTTGCTATTCTCCCTGGTCGAACCGTTTAGTGGATAAACAGGCTGTTGTTTTCAGAGGGAGAGGCACATACACTGTACATTTTTGGGCAACCTGACCAAATTCACATACATTTACATTTACATTTAAGTCATTTAGCAGACGCTCTTATCCAGAGCGACTTACAAATTGGTGCATTCACCCTATAGCCAGTGGGTTAACCACTTTACAACAATATTTTATTTTATTTATTTTTTTGGGGGGGGGGGGGGGGGGGGGGGCTAGAAGGATTACTTCATCCTATCCCAGGTATTCCTTAAAGAGGTATTCCATAGAAATGTGAGTTTTATAGATCAGTCATTCTCATTTGAAAGCAAGTCTAAGAAGCAGTAGATGTGTGCTATTTCTATGCTTCAAACAGCTGAAAATATATTTCACAGCGGTTTAGATGGCACAATGTTTGTCCACTACTTGCTTGTTTTGTCGCAAACTGAAACTAGGCGACCTATTAGCATTTTAGCATCCAGGAAATGGCATAGCGATTTCTGCATAGTGCATCTTTTTAACTCTTGACCAGTGAAGTGGGGGGTCCTGTCCTACTGTGCATCATGGATTCATTTACTAAAGCTCTGTAAGTGTTTACTTCCCAGAACCCCTCTCTTCCTCCATTAGAGAAAGGCATTCCAAGAAAGGCCACCTTGCCCTCAGCCCCTTTCCTGGCAGGCTAGCTTTAGTGGATGCTATGCTATATGGCTAAAGCACCTGCTCCATTGCAGTGATATCCAGCTGAAATAGCGGCGGCTGTGTTTCCCCCTCTCTCTCTGTGTGGCCACCAGCCAACCCTGCTGTCTCAACATTGCGCTAAGTGCTAATGAAAGTCACACTCTGCCATATAGAAATTCCCCCTGGGCCAAGGGGAGCATGCTAAGGTGCAGTTTGCCGGGATGGGATGATATTTTACCCGGAGCGTACAGCGTTCCAGGCCTGACTTTGGAGTTGTCCTCTGCAGGGATGGCTGGGGAGAAGGATCCAGCCCTTATATTTAGCCTCACAAAGAAGTGTTTTACCATTTAAAACAATTTAACAAACTGTTGCATTCATGAGTTTTATTGACAAATGTCAATAAAAAAATGAGGTCAGCGTAAGCACAAACCAGAGAAATGAATTAAATCAATTCTGTAAGTAAAGAAATGTTTCCTCAGTAGGAAATGTCCAACTAGTCAGTGACAACAGTTTGACAGCAACTGTGACTGAGTTTATTACAGTATTAAAGACACTATGTGCTGGGATTTCCCATAATCTATGTAGAAGAAACTCTCCTAACAACTTGTGTAGCGTTTTTATTTTATAGTTTGTAATGCAAACCATTCGGACCCGGCCCCAGGCCCTTTCGGGACCTCCCTTGTCTCATAAACACAGTTAATCACACAGACTAATGTTGGTATCTACGGATGCAGAAGAAGTAGACTAATCCAATGGTACAGGCCGGAAATATTTAAAAGCGGTTTGAAGTCCAAAACGTGCCTGTGTTAGTGGGACTCATTGGGTTAAGAACCTGCTGGAAGGGAAATGGAGAAGTAGCCCCCGCTGCTATACTCAGCTGGTGTCTTCATGTTATGTCGTGTTAATAATACTGAAGAGGGTTGTGCTGTCCGACATCGAGACATCGCTCCGTGTCGTTGGGTAACGCTGTATTGAACTGTGAGGTATGATGGCTTTTAGTCAAACATTTTAAGATGATGCTACATGAGTTTTTGTATTTATTTTGCGATTTCAAGACACAGCATTGCCCTCCCTCGCCCCCCCCCCCCTCTCTCTCTCCCTGTCTGCTGTGTTGTGCAGACTGCTACCTGTGTGACAAGGCCTGCTCTCTAGCTAGACCACTGGCCAAACAGGTTTGAATGGCTACGTGTATGTTGCCTGTGCAGTGTCTGCAGTGTTTCCCCTATATTGAAATCGTTTCCACCGCTGCAAAAAAAGTAAGTAATAAAAAGAAAAAGGGTATGTATTCCCCCCACCTACCCTTGACACCACCGCTGAAAAAAGTTTCTCCTAGGATTGTTTGTGTGGGCTGTGAGTGCAGAACAGGCCTGTCTGTCAGGGGTCAGTGGTGGTGTGAGGTGGGCTTTACTCACAATGTCTCCTATTATTGCCTACATTAAAAGTCAGATTATCTCCCTCTCTCGCTCCCTATAGTGTGTTTAGCCATCAAATAAAGATGGCTTTGTCTGCCTTGTTCGGCTTTAACCACCGAAACGCTGCTGAAATCTCCCGTCAGTAAAAAGATGGTTCAACCCATTCCCGGAATTGCTCCCGTTGCATTTCTCAGCGGCTCCTATATTGGTCAAGGAATGCATCGTCCCCCCCCCCCCCCGTCCTTGACTTTAAACAGTGGTAGTGTCCCTCCTGCGTCAGTGGGTGTCTCTCGCAGGCCGCTGAGAGATGCCAATGTGTGGCTGTGACAGAGTGGGGCAGCCAGGTATGCCAGTTTCCCCACAACCCTTAAGCTCTGCCAAAGGACTGTTAGCAAAGGATGACACTCGCTGCCTTCTTTTCTCCTCTTCCACATCCTGTCCCCCTGGCCGCCATGCTACTTGTCCCTGTGATGTGGGCAGTAACTCTGGCACCTGTCAGCTACAAACAATTACAGCCGTTAAGGGATTACCATTGTTGGGCTCCTGTAGCCGGTGGGCTGGGCCTCTGTAGGGGAGGAAGCAGTGAAGAGGAGGCTCAGGAGGGGAGTAACAGGAACTGGCAGTGAGTTCTCCTTAAGGGGCATGGTAGCGGTCAGAGAGAGAGACAAGACTGAGGGGGAAATGGTGGACACAAATCAACTGACCTAGATCGCTACTACCTTAGTTTCCTATAGTATCAGTCACCTGCAGGTATGAGACTTCAGACAGTGCAGAATTGGGAAAAACACCAGTCTAGCTGTTTGTATACCATCTACATTTAGCTACATTATTTTGGTTTCTGCATTTAGCAGACACTCTTTTCAATAATGATCTTGTGTGTATCTAAGGGATGGTGACACCGAGGGGTGACTGAACTCTTGACAGACAGGCCTAGCGTCATCTTGTCACTCAGCCAGAGTGTGGTTGTGAGCAGCTGTGTGGAGCGCCGTCTGTCTCTCTGTCCGCCCTGCAGCAAAGTCAGACGAGCCCAGCCAGCCAGTGAGTGAAAGGTGGATACGCACCTGGATGCACTCTTCCAAGCAGCTGGCTGAATAGCTTATATCCTACCCCCTCCCATTACACACACACACACACACACACACACACACGTGGGGATGTGGGAAATGTCCCCATGAGGGAGAATTTTCCTTGTTTTAGTATCCTTGCAGGGACTTTGGGGGATTTCAGGTACCCATGAGGATAGTAACACACACACACACACACACACACACACACACACAGTCCCAGATAGGAGCGGCGAGGCCCATGCAGACTCCTCTCCAGCCCTGGCCATGTACGACGCTTGTAAACAGCCCAAATTTGGACAAGGATTCCAGCCAGATAGAGGTGTGCCCCAGACGTGAGTCCGGTGTGTGTCCACCCCCCCCTCGCCGCTTTTACCGTCATAGCAGCTCGCAGAGAGAGTTGGAGACTTTACAGGCAGCTTTTAGAAAAGGGGAAGCCACGGTCTGAACGTTATCAAGAGATCAAGGTTTTGGGACGCAAAGCAGGGATTTGAAGTCCCAAGTCCTGGGTCTGAAAAGGGATCCCAGAATGACATTTAGCAGTAGTAATACCAACAGGATTGTTGCCATATCAACATAGCATTGAAATATATAATGGTGTCCATTTTCAGAATACCATGCATTTTGCGAATCATGTCCACGTTCTTTTTTGGGGGGGATGGCTTCAAAATGTTGCAGTGGAAAGAGTTTGTGCTGTCGTGACTGGAGATATTCAGTAGCATGAGAGTAGGGGGGCCTTTTAGTCGAGTGAGGGTAGAGGGGCCTTTTAGTCGAGTGAGGGTAGGGGGGCCTTTTAGTCGAGTGAGGGTAGGGGGGCCTTTCGGGCATTCCCAATTTGTGAAATCCCTGCCACTTACTGTAATAAATGAGCTCTGAAACTGTTGCCGTCAAGTGTTTCACTAATTTAATCCTGTCATTCCTGTGTACAATGTTTTGCCCAGCCAGGCCTTGTTTCTTTGTTGACAGTCACCTTGTTATCTGTCTGGCTTTGAAGCGGGTGACATTTTAACCCCTAGATCGTCATTGAGGTCACTGCGGCGCTGGACCAGCAGCCCCTAGTCCTCTGAACAGAGTGTCTCAACTCTCTCTCTCTCTACTACAGATAGTTGGCCTTTGTCATCTCTTTTACCTCTCAGCCTCTAGGCAGGGAACGCCCCCAGTTAGCATGCGCACACAGTTGCTGGCTCACTCCCACATTTCATTTATTGTACTGTTATGGTTTCTCTTTGGATGTAACCTAAAATTAGCAGATTAGTCTATACAGCCATTTTGTAGTGTCGTCGCTTAGGCCTAATGTTTTTCCCTTCTCATGTTTGTGCTCCTTGCCTCTCAAGTCCTGGCATGAGTATTTGAAGGGTAAGAAAGCTCCTTTTAGAATTTCTGACTTACCGGTTTCTTGTTCTTAGTATGCATAGGATTAGCCTATTCCAGAGGACTAAATACTACTGAGTCGAGGGTATAATGGCGAGTGCGTTTTGGGTAGCTCAATGGTCTTTTCTGTCTAACCACATTTCACTGGAATGAAATATCAGTCATGTTGTCGAGAGCGGCACAAATCTATAGATGCAGCCTTTGAATAGGACAGCCTAAAAGAGGAAGTCTGAAAAGTCAAAGTGTACATATTTTTTGCATATGAGCTGTCGGAGAAAACCCAAAACATCCATCTCAATAGCAATAGTACGCACGGAGGTATTCCAAACACCTCGGCGATGTCCTGGCATTTTGGGCATGCTACCCCCGCCAACATTCACCAACCATTTCTATTTCTCTCTCCCTCCTTCAGGCGTGCATAGATGACAACGTGGACATGGTGACGTTCCTGGTGGAGCATGGGGCTGCCATCAACCAGCCCGACAATGAGGGCTGGATCCCCCTCCACGCCGCAGCCTCCTGTGGATACATGGACATAGCAGAGTAAGTACAGCTGCTGGGCCAGAGAGGTGTCATGGCTGGCGTGGTGAGGGTCCAGCTGGGGGCTGTTATGGACCTTTAAGGAATGGCTGGTCCCCCCCCACACACTTTACTGCATTTGGATAACCCCATTATGTACCAGCCCATTCACATTGTTGTCTAACGACGCACCCTGAATTAAATTCTGCTGCTCTGATCGCTACATACATGATCGTATACATTCATCGTAGAGAAGAAACGTCAGTTTGGCCAGAGCAATGTGGATGGCTAGCCAGGCAATTCACCTTGAGCAAACTCATTTTTCTCAATTGGAGGCAATAACTCACAGGCACATCAAGAATCAATGGTCAGTTTTGAAATGTAACAAGTGTTTATTTTGCGTCGCCAAGCGTTACAAGGCTATTCCCTGAGGTTTCATTTGGAGAACATCCATTACCCCGTCCTGTCTAGACACATCAATTTGTTGTAAATCACTAGTCAGGTTAGTTAGGTCATCAATTAACCCTTTATATTCAATCGTCTTAGACTATGGAATGCAATGTTAATCAACTAAATCCTAATAGCTACTTTTTATGGAGTTGACCGGCCTAAACTTGTCAGGGGTCACCGTTTTCAATGGCCCGTGCTTCTCCAAGGTGCATGATTACATGTTGATGGGCGCAACCACCTATCAGATGGCCCCAACAACCTCGCACGAGTTCCTGGTGATGTAATCAATATAGAGAAATCGGGGTGTCCACCGGCATCAGTCATTACTCCAGTTGCTTTCCAGTCTTTTCTTTCATTGTGCTTATTGAGGTAAGAAGGCTGTTTTTGAAGGGAACAGAAACCGGGCCGGCGAGGAGGGAGGTATTATCAGTATTATCAGTCGACATTTTAAACAGGCTAAGGAGAGCTGAAGGAGCTCACTTGCACCCATTGTGCTGTGACCTGTTTTACTTCTCTGTATTATATTACAGGAGCCTGGCATGAGCGTTATCGCACACTGTGCAGTCCTGCTGCCCAAGTTAGAGCAGAAGTATCATACTATGCTACCAAGCTTATTGACCGACTGTAATGTTGCCTTTTTTATGGTGTTTCATCAGCTGCAATTGTTTGTTGTAATTCCAAGAGCTTTCTTGTAGGTATTACCTGGAAGTTCTGTCCTTCAGACTTCCCTCTCACCCCTAAGGCAAATTAGTTTATTAAAAATAATTACAAAAGCTGTCGAACGTTCAGTTTAATCGTTTTCAGACAGTGGTGTTTGTCGATTGTTTTCATACAGTGGAGTCTACCTTATTGTCCCATTCTCTCCATATATCAGGGCTAGGCTGTTGTTGAAGACAAGGGCTCTCTTTTGTTTCACACAATGCAATGAGGAATGAAGGAGAAATGTGAAGGGCCTTGTCTGATATGGATGACTAATGGAGTGCTTTGGTCTTGGGCGGCTCTGGGCCCTGATGTGGGTGGTAGGAGCACATAGCAGCACCATTTTACCCCACAACACTGTCCCATAATGAGGCCTACAGAGCCGGAAAGGCAATGGCAGCCTTTTCCGCCAAGCCCTTTGGTGTCAAACCGACAGCCATCCGATGGCAGTAGTGCTGAGCGATTTAACCAACATTTCTGTAATTTTTTTTGGGCTATAAATAATTAATTGACCATCTGTTTAATTATTTGAATTCCATTTTGATAGTTTTTTTCTGTGAGCTCAATGCACAGTTCCTCCAGAGAAGTCAGATCAAGCCCGAACTGTGTGATGTAGTAGGGAGTTGTAGTTTCCAACAGGCCAATATTCTACATAGTTTAGCGCAGAAAACATGGTGATGACCTACAAAGACCATAGTCCATTGCGAGCCTACTTGTCCAGTCAACAGCACGGACCATCTGTTGGGCAGACACAGAGAAGAGACAAGAAGAACACGGATCGAGAGGGATAGAGCAGTTGCTTCGAGGTATCTTTGCCTGAAAATACATGATCTATGTGATAGTTGGTATTCGGCGGTCATAAAAGTAGGCTTTATTTACTTTGAAAAACTACTAAAAATAGAGATTTTGTCAGGGAGCATAGGCAGCAGCTCTATAGAGATGAGGACTTGGAATGAAATAAGTCATCGAATAAAACAAATGTAATATAGAGAACTTACATTTTTTTATTTAAGTAATGTGAATAAATGATTTCATAAGTAATAAGCAGTAGGGCTGGGCGGGATACCATATTTGACTATATACCGGTATTGATGCACAGACCGGTTTGGGTTTTTACTTCACCTTCTATAACAGTATTTCAATGTTTGGTTTGTTAAATGTGAATGTGATGCGTAATGTCAGTTTTTATAGTTTACTCTGTTTGCTACTTGCAAGTCGTCGCTCCTGCATGCCGCTTCCCACACCAAGCCCTGCCCCCTGTCACTCAAGGAGAGCAGTTCTTGGTGTTGCTCGACCACGAAGTCACGAGCACTTCACTTGCCGTTCACTCTGCAGTCTGCATGGTCAGACGCAACAAGATGTTGGTAACAAGTATGCTGCTTTCAAAGCCTTCTATAATTACACTATTAGTTTGTATCTTACTTTCTGCAAACAGCTAGTTTGTCTTTCCTTAGCACATTGTTAATAAAATAAAATGTGTTAGCCGCTAATTGCTAGTTAGCGGGCTAGCTAAATGGAGTCAGAGCAAACCTAGGTGGCTAATACAGCCTGATACCAGTGCTGGTGTAGACCTAGATCTGCATGTTTGTGTAATGGTATCTACTAAATCAGGGGAATAGGCGAAGCATGAATGTTAGCTAGCCAGCTATATAAAGAAGAGGAACGTAACAACGTATAGGGTCCCCTGGGAATCGCTGACCAACACTTTTGGTTCCGACCCTTACACAATAATTCCTCCCTGTCTTATTAATTTGTTGTCATGTCAAACAACAATGTATTCAAGGTGCTGCCCACTATATTCCAACTATTGAATTACAATAATTTGAATTATTGTGCTCCAGCAGGTATATCTCACTGGTCATCCCCAAAGCCAACACCTCCTTTGGCCGCCATTCCTACCAGTTCTCTGCTGCCAATGACTGGAACGAACTGCAAAAATCTCTGACGCTGGAGACTCTTATCTCCCTCACTAACTTTAAGCGTCAGTTGTCAGAGCAGCTTACCGATCACTGCACCTGTACACAGCCCATCTGAAATTAGCCCACCCAACTACCTCATCCCCATATTGTTATTTATTTTGCTCATTTGCACCCCAGTATCTCTATTTGCACATCATCTCTTGCACATCTATCATTCCAGTGTTAATACTAATTGTAATTATTTTGCACTATGGCCTATTTATTGCCTTACCTCCATAACTTGCTACATTTGCACACACTGTATATATATTTTCTGTTGTATTTTTTACTTTATGTTTTGTTTTACCCCATATGTAACTCTGTTGTTTTTATCACACTGCTTTGCTTTATCTTGGCCAGGTCGCAGTTGTAAATGAGAACTTGTTCTCAACTGGCCTACCTGGTTAAATAAAGGTGAAAAATAAAATAAAATTTAAAAATAAAAATTACATTCTATTTCCATGATTCCAACAGTACGCCAATAAACTAGGCCTAGATATTTTGCCCATATCATGCAGCAAGGGCATGGCACAGTGAGGAATTGATGAAAATGCTGATTTCGTTTTTTGAGGGAGCCGGGTTGGATTGAACAGTTTAAAACAAACAGAATGGAGAAAGCCCCGTTTGAAATCACTTATGTATGTGTTGCCACCCTAGGGTAACGAACTCCTCGTGAAGTATATTTAGAAATGTTTTTATTAGAACTTAAAGTACTGTCAAGTACGTCATAGATATTTTTATCTCTTGTGATAAACAATTTTGGCCATATCTCTCCGAGCCGTAATAAGCAGTATTGTGCAGTCACCACCATCTTGGGACTTTTTTATTAATTGTTTTATTTTGTGTTACAGCATTCAACCCACATAATGCATAGTGCGTTTAATGGCAAGAAAAATCCTTAAATCGAAAAACGCGATTTATTTTTTCATAATCAAACCGAACCGACCTCAAAAAGCTTGAATCGCTCAACACTAGATGGCAGGGTGAACTCCTAACCACAAGGCCCAACCACACCTTTTAAAACCCAGCTAAAATGGGTCGAAAGTGAATTCAAAAGAATGTGTAACGGCGGTCGCTGAATCTCCATTACGCGGGAAGTTACCGGAATGCACCGTTTTCAAGTGGTGTGTTCTAATGAGAAGGATCTGTGTATCTCCACGGCTTTAATTGGTAGCAGCAGGAGTCAAGATCTCCTGCTGTTCCAATAACCTCTTGAATCAGCCAGCGCAGGGCGAGAAATCAGTGAGGAAAGATAATTGGAGTGTGATTGACCAAAAAGGGTGAATCACTAGGCTAATTATGCAGTGAATATGTGTGAACTGGTTGTCTGATTTAGAGGCAGGGTACTAGAATGACAGCATGAAACTCCTCAGGTGTTTAGGTCAGTGGAGGGATAAAACCGGAAACCCTTCAGGTGAATATGGTGTAATTGCAGACTGCAATTCGGGGTGTTTCTTGATATCAGGAAACGCCAATTGATACCTGCCGTTGGTCAGTTCCGGAGACTGATGGTTTCTCATCACAGATTTGTTTACAAAGCAGGTTAGTATAACTAACATGGCAGGTTAGGTGAATTAGCGTGGCAGGTTAGGTGTATTAGCATGGCAGGTTAGGAGACTGAGGTTAAGGTTAGGAAAAGGGTTAGGCTTAGCTACAGTAGTCAACCACTGTTGTCCCCGACGAGAAAGAAACGGCCACGGACCAATGGCGAGCATCAATGGGTGTAACTTGATATCAAGAAACGCCTATATCAGAAAACGCCCCTAATTGCGGTCTGCAATTACACCATTCTCCCTCAGGTGGTTAGGTCAGTGTAGGGATATGTGCCTGGCCTTACCCAAGGTTGGGGATTTCTGCTACCAGTGGGTTGTGGCCAGGGTTTCCATTAGCCCGGTAATAGCTGACTGAAGTAAGTAAATGAGAAAGCTGATGAATAAAATTGGCGCCGGCCAATTGTCTTGGCAATATAATGCTTTTTAGCCTATTAATTGATGGAAATACCTGTCTATGTAAAGAAATTCCATCCATCAGTCCATAAAGTCCATCAGACTAAGACATGTGCTACTGAAATTGTACATGGTTATATTATGTACGAACAATGGTGCAACGCAAATAAAAATTATATTTTATAACAAATGCGCTTTCGCCCGCCTTGGATAGTAATAATATAATAATATGCCATTTAGCAGACGCTTTTATCCAAAGCGACTTACAGTCATGTGTGCATACATTTTTACGTATGGGTGGTCCCGGGGATCGAAACCACTACCCTGGCGTTACAAGCGTCATGCTCTACCAATTGAGCTACAGAGGACCAGTGGTGCACTGTCTGCGGTTCTGAAACACACCATGGCGCTGTTGAATTGGCGCCTTTTCCTAGACCATGTTGCTTCGATTAATTTTTTTTGTCGGGGACAGCCCTATTCACGTTAAACCGCTAGCTTTTGACAACGGTGTTTTCCCGATAATTGTATTATGGAACTAACATTTGCGCGTTGCCTACTGCGTTGTGCGCATATAGTTTTAAATAATAGTTGATCAACATTTTAAGCTAAACTTTCTGTTCTGTTGCATCATTCATTGGTTTTTAACGTGATATAAAAAAAAAAGCGTAGGGCTACTGGTTGTATGAATTTGTGATCTATCATCCCACAACGGTCCCAGAGGCGGTTTGGAGTCGGCTATTTCTTTCTCGACAAGCTGACCAATAGAATAGGTAATTTTGTTCTACTATGGGGATAGTAGATTGACAAAGGCTAGTGATTTTGCTGTTCGTTACTCGTCTTGTTGGCTGAGGAAAAGTAAATGTGGACGATTATTCTAACCTCTTCAAAGTGCGAATCAGATTTCGGTAAGAAGGACCACACATCGTTGTTCCTCGACTTGCAATTTCTGTTAATATGAATTACCATAATCTAAATGTGATTTCTGTCATTCTGAGTACCGCCTGGTAAATTAAAATGCTTTCCTAACGGAAAACCTGGTTGTGACGTACTGGTTTTCTTTAATATATTCACTCGACTGTGTTTCCCTGCAGGTGACGGGAACAAATTATTGACAGTTATGGTAATTGGTAAATGCATCTATTTTCCAATCCTGGTAAATGTCTTGCTAGAATTTGACCCATTTTTGTCTTCAAACTTTTCATAGGCCTAGGGTAGTAGCTTATAGAGGCCTACTACAGAATGAGATGGGCATGATTTCCTTGGCATTTTGATTGAACCTTTTTATTCACCTGGGTTAAATAAGAGACCTGATCCATCCATATTGATTCAGTGAATAATTAATTTACTACTACTGAATGTTACTAATACTACTTAGACGACTACTTACCTGTCCTAAGCGTGCGTGTGTTTGTGCAGGTTTCTGATCGGCCAGGGGGCCAGCGTGGGGGTGGTGAACAGCGAGGGCGAGACGCCACTGGACATTGCTGAGGAGGAGGCCATGGAGGAGCTGCTGAAGAATGAGATCAACCGACAAGGTACAGACGGACCGCAGCACTGACTCACTGTCTGCCCCACACTGACCTGCTAGTCAACGACTCTTTCATCTCTGCTTTCAGTTGAACCATTGCCAGTCAAACATTGTCGACCAAGCGTATCATTAATGGGACTTTTTACATCGATATGTAATTGGAAGGGAAGTGCTCAAAACGACACAATGGAAATGTTTTTCATAAAGTTTTCAAATTAGATTACTTTTTAATGACGTGTGCTGCTACTTTGCTAGCATCATTCTGTGTTTTCTACAGACCAGGCAGTTATGCACTGCCTTTCCAAATAGACCAGTTAAGAGAGAAGAGAGTTGTTGTGTGTGCAATGGATCGTGGTAAATGCATCTAGGCCGCTGTGGCCTCCGGTCATATCAGGCAAAAAGTCTTGGCAGGCCTCCAGTGGCGTGCACTCAGCTTGGTTCAATAGCACTGCAGCCGCCATGGCCAACAAGCTCACTGGTCTGGTCTGACTCCCCCTTCACTACTCCACCCAATACCCTGCTTACATACATGATGTTCAGGTATGTCATGCGTGTACAGTGTCATAAAGCATTTATGAAATCAAGTGAAACCCAGAGTCCCGGCAGCTGCGACGCTTTGCCTCAGTGGAGAAGTTACATAATGGAGATTAATGTGATCCACTTAAACTCTGGGTTTCTCTTTGTGATGATTCTAAACTGGATGGAAGGGTTTTTCTATTTTTGGGCCTGGGTGTTCTTGAAATGATGGGAGGCCTTGTTCAGATGTGCTAATGGCCCCGGGGATGAGTCCTGAGTGGCGCAGTGGTCTAAGGCACTGCATCGCAGTGCTAACTGTGCTACTAGAGATCCTGGTTCGAATCCAGGCTCTGTCGCAGCCGGCCGCGACCGGGAGACTCATGGGCGGCGCACAATTGGCCCAGCGTCGTCCAGGGTAGGGGAGGGAATGGCCGGCAGGGATGTAGCTCAGTTGATAGAGCATGGCGTTTGCAACGCCAGGGTTGTGGGTTCGTTTCCCACGGGGGACCAGTATAAAAAAATAAATAATAATGTATTCACTAACTGTAAGTCGCTCTGGATAAGAGCGTCTGCTAAATGACTAAAATGTAAATGTAAATGTAAATGGATGAACCGCTCCTCTGCTCATGATGCCGCTGCGTTGTCGGCAGATAATGGTGCTCTCCTTTGCCTAGTAGCCATTCCAAATGCACCTCTCTTTTCAAATCCACTAAGTGTGGCTGGACACCTTTGCACGGTTTACATTGTTAGCCATGCTAGCCACCCAGCCATAATTAGAAGTTAGGTAGCAGCTTAGCTTTTCAGACAGCAGGCCCACCCCCTCTGTCATTTGCACCCTTGTCTGCTGAGGTTGAGCCTCCCCTGAGGTGTAGACCAGTAGTAGAACTAGGGCTGTGCGATATGGCCTTAAATATCATATCACAGTATTCACGGTATGTTATGTTTTTGAATAATAGTTATACATTTGCTTTATGAGTATTGCGTGACCCTACAGTGGCAACACATACATTCTAAGTGATTTCAACGGGTCTTTCTCCATTCTGTTTTATACTGTTCAATTAAACTTCAACCTAAAATAATTTCCTGCATTTCCATCAATTTCTGCATTTCCTGCACTCATTTGAGAATTTCCACACTGGCACATAGGGCTGCACGATATGGGCAAAACTAGGTTTTATTTTTAACCAAATGTTGCGATTGGACTTGGGATTTTAGATCAAAACACTTGGGTGAACTGTTGGAATCATGGAAATAGAATGTTTATTCTAATTACATAGTTAGAATATAATTAATAGTGGGCATTTTGAATAGTGTTAAATGCCCAGGAGGAGTTATTGTGACAGGATAAGAACCAAAGTGATGGTCAGTGTTTCTTAGGGGATCCTATAATTTTTGGCTACATTAAATGTTTCTTCATGTAGCCAACATATTCATGCTTCACCTATACCTCTTTTGATTTAGAAGATACTGTTGCACAAACAACATGCTGATTTAGGCCTACACCATCACTGGTATCATGCTGTGTTAGCTAGCTACGTTTGCTCTAAGTACATTTATTAGCTAGCTAGCTAACTAGTGGTTAGCATTAGCGGCTAACATGATGTAGCTAAAACGTACTAAGAAAAGACAAACTAGCTGTTTGCAGATGTAAGAAACACAAACTAAGTGTAATTATAGAACGCTTGTGGATTTATATTAAGAAGCAAAGTAGAAACATCGTTGTCCAAGCCTTTTTTAAATATGCAAAGCGTTATCTGATCAGTGACACTACAGATAATTAATTTGTCGACGGGCAGTTACACTGGCAATTAGTTTGCAGCAGAGTTGCAGGACGAATAGAATGCCCAGGCTGTTGGATGGAACTCCACATAGGGAATGAATTCATGCGCATTGTTCTTGACCTTACCACAATAAGGGCTAGAGCAGCTCTCCATTCTCCATGTTCAGTAAGGTACAGTTATGGAACAGTGTTGTGTAACTCCCTCTATGTTTTGTAATGTGATTTTATCTTCCTGTCTCATGGTCTCTTCTCTAACGAGATACCGTCATGGGGTTATACTCGTTAAGGAGCCACCACTGTTCCCCCACGGCCAGGTGGCTGGCCACACCTTCAGATCCCCTCTCTGCCTCCCAGACAGTAGCTCCACGCCAGCCAGGTGACTGGGCTGCCTGTACCCCACTACTCCCTCTATAGCTGCCCATAAGGGCTGTCTCTGGTCAGTGTCTTGGGGTAATTTTAGTTTTGGCTAGTCAGCAGGTTTACCCTCAGCTGAATTTAGTCCTGTGTTGTCACATCCTCAGGTCCAGGCGACTTTCCTCTGAGAGGATTCTCATGTTTGCTCCAAGGCAGATTATTTTGGAAATTTTCATTTTGGCTTTACCAGACCATATGTAGGCCTAGCTTTGAGAGAGAGGTTGAGGAGGGAGAGTGGTGGGGACTTAATGAGTCAGTTTTTGGTCTACTGGCTTTTCTCTGTTTATTTTCTCAGCGTCCCGGTAGAAGGTGCAATATTCTCTTTTAAAATCGGCTTTGAATGTGTGCCAGTTCCTCCGCCAGGTTGCTGTTTTGAAGTCCTACTTAGGATCTATTAGTCTCCCTGCCTTTTTATAGAACCAGTATAGGCTACTCCCTAAAACAATTTCCCTGCACTCTAGGAAGCGATAGGCCCTATTGTAGCAGATGCAATAACAATTTATACAGGCCAATTACTGCAAGGCTAGTAATGTTGATAATGCCTTGAATAATAGACTTCCCTGCCTTGCTGGTGCATTTGTAAAACATGCATATGTGAGGTTATGTACATCTCTCACCTTTTGTACCACAGTCCACGCGTTCCACTCATACAGGCTTTATGCGCTGCAGCCCAGCCGAATAAAGGACTAATTGAGATCCATTATGACAGCAGTGTATTGTGTGTTACACTGTAATGGCATCACATGGGCTGGACTAAAGGGCAAAGCTTTACTGAACACTGCAGCTATGGTGCCATCTGCCCTAACTCTAACCCAAGGCCAGCCTGAACCTATTCATTCAGTTCTGTATTGGAAAAAATCTCTGTTTTACATTTACGTCATTTAGCAGACGCTCTTATCCAGAGCGACTTACAGTTAGTGAGTGCATACATTATTTATTTTTTATTTTTTCATACTGGACCCCCTTGGGAATCGAACCCACAACCCTGGCGTTGCAAACGCCATGCTCTACCAACTGAGCTACATCCCTGCCGGCCATTCCCTCCCCTACCCTGGATGACGCTGGGCCAATTGTGCGCCGCCCCATGGGTCTCCCGGTCGCGGCCGGCTACGACAGAGCCTGGATTCGAACCAGGATCTCTAGTGGCACAGCTAGCACTGCGATGCAGTGCCTTAGACCACTGCGCCACTCGGAACAGCATGGTCTAAGGCACTGGATGATGGAACATTCATCATGCAGTGAGTTAGGGATTTCACTCATAGACCCTCGCCCATTCCCCTTTCAAATGGGGCTTATTTATTCCATGCAGCCAGACGTCATAGTGACCCAAGGTGTCATTGATGAAAGGAATGGAAAACTCAATGCAAAGGCTTATAGTTTAGCTAAAAGTATTTTTGTCACAACAATTAACTCTTACTGCACAATGAGAAAGTAAAACCGAACTGTGGTGAGCTTTAATTTCTTCCCACGATTGAAATGCAGCATGAAGACAAGCGGTGCTCTGTCAGTGAATTTGTGCAGGAATTTTTACCAAGGTCCCCTAGCTGACAGATCTACATCCCATCGTCCCCTGTGTTCTCCTCCGCTGGCGCCAGGCCAGAACTTCTGGCTGGAGTTAACTGCTCCCTGTCCATCCAGCCTAACACACTGTCAGACAGTTGGAATCTTCTTTTGCCCTTTTTATTTCGTCACGCTTCAGTTCACTAATCTCATCAACCATGACAGGTACAGTGTTAACAAGGCACTTAACCAGCACTGATTTAACCAATGTCTATCTGTTTATGAATCAAATCAGACTATTCCTGGACCTTATGATATTTGGTCTTAGTCAAAATCTTGTTTCTTTTTGAATGCTGCTTGACTCTCCTTGGCCCTCTCATGAATGGAAAAATAAAGTAATTTCATGAACGGATAGAAAAAGAAAGTCCAGCCTTTTTTGCAGGAGCTGACAAATGAGGGATGATGGTCATCATACGAGGAACTCAAAACCTATAGGACCAGCTGAAGTGTAGTTGGCTTCCACCCCAGAGCACTTATACTCATTGTTTATGTAGTTGAGCACAATCAACTCACAGCTGAGTAGTCAGACGCACCTTCAACAGTCGCTCCAAACTTCAGCCGTCTCGCGTTCCAGTCGAGTGTCAACAAGACAATACACGCCTGTTCCTGCTACAGCCTGTATCCTGTAGAGTGCCAGCCTATACCTTAGACATACTGACCCACATGGAAAACTTAGGCCCTATGTTTGCTCTCAGTCCCAGAGCAGTGATAACATTTACAAAATATTGAAATAAGCAATTTGTCAGAGGTCAGACACTCCATCAGCCTCTAGTGTAGTCTATTGAAAAGAGTGCTAGCTTTCCTCCCAGTCACTTTGCACAACCAAGTGGATTATTTGCTTAAACTACATGCCTGCATGGCTTGGATTTTGACATCTCACCATACAAAGGATGTCAAATGTCCATAGCTCGCTTACAACACTGTGTAAACCATAGGGAGGTTTTAGCCTGTGCTTGTGTAATATTCCAGGTCAGATTTCTGTTGTGTAAAGGGTTCCATTTTCAAGTCTTTTGAATCACTTCTGTAATGTTCTAATGTTGGTTCCCTGGGGTTTAATGCCAGACAGGCAGCATTATTTCCTGACTCTTTCTGCCTTCTACTGCTCTTTGTAGCCTAGATAATCTCAAGTGTTTATAGGGACGTGCCTCTCTTTAAGTAGCCGTTAATCCACTGAGGCCAGACTAACAGTGGTCACCGTTACACTCCGCCCCCACCAGGCGTGGACATCGAGGCGGCCAGGAAGGAGGAGGAGCGGATCATGCTGAGGGACGCCCGGCAGTGGCTCAACAGCGGAACCATCAACGATGTCCGACACGCCAAGTCCGGGGGGACCGCGCTCCACGTCGCCGCCGCCAAGGGATACGCAGAGGTTTTAAAGTAAGTCCAGACTCCTTACCTCGCCTTTACCGCTAACAAGCTGTAGCCAATCTTTGGATCTTTTTTTTATTTTAGACTCATCACCTTTATTAACACTGATTTTTAAAAGATATTTCCACGTACATATTGTCGTTATTTTAGTCCGTGTTAGGTATTTGTTGTTCTTAGGTGGATGCTGCTTATAGCCATGTCCCTTGTGGGATTTTACTACATTACTGTATCAATGGTTATCAAGAGCACATCTCCAGCTCTGGCCTGTCAGTACAGACAGACTGCCTAAGGTAGGGACTACAGCACCCTATCCATCTGATCCTGGGAATGCAGCCAACAGTCTCCCACACACTCCACTGCCATAGTTGGCTAACACTAACATCTACCATGTTGAGGACCAGATACTTTGAGGTCAACATTTTTCCTGTCCTGCAAGACGTTTATTGACTGAAATATGGTTCGTAAACCTTTTGCACAAATGTATTTGCGCTTATGCAAATAGTTGATAGAATACTTTTTTGGTTTATTTGTGCCTAACTAATAGGAAATACAGCCATAATGCTGGCACAGCAACAAAAGCCTGGACACTGGCAACGACTGATAAGATTAGGTTGCAGCACCAAATCCAAGAAAACAAGTTTAGCTAAATCTCATAAACACTATTTTTGTTCCCCCCTCCCTCTGTGCCCCCCAGGCTTTTAATCCAAGCAGGGTATGATGTAAATATTAAAGACTTTGACGGCTGGACCCCGCTCCACGCTGCTTCACATTGGGGCAAAGAGGAGGCCTGCAGGATACTGGTGGAGAACCTGTGTGACATGGACCTTATCAATAAAGTGGTGAGTAGTACTTCTACTGAGTCTCCGTCCTCTTTCCATACCTTCTACGGTTCAGTTGAATATGGAGCATGTACTGTACTCTTCATGTCCTGTACTGCACATCTGTGCTCTTCTCATAACACTAGTTCTGAGAATTGTGTGTTTCCTCCTCAGGGTCAGACAGCTTTTGATGTGGCAGATGAAGATGTCCTTGGCTACTTAGAGGAATTACAGAAGAAGCAGACTCTGGTAAGCCAGTGTGTGGCTAATGCTTTCGTAAGAGCTTTCATTTGAGCCTGGATGAACTGCATAACCTGTTTATAATAGCTTTCAAAAGTGAAACTGAGAGTCACTGGTATATGCCTTGCAGGTGTAAGCATTGCAGAAGCCCTTGATCAAATCTGACAACTTTTTTTTTTTTTACGACTGAAAGCTTGAAGTTCTGGCGTTAGGTACTAACTGCTGTCAATCATTATGCATTTTTTTTCTCCCATTGCAGCTCAATAGTGAAAAGAAGGATGTTAAGAAGTCTCCCTTGATAGAAACGACAACCACTGGGGACAACAATCAAAATCTAAAATCCATTAAGAGGTAAATGTCCTGGTCGGGGGGGGAAATGGGGTGACGTAAGGGAGTCACTCAGTGAAAAACGGTCCTATAATGGATTCTCAGTCTTTTATGCATCAATCCCCAGGGTAGGTCTAGGCCACGGGGCAAACCATGGTTAAAGTGCCTGTTTTGAAATATATTTTCAGTGCTTTGAAAGTAGCTCTAAGTCATTGAGGCCCTCTGATAATACAGAGGGGAATGAGTTTATGGGTATTGTTACTCTGAAATGGAGCACACATCTTTGTAGTCTAATAATAATGAATCCATGCAGGCTGAAAGTACCAAACGTTCTGTGTGTGTTCCAGCAAAGAGACCCTCCTCCTGGAGCCCGAGAAGCCCGCCCCGCGCATCGAGACCCTGGAGCCGGAGAAGGTGGACGAAGAAGAGGAGGGCAAGAAGGACCAGGAGTCCAGCTGCTCCAGCGAGGAGGAAGAGGAGGAAGACTCTGAGTCTGAGACTGAAGCCGGTACGTTCCACCTACTGTAATGGTACAATAACCTCAATGGCAGGCAGGGTGTTTCTAAACCTTGACCTGATTTCAATCTAAGCCATTAGCACAGAGTCCAAGTCTGAAGAAGACCTTAGAACCTGTATACATTAGTTGAACACATTGTAAATGTTGTAGTGTTTCGTAGATGTACTCTTTTGAACTGTCTGTATACACTTATTGCAACATCATCATGAACATTGTTGTCTGTGACATCACCTATGGTCGTTATCTTTATGAAAAAGTATAAACACAAAAACGACAGTCTGCATGACATCAGCAAAATATGGTCCAAAAAGCATTCTTGCTCTATTTTAACACCAACAAACCCATCCGTTAAAAAATGTTGGTACATGTCAATCTAGCAAGCCAGACCACTAAAAATACACATTTATAAAGAGGGGTTTGGCGCTAGCTATTTAGCTAGCTAGCTAGCTAGCTAACCAGTTCATATGATCATCAGACCATATCTTACAAACAACAGTTGCAACGACGGTCTGCAGACAGTCGACCTGAGTATAAATTATACCCATCACTATCCCTGTTATCCAATGTTGATTTTGCCAACGACACTTGTCTCATTTGTGGTTAGATTAAGTATAAACCAGCCTTTATGCCTCAGTAACTCATCCTCGCCCATCTATTCCTCCCTTCCAGACAAGAGCAAGGCGCCTGTCCCTGTGAGCAACAGTAACGGCACTACTGTGGTGCCAGCGCCGACCAGCGTTACGGCGTCCTCCACCTCCCCAACCAGCCCCACTAACCAGGTGACTCCCACCTCGCCTGTCAAGAAGGTACGGCCTGGTGGATAGGTCCACTGCAGTCCTCCACTAGTCCTCTTCAGCCTCTTCTGCAGAGAGTTTATCACGCCTTTACAGCTCCCACTACAGAAGCACTCTTTTCTAGAGATTCACATGACTGATCAAGTGGTTCCGTGTCCCAGAAGTTTGTTAGTTATAGAACCCAAGAGGAAGGTTTAATCGCTGATGCGTTAGGATGTAACCTGTCATCCGGGATACATAGCCATGCCTGAGCTCCGTTTATGAATGCAGCTTTCACGCGAGTCCCTGGGATGAGACAGTCAACGCCTCCACTGTTATACAGGTCGATATAATTCACTGTCTATTTAGTTAAAGCTTTAACACAAACCCACGTTTCACGCTTGGCTCAAGTTACACAGGGTTTACTTAAAGGGGGTTACGTGGGATTTGACTCCCGTCACATGAGTAGTACAACACTTGGGTAGGTTTTGTTGTCGCCGTCTACGGTACACTGTGAACAGAAACTAGTGTCACAGAGGCCCAGGGCGCTATAGTTACGATTAGTTGAACAGGAGCTCTGGTCTTCAACAAACGTGGCAGTGGTTGTACATGGGGGTGGGTAGCCATTGTTCGATGGTGTTAACGGTACACTGTAACACTGTTGACCCCTGGAAGGACACGGGTAAGGGCATCAGTCAGATATTTTAGCAGTGTTGATTATTACAAGACACAATGTGGATGGGAATTTATAATTCAAAAATGGCCCCACAGTTTCCCTATGTCTGCTGCCCTCTGCAGTGCAGATGTGGCATTGCAGCTGACTGAATGTACTCGGTGACCTCAGTCATACTGTGCCTTTCAGTGTTGGCCTGTTACTCTCTTTAGAGGGAACTTGTGCGTTATCCCCTCATAAGACCTGAGGTGGTGGACTTTATAGTAATAGTCGTTTTTAGTATCTTGCCTTCAACACAACTGGCACAGTATCATTCAACTAGAAAAACTAAGCTACAAACAATACCCTGTCTACACTTCCCTTCTGTTTTTGCGTCTCATTAAGGTCCAACATTTTGAAACGGTCACGTTTTCCCTTTTGAAGTTATGTGCCTAAGGACATTTCTCCCATCGGATGTATCCTCCCATCTGATTGCATTTTCTTGGTGGACTCTGCATTCAAACCGAAGTCAAGACTATGAAATATACCCATCACTATCCCTGTTATCCATATTTCCTGTTATCTCTCTTGTAGAAATGCTCTCATTCCCCTCCTACTTTAATGCCTAGCACAGACACAACACGATGTCTTCTGTCTAACGAGTGATCAAAACAATTAACAATGTCCGCTTTGAGACTAGCATTGTCTTGTCTTTTCAAAAAGCCTCTTGTGCCCTGCGAGAGCTGTCACTCACTCAACCAATAGAAACGATTGACCCCCTGGTCAGTAAACCTTGTGTGGTGTGATCAGGCCTTAAAATATATATTTGTCTCTCTCTGTGCTAGGAACTGTATCTTTGCTGCTGCTTCTGTCTCTGTACTCTGTTTCTGTTTCTCTCTTGCTCTCCCTCTACTAGTATTTTTGTCTCTCTTTCTCTCTGTCCGCCCCTCTCTCATCATGGCTCTTGTCTTGGTTGGCTTTAGTCTGATTATATTACTGCCCTCATGCCTGTGGCGGAGCCAAGCTGTCCTGCATTGTGGCGTCAAGGCTTGCGCAAAACTGGCATTTCTCTTGGTCCCAAAAAACCCATGGTGAGGCATTGGTGTGTGTTCCAGAGTTATTAGTTACCCTGCCCTTGTTACCTCCGCACCAAACGACAACTTGCCTACTCACCTGACCTCAATGGCACATCCAGTCAATACTCTTGCTAACCCCCCTAGTGACATTTTGTTCTGCATGGGTCTTCAAACACACTGTCCTAAAATGCTTTCTCTGTGTGTCTGTGGCTCATGTGCTCCAACTAGTATGTGGTCTGTTTGTCTCTGTTGCCGTTTATGTTTGCAGTGTAACAGTGTGCCCAAGGCTTGTGTTAGCCCTCTAAACCCTAACAGGTTGAATTGACCCAGTCCCATCCATCCATGCACTAACTGGAGTTCATCAGTGAACACTGTTTATTCTCTTTGGTGTCTGATTGTAGACCTGCCACTGCCGCTCAGTGTAAGGAGTTTTTACTCTGTCCCTCAGTCAAAAGTCTAATATCTGAGTTGATTTATTTTACCTTTTATTTTAGCTGGGAGTCCCATTTGAGACCAAGCTCTCTTTTTCAAGGGAGACGTCGACTAGATGTGGTTATATTATTTCTAGGGGTACAAGTCACTTGTAGTGTTTTCAGCATGTCTCCAGACTTTCAGTTCCCCCTTCAACATGCGCCTGTACTCAAAACGTCCCCTGCATTTTGTTGTCAATCCATGACACGTTCTCAAGCGCTGCCAGAGATCAGACAGTAGCCTCTGCAGATTCATTCCACACCAAAACTCCTTTGCTTTTTGACCTCTTGATTAACCTCTGTGGACTGCTGTGTTGTTCACCCCAGAAAACTAAACCCCGGACTGCTGCCTTCGTCTGCTCTCTGTATAAACCCCCTTTATTAACGAGTCTAAGCTAACCACTAACCCCTCCTCTCCCCTCTCTCTCCCCCCAGGTGGCCCAGCAGGTGTCCCCTGCCGGTAAGGTCTCTCCTAAAGAGGTCTCCCCTAAAGATAAACAGGAGGATGACAAGACTAAGAAATCGGACGTGTCCCCGGCGTCGTGGCGCCTGGGCCTGAGGAAGACGGGCAGCTACGGGGCGCTGGCGGAGATCACAGCCACTAAGGAGGCCCAGAAGGAGAAGGACACGGCCGGGGTGATGCGCTCGGCCTCCAGCCCCCGCCTCTCCTCCTCCCTGGACAACAAGGACAAAGAGAAGGTCAGTAGCTAACTAACGCCATACTGTCTGACCCAGGCATCAGTCCCCATCTGACCCAGGCATCAGTCCCCATCTGACCCAGGCATCAGTCCCCATCTGACCCAGGCATCAGTCCCCATCTGACCCAGGCATCAGTCCCCATCTGACCCAGGCATCAGTCCCCATCTGACCCAGGCATCAGTCCCCATCTGACCCAGGCATCAGTGCCGTCATAATGTGTCCCTATCTGACCTAGTCGTTAGTGCTGACACAATATCATCATATACTTGCTGTATGTCTCTATAGGACCCACTCAGTGCCCCTACTATAATATAATGTGTCCCTGTCTAGCCTAGTCAATAGTGCTGATACTATATATATTTGGATAAGTGTCTGCTAAATTGCATTATATATATATATATATATATATATATATATATATATATATATATATATATATATATATATATATATATATATATATATATATATATATATATATATATATATATATATATATATATATATATATATATATATGCTTTAATGTGTTCAAAGCTTTGAAACGGATGTCATCGTTCATATTAAGATGAAGTTGATGGTTCACCGTTCCAGACTGTTTTGAAAAGTTGCATTGCTAGATTGAAGTTGAAATCCACAGTCGACAGAGACTAGTTTGTTGGCTGGGTGTATGCATGTAGCATGCGTTTGTGTTTAGGAGCTCAAGCAAATGGCTACAATGTTGTTTCATGTGCAGGAAAAAGACAAAGGAGCCAGACTTGCCTATGTTGCCCCCACCATCCCCAGGAGACTGGCCAGTACATCAGACGTTGATGAGAAGGAGAACAGGTGAAGCGCCAGCGTTGTCCCTCTGAAGGGAAAAGTGCATTGACAGGAGCGCCACCTGCTGTTCACTGCTGTGTGTTACAGGCCAAAAGCAGCACTGCATGTTGTGGCTTAATGTAGCTGCTCTGCTGCCTCTGAGTACTTCAGTTTACAATGAAAAATCCTCATACATATTTCTATCAAGTGTAGCAATTAGTTACAGGAAAATAATATTCTCACAATGTTCACATTTGGCCAGCATCAGATTGACAAGAATAGAATATATAAATATCAGTCATTGATACTTTGTTAGTCATTGTGATTTACATTTCAATCTTAGAATTTATCGAGTATTTACTTGTTGTAGCACAAGGCTACTGGTCCTTGCCTGTATATTGTGGAGCCCTAGGTGCTATTGTAGTGTGTGGTTCCAATCCCAGGGACTCTGCTGCTAGTCTGGTACGTAGCGGCTCCTACACCAGGAGACGCTGGGACGATGAGCTGAAGAACAGTGAAGGAAGCGCTTCCACCAACCGAACAACACCCAGTTATCAGCGCAGGTTAGCCACGCTTCACTATATGCTACCCCTCAGAGTCCTCAACCTGACCGAATCACTACACCAGATCAGTGCGCCATCTTCCATTCATTCAGTACTAGTTCTGGACATAGTTGTTAAAAATTAATAACCAAACTAACAATGTTGTGGATATATCCAGTTACACTTTAGTTGACTCTTAGTAGTTTTGCTCATTCCTCATTTCGATTTGATTTCGGAGTGTCATTTGAAAAACGTGCATGTACATGATTAACATGCAAACAGCTACTGAGAAAAGCCATGCAAATCAGTCCAACGGCTCTCTGTCACAAACGCCACAGTCTCTTGCATGACTGTACAAGTCCTGTCAGGTTTCTGTGCCTTTCGTTTCTCTATACTACACACCAGGTTCTACATTACTATCTGCCATTGTCACGCTCTTACAGCCTGCAAGGTTCCAAAACTACATTACCCAGAATCCATCCCTATGACACAAGAAACCGAGACGTGTATCAGAGCTTAGTTTTTATACATGTTATGCGTGTGTATGTATGTTATATAAATGTGTGTGTGGTTTGTGCACCCTCTTGCTAACATGCCAATCTCGTCCCCCCCCACCCCCACACACTGCCAGCACGTCCCACACGCTAACGCTAGGGCGGAGCGGCAGCACGCGGGACGTGCCAGCCAAGTCCTCGTCCGCCTCCAGCTTGGACCCTAACACCTGTAACACTAAACTCTGGCAGTCGCCCGCCTCCCACTACCAGTCTTACAGCATTTACCGCAGGTATACCACCAGCCCCCACTCAACAACAACCTCTCCACCTCCACTGTCTGTCACCTGTCTGTCGGTCTCGGCTACATAAGTGTTGTGCAGTTCAATGCGTCTTTGTGACTTTGTGGTGTTCTCTTGACCATCCCATCAACTAAAGAGAGATCAACCCCATTTTGGAACACTGGGTAATGGCTAATGGAGAGGAATTCGTCTTCAAAGGCCATAGTGTTAACTGTTTTTGATCGCCTAGTTTTCAGAACGTGTCATTCCTGTTACTGTTTTACTAAAGGTATGGGTAATGGGTCCTCTCCTTTCCATCCTATCTTTCACTCTCCTTCCCTCGTCCTCTTTCCCGTTCTCTCGTTCCTTCTCTGACTGTTGTTCCACTGGTATCCACAGTGGTTCCTTTGGCAGGAGGCACGAGGACCTGGGTTCGACCACCTCTTCCTCCACTAGCACCACCACCACCTCGTCTGTTACCTCGCCCACCGGCCACCGTGACCGAAGCCTGCTCTCCAGCCTGGGCTCCTCCACCCGCACCGGATCCTCCAGCCTCACCAGCAGGTACACACACACACACACACACACACACACACACGTAACACATGCATGTAACACGCACAGAGATCTCCCCAAAGAATGTAAGCGGGGTGCTGCGGCACTATGTAAAATAAATGCGTCTAAAAAAAATTGTTTTATTTGTTATCATATAAGGCAATCTTTTGGCTCTAGATTGTGGGAAATGGCAGTTACAGGTGTTAAAAAATTCAAAAATCTCTGTGCGAAAGGGGGACACTGCCCCCCTCCGAGCAGAACCCCCCTCCATTTTCAGCAGCATCACCTTGTTAAAAAATCCTGGGGAGAACCCTACACACACGTGCATATAAATGTAAAAATGTTAGTCCTATTTTGAAGTGTGTATAATTGTGTGTGGATCAGGTACTGGGCAGAGGAGAGTGCGGAGAGGGAAAAGGAGCGTGAGAAGGAGTCTGCGGCTGTCATCCCTACGATTAACACTGGTTCTACCACCACCACCACGTCCACTACTGGCACTATCATTGGCTCTGACGGCAGGGAGAGACGCAGGTCCGACACGCGCACGTACGCGCACCCCCCCACCTACACACACCTACTCAAATGCAAACATGCACACACACACGGATGCCCACACGTGGCACCCACAGGGGAAAAACAAGGATGTCACTGATACACACCTTTTTTACACAACACTCACGTCTCTTCACTTGTTTATGCAACTACAAACAATGGAATAACTGCAGTCTCTCAGAAAGCAGAATATCTTGAAGCTAGCAGGATCCTGTGTTATTTGAGATTGCATCGCCTCTGTTTGAGAATGGGGTGTGATCTCCTCCAGTGTGTACACACTGGAGGAGGAGCGGGAGTCTGTTAAAATGAATGGGGTTAAGAGCTCGTCTTCCTGTGAAGTCACTGCTGCTGAAAGAAGCCACCTGTTCTGGGAGGGGTCTAGAACCCTGACTGCTTCAGAAAGTTCTCCTTATAAGGAAGATGGGTTTCTCAAGGCCGTGCCAAGGCTCACAAGTGATTGAGTTCATATTTTTGTATGGGATGGAGAAACACATTCCCCCGTCAAAGAAAGCACTAGACTTAACTGTCTTTGCGCCCTCAATATTAGCCATTTCTTTTAGACTGATGCTAAATAAAAGGTAAAAGGAGATAAAATATCTCCACAGCTGATAGTACAATACAAATCTGGATGATTAAACGGAGCTGAACAGAAAGAATACCTGGATGTTAGATTTAGTCATTTTAGATTTGGTTACTTACTTGAAGTGGTGTCAGGCTCATTCTATCATCCTCATGCTATCATCCTCATGCTTACGTGTGGCTTTAGCTTGTCCTTGTTTGAGTTGCAGCTCCTACCTCACGCCTGTCCTTGTTTGTGTTGCAGATCGTACCTCACGCCTGTCCTTGTTTGTGTTGCAGCTCCTACCTCACGCCTGTCCTTGTTTGTGTTGCAGCTCCTACCTCACGCCTGTCCTTGTTTGTGTTGCAGATCGTACCTCACGCCTGTCCTTGTTTGTGTTGCAGCTCCTACCTCACGCCTGTCCTTGTTTGTGTTGCAGATCGTACCTCCCGCCTGTCCTTGTTTGTGTTGCAGATCGTACCTCACGCCTGTCCTTGTTTGTGTTGCAGATCGTACCTCACGCCTGTCCGGGATGAAGAGTCTGAGTCCCAGAGGAAAGCCCGCTCCAGACAGGCTAGACAGTCCAGGAGGTCTACCCAGGTTAGTCTAGACACTTGTCCTGACGCTGCTTCTGAACTGGGCCTAAATGGCTAACCAAATACTTTCTGGGGTTTACAAAAAGAAAACAACATGCTGTTAAATGCAGTGTCAACTGAGTCACTTCTTATTGTACTTTGTAATGGTTCATGGTTAGTCCATTTCTCTACTACAAGAGTCACACATATATATATATTTTTTTTTTAAAAGTCATGTTAATGTTAGCAAGTGTTCTGCCATAATGTGGCTTGGGGTAATATAGCTGAACTGATTGTTGTTAAAAAAAGTTATTTCCAGTTTGTTTTATTGCCGAAACAAACACATTTGTATAAGCTGGCACACATTGCTAAGCGTGGCGAGTTTTAATGAGGAGATTGTTTACAAGCCATAGGAAATTGGGCTATTCCTTTTCCTCTCCCCCAACAAGCTCAACTTTCCATGCTGTCGCTAATACTACCTGAAATAACTAAATATGGTGCAGCTTAAAATGCCCTATTAAATTGTCTACTTTTTATAACATAATGTTCACAGTGCAGTAAGTGAATGCCTGAAATTAGTTGTAAATGTTCCTCTTCCAAAACGCAGATAACTGCCATTTAGTAGTTTTTCCCTCCATGAAGAAATCAAAATGGCCAAATAAAAACATTGCTCCTCTAACCCTTTTCGACACAGAGATTCACTCAATTCTCTCCGTTTCCTCTCAGGGTGTGACTCTGACTGACCTCCAAGAGGCAGAGAAGACCATCGGCAGGAGCCGCCCCACACGGACCCGGGAGGAGGAGAAGGAAGAGACTGAGAAACAAGACAAGGAGAAGAAGGAGACTGGTGAGACCAAGGAGGACGACTACCGGTCCAGGTACCGCAGCTTCGAAGAGGTATGTGAAGGCTTCCCCAATAGTTATTTACTATGCTCTATTATACATTTGGAAAAACAACATATAATGTGTTTACTGGTGATGTGTAAACTGAAAATCCCTTTTGAGATTTCAGAATAAATTAGTATTTTTTTGTGCAGTTTTCCTCAAGCCCAGGTTGATTGATCTGAAGACTGTAACCATTCCTGACTTCCTGTTCTCTTTCTCCTCTCTCCAGACTTACCAGCGATACCGTCCCTCCACCACTTCAACCACCTCCACCCTGAGCACGGCCTCCACCCCGTCCTCCTCCACTTCCCTGTCCACCTCCTCCAGCTCCCTCAACAGGCCCAACAGCCTGACGGGCATCACTTCCTCCTCCAGCTCCCTCAGCAGGCCCAACAGCCTGACGGGCATCACTTCCTCCTCCAGCTCTCTCAACAGGCCCAACAGCCTGACGGGCATCACCTCCTCCTACAGTCGCTCCTCTAGGGACACTGAGAAAGGTAAGCCATGAGAGCAGAGCTACGGGTTCAGATCTCTAAATGCAATGGATTGTATTAAACCTCATGTGTTACTGCCATTCGGTGTATCAGTATGATAAATCTATGTACTCGCATACTAAACTGTAAGCATACTGGACACACTGTCAGCAGTGCATTGATTGTGACTGAGTAGACACACATGCACGCATAAATATTATACTGAGATACTCCTGCTTTCAACAGCAGACCTATTCATTGAAAAAAAGAAGCTTGAGTTCTGCTGATGTTGAATGTATTCCCACATTGAGCTATGGCCAGAGTATCTATCATTATTAGATGTATAGCGCCTTCAGAAAGTATTCATTCTTGACATATTCTACATTTTGTTGTTACAGCTTGAATTCAAAATGGATTCGTTTTTCTCAGCCATCTACACACAATATCCCATGACAGTGAAAACATGTTTTTAGAAATGTTTCTTTGATTTTATTGAGTTACAGTTCATATAAGGAAATCAGTCAATTGAAATAAATTCATTAGGCCCTAATCTATGGGTTTTATATGACTGGGCAGCAGAATGAGTTTGTCCCCACAAAAGGGCTTTATTATAGACAGAAATACTCCTCAGTTTCATCAGCTATCCGGGTGGCTGGTCTCAGACGAATCCCGTAGGTGAAGAAGCCGGATGTGGAGGTCCTGGGCTGGCGTGGTTACACGTGGTCTGCGCTTGTGAGGCCGGTTGGACATACTGCCCAATTCTCTAAAATGACGTTGGGGGTGGCTTATGGTAGAGAAATTAAAATGTATGTCTCTGGCAACAGCTCTGATGGACATTCGTGCAGTCAGCATGCCAATTGCACGCTCCTTCAAAACTTAAGAAATCTGTGGCGTTGTGTTGCGTGACAAAACCTATATAAGGTCCCACATTGCATGTCAGAGCAGAAACTATACCATAAAGTCCAAGGAACTGTCCATAGTACTCCAAGAGAATTGTGATGAGGCATATAGAAGGAAGGGTATGAAAGTTTCCAAGAGCACAGTGGTCTCAATCATTGGGAAATTAAATGTCTGGAGAAAACCAGGCACAGCTCATCACCCGTCTAACACCATCCCTACCGTGAAGGATGGTGGTGGCAGCAGCATGCTATTGGGATGCTTTTCAGCGGCAGGGACTGGGAGACTGGTAAGGATAGCGGGAACAATGAATGGAGACATACAGGCATATTCTTGACGAGAACTTACTTCAGAGTGCAAATGACCTTAGACTGGGGCAAAGATTTACACTCCAACAGGACAATGACCCCAAGCGTGCAGCCAAAGCAACGCTGAAATGGCTTCAGAACAACAATGTGGAAGTCCTTGAGTGGCCCAGCCAAAGCCCAGACTTGAAATCTGTGGAAAGACTTGAAGATTGCTGTTCACCGCCGCTCCCCATCTAACTTAACAGAGCTTGAGAAAATCTGCAAGGAATAATGGGAGAAAATCCTCAAATCCAGAGGTGCAAAAGCTGTAAATGCAGCCAGAGGTGCTTCTACAAAGTATTGACTCGGGGGGGTGTGAATACTTTATGTTGTGAAATCTGTTATAATGTATTGTAATGTTTTTTTAAATGTATAACTGCCTTAATTTAGCCAGACCCCAGAAAGAGTAGCTGCTGCCTTGGCAGCAGCTAATGGGGATCCATAATAAAAACAAATGTAAATTAGATTTTTGTATTTCATTTTCAATAAATCTAAAAACATGTTTTCACTTTGTCGTTATGGGGTATTTTGTGTAGATGGGTGAAAAAATAATCCATTTTGAATTCAGGCTGTAACAAAACAAAATGTGGAATAAGTCAAGGGGTATGAATACTTTCTGAAGGCACTGTATCTAATAGCCATGTGAGCACAGACAGGTTAACCTGAATTCCACCCAGGCAGCATTGGTCCCTCGAACTCCCCACGGTCCAGATTCACATGGGAACTCCACAATATGCTTATTAAAACCACGGCGAGGGAGAAGATTTGGTTGCCTTAAATGAAATGGTTTCTCATCTCGGAGACTAAAGCACATTGTCTCATGTCAGATGGCGTCATTTTAACACGACACGCAGTTGCTAGGAGCCATCTGTCTAACCAAACGTGGAACTCCTCTCTAAAAATTTAGATTTTGCTCATCCGCCTAACACTAGTTCCTAATTCTGAAAATCACTCCGCTCTCCATAGCGATGACGCACTGGCTACTACGGCAAACCATGCTCAGTCAGCTGAGCAAGCGTTCTCGGATCCAAAGCTGTTTTCTCTCCTGAAATCTGGCCAATGCTCAATTGCGATACAAGGCTCGCTAGTGAAAGCAAATTAAACCAAAGATTTAAATTAAGTTTTACCGAACTAAGCTTTGATGGAATGAAACTTTGCTGTCAGCACATACACTGACTGTAATGAACACTATTGATAAAGTTCATGCTTATTTATTGGATAATAATAATAATAATAATAATATGCAATTTAGCAGACGCTTTTATCCAAAGCGACTTACATTTTTGCATACATTTTTTGTGTATGGGTGGTCCCGGGGATCGAACCCACTACCTTGGCGTTACAAGCGCCGTGCTCGACCAGCTGAGCTACAGAGGACCACCCATACCAGCCATGGATGACTGTTCGTTTTAGTCACCAGTTAGGCTCCTCAGTAAAGTCAAATGCAATTTGAAAATTTGATTTTGAGTTGACAATGTAAACAGGAAGCAGAATTGGAATTGACCCCAAGGTGCTAGGTGAGGTGCATGTGGCTCACTCAGTCTCTTTGTGATTGACAGAATCAGACAAGAAGCAGCAGCAGGAGGAGGAGAAAGAGGGAGAGGATAAGTCCCAGCCCCGCTCCATACGGGATCGCCGGCGGCCCCGTGAGAAGAGACGCTCCACCGGGGTGTCCTTCTGGACCCAAGATGGGGTTAGTGACTGACACACACTTTAATGTGGACATGCCTCAAGTATAATGATCAGAGCCCACTTGACCCACCCATAAGGCAATAAAGATACATGTCAGTTTTTGAAGTAAAAATCCATTTTATGGATTTAGCAGTACAACTACTCATGTGGTACTACACTGAAGTGCACCTCATGAAACACCTCTGGGTCTAGCTGATTGGGGATTTGGAGCCTGACTTTGGATTTGTTCTGAGAATAACTGTGTCCTGGGGCTGTTCCTGACCTCATGTCCCTCCTTGTATTCCAGAGTGATGACAATGACCCAGACCAGTCGGCGGACTCAGAGGAAGGCAGCATCAAGGGTGAACCTCAGGTAACCTCAGTCCACACAACCATGTAGAAATAAACCCACAATAGATGCGGTAAAGTCGTCAATGGAACGCAGGACGCTGTGATGCCCTCAATGGCGTAAATTCAACAAATCTGTGGAAATTCGTCAAGTCCGTAATTATCTATGTATTGATTTGAAACAGGCTCACAATGTGGATATTGGGATTTGGATATTTGGCTGTTTTTCGCTGCATAACATTTAGAAGTTGTCCCTTTTCACGTTTTCAAGAAGTGACTGCTAAATGCTAACTCCCGTTCATATGAGCTGGTTGCATAGCTAGCATACAGAAATTGGTTATGGAAGTCAGTTGTTTTAAACTCGAATGCAGTTGATTGGTGACGATGACATGAACATATATTGGGGTTGACATCCATACAACTATTATACTCAGATTTGTACTTCAACATATTGTGAAATATACATAAACAATAGCCTACATATAGGCTGTTCTTGCTGGGGGGCAATGAGGATATTCAAGACCTTTCCCCCACTCGTTTCCATGGCATTTCCATTGTTTTGGTTGAATTCCATTGACCTCTTTACCGCAACTGTCTGTGGTCAAACCTCCAGCCTGAGACCCAAACTAAAGGATAGACTGTTTTGATAAAACACATGCTTTTTAGTGACTGACCAGTGTTTTTTGGTGATGTTCAACCACCCCAATCAACTTCTTCCTGTAGTTGTTTCTCTCACTCTCTTTTGTGTATAGTCATGGCCAAGCAAGTGCCTCTGCTTTTCCTTTATTTGGCCTATTTTGGCCAACTTTGGTACTGTAAATACCTCTGACTTTGGATTTAATGGTTCCTCCTTTCCTTTGATTGTCCTGTCGCTAAGGTGACCTCAAACCCAAAACACTCTCCACCGTAGTTCACAGTAAGTTCCAAAACAAGCCACCACACAAAGGAAATGTGTCTTGCTCATGTCAAAGGTTGAACGTACAGGCAGTTTTCACTATTAGGAACGTTCTGCGAATGGAGGAGAAAGTGGAAGGAATTAAAACATTCTGGACTAGTTACTTTTTTGGACTAGTTATTGAAAAATGACAAATTCATATTTTTCACATGCAGTGAAAAACATCAGATATTCTGGCATCTGCTAGGACGTAATTTTAGTGGACAGGACATCCACCCTGTAATCATAGCTAAAGAACCCCCTACAGAGTTCCTTTGTAGCTTTGGGAGGGTAGAGGGGAAGGTCAGTGTGACTAACAAAAAATGGGTTGGGCCTCTTTGTATGTAAAGGGAGAGCAGCATTTTCTTGTTTATCTACAAAGCACTCATGCTTTGTCGATAAACAATATCTACTGTATCATTAATTCAATTTAGACTTACAAATTACCAAGCCCAGTCTCTGTATTTATGCAGGGCTCATCTGTAGGAGACCCTAGTCTCAGTATGACTTCCCTGTCAAAATAAAGGTTAAATAAGATGGAGTCTCCCTGGCTAGGTCTTCCTGTTTTTGGAAGGGGTGTAACCTGTGTAGTACTGCAGAGCGGAGCAGACAGCGATGTGGCCAGGCGCTTGGCTGCAGATCAGACGCACACAGTGGGAGGAGGGGGGCAGGCGGACGCAGCAACCAGACAGAAAGCCAGCGGATCTCTTTGTTGTTGGAGGCTGCACGATGGGGCGGGGCCTGAACGGAACACCAAATAGGAAATGGTCCATTATCTCTGCATGGATAGGAAAGCATTCAGGAAGAGCTGCTCTCTCCTGGCAGAGTTGATTTGGGTTTCTCCTAGGGCTGAGAATTGCAAGGAACCTCACGCTACGATGTTGTCACGATACTTAGGTGCAGATACGATATGTATTGATATTCTCCCAATTCTATGTGTATTGCGATTTGCTGTTTCAAACTATATTGCTCAATATATGTCTGCTACAGAGAGATGAGAGAGCATGAGAAAATGACTTTTGATCAGTCATGGAAATAAAAGGGCTGAACATGTTGGCTCACTATTTAAAAAGAAGATGGAGAGCAAGCTATAGGATGAAAAATACAAGAGTTTTGGCGCAGGTACAGTCGAATAGCGCTAGCTAACGCTACCTAGCAATTAAGGTTGAATATTTTACAAATCTTCCATCCTGAGAATAAATCACTTTTCTCCCGTGTAACCCGGTATTTCCCGCCAAACCGGAAGTGTCATTCAAAAGCATTTAAATAGGCCTATGTCTGGATTTGATTAGAGCTTTGATCGAAAATTCAAGCCGGATGCAACCTGAGCCTGATTTAAATACATATTATGAGCCCTACATTAAAGACATTTAATGAGTCGAAGCCCAAATGATTGTGACGTTATCCAATACATAGGCTATATGATATATAGGCTACTGCACATTAAGCACGGTAGAAAAACATAAAAGCACATAGATGTACAGTGGGGAGAACAAGTATTTGATACACTGCCGATTTTGCAGGTTTTCCTACTTACAAAGCATGTAGAGGTCTGTAATTCTTGTCATAGGTACACTTCAACTGTGAGAGACGGAATCTAGAAAATCACATTGTATGATTTTTAAGTAATTCATTTGCATTTTATTGCATGACATAAGTATTTGATATATCAGAAAAGCAGAACTTAATATTTGGTACAGAAACCTTTGTTTGCAATTACAGAGATCATACGTTTCCTGTAGGTCTTGACCAGGTTTGCACACACTGCAGCAGGGATTTTGGCCCACTCCTCCATACAGACCTTCTCCAGATCCTTCAGGTTTCGGGGCTGTCGCTGGGCAATACGGACTTTCAGCTCCCTCCAAAGATTTTCTATTGGGTTCAGGTCTGGAGACTGGCTAGGCCACTCCAGGACCTTGAGATGCTTCTTACGGAGACACTCCTTAGTTGCCCTGGCTGTGTGTTTCGGGTCGTTGTCATGCTGGAAGACCCAGCCACGACCCATCTTCAATGCTCTTACTGAGGGAAGGAGGTTGTTGGCCAAGATCTCACGATACATGGCCCCATCCATCCTCCCCTCAATACGGTGCAGTCGTCCTGTCCCCTTTGCAGAAAAGCATCCCCAAAGAATGATGTTTCCACCTCCATGCTTCACGGTTGGGATGGTGTTCTTGGGGTTGTACTCATCCTCCTTCCTCCAAACACGGCGAGTGGAGTTTAGACCAAAAAGCTCTATTTTTGTCTCATCAGACCACATGACCTTCTCCCATTCCTCCTCTGGATCATCCAGATGGTCATTGGCAAACTTCAGACGGGCCTGGACATGCGCTGGCTTGAGCAGGGGGACCTTGCGTGCGCTGCAGGATTTTAATCCATGACGGCATAGTGTGTTACTAATGGTTTTCTTTGAGACTGTGGTCCCAGCTCTCTTCAGGTCATTGACCAGGTCCTGCCGTGTAGTTCTGGGCTGATCCCTCACCTTTCTCATGATCATTGATGCCCCACGAGGTGAGATCTTGCATGGAGCCCCAGACTGAGGGTGATTGACCATCATCTTGAACTTCTTCCATTTTCTAATAATTGCGCCAACAGTTGTTGCCTTCTCACCAAGCTGCTTGTCTATTGTCCTGTAGCCCATCCCATCCTTGTGCAGGTCTACAATTTTATCCCTGATGTCCTTACACAGCTCTCTGGTCTTGGCCATTGTGGAGAGGTTGGAGTCTGTTTGAGTGTGTGGACAGTTGTCTTTTATACAGGTAACGAGTTCAAACCGGTGCAGTTAATACAGGTAATGAGTGGAGAACAGGAGGGCTTCTTAAAGAAAAACTAACAGGTCTGTGAGAGCCGGAATTCTTACTGGTTGGTAGGTGATCAAATACTTATGTTATGCAATAAAATGCCAATTAATTACTTAAAAATCATACAATGTGATTTTCTGGATTTTTGTTTTAGATTCTGTCTCACACAGTTGAAGTGTACCTATGATAAAAATTACAGACCTCTACATGCTTTGTAATTAGGAAAACCTGCAAAATCGGCAGTGTATCAAATATTTGTTCTCCCCACCATAGCTATACTATGGGTTAATACATGAAACAAGCTCCAGTAATCTTTTTGAGTGTGACCTGTATTACTGTATTGTACTATACTGTATTAAATGGACTGGAATTACGCACCTTGTTCAAACCATGATAAAGCAGGGAGAGAACATGCGATTCTGGTGCAGCACATGCGGCCTACAAATTTACAAGTATAGGCTAGTGAATTTGACATTTTTCATAATATTTCCCCTAATGTTATTAGCCTACCACCTCTTTCTCTCTAGTGTTGCTTCATTCCTTGCTCGCTTTCAACAGTTAAATGAAATAAGTTTCGTTGTCCTTATCTTAATCATTCTAATGACATGCTTGAATAATATAGGACTAGAATGAGATGCAGAAGGCTTTCAATTCTCCACGAGGATTGAATGGTTATGGACCTGAATAAATAACTTCTATAGCGTACTGCCATCGCGCATTCACTCTTTCAAACTACCTGTGAGTTCTATTGGCTGCTGTATTTAACATTCAGCAAACGAGTTTGCGTCCCTCTTCGAATAGTCGATCTTGAACAGGATGATCTATTTTGGATGCAATTTGAATGTAATTGATGAGAGCGAAAGACTGCGAGAGAGTGCTCGCTCGTGAATTGATTTAATGCAGCGATATAGGAGTGTTTTAAAATGCTGCAGCTGCAAAAAATATATATATTTACCATTTCAAAAAAGGAGGAGACCCCAGCCAGATGGAGATGTGTAAATTAGACGTGCATTCGGTCTTTATTACTGTAGCATAGGCTATGCTGCAGCGAATGGAAGTCTACCTGTCACAATGCAAAGTTACCATGATGAGATGATAGGTCTACATACTGAGATGAGCTGTCGGTCCCCACCCTGAGATCTGATGATTCATCATGCTTTGACCAGAGAGAAGGCCTTAGAGAATCCTGATTTAGACAACACATATCATTTAAGTTCTATTTCACGTCATGCTGTTAATATAAATAATGTATTATAATTTACCGGTTCTCTGTTATTTATCCCGGGAAAAGGGAGTGGTTTTGGGCAGTAAATCTGTAAATCTCGGTAACCGGGTTCCCGACATTCAACCCTACTAGCAATATGTTTACAAATCGATACTCGCAGTCAAAGTATCGCTATAATATCGTCCATAATAATATTGCGATATGTAACTAGTTTCACCCCTCCAGTTCTGCCCACTTGATTTTAGGAGGTAAACTTAGCTGGCCTTTTTATTGTGGTGAAAGTCATGGATAACTGGAGTTAGATGGAAGAATGTCCCTGCATTTATCAATTACTTGCAGTGTGAAGTGAAGCACACAGTTTTTTTTCACGACTTGAGGGAGATTTGAATTTGCCAAGATCTGAAAAATATATCATAACCTTATAGAAGTAGGCTAAAACATGCTGTGGTGTTTTTGTTAAGCAGTATATTTTTCTGACAAACCTGTAATTCAACCAGTTGTACATGTCAGTTTTCTTCCCCCTCACCATTTTAATCTCTGTAGCTAAGGTCTTAAAGATATGCTGACACAAGTGCTTTTCCTGGCAATCGGGCTCCTTCAGCTTCAGGAAGCCAACAGCAATTTGAATACCGCTGTAGGCTTGGCCCTCTGACCCCCATCCCGCCTGCTCCCTAACCCCACTCTGAGGCCCTCTGCTGGAGCAGCGGGTGCTAGGAGAGGCTGGGGATCTGGGGCAGGCCCTGAGGCACTGGCAGGCTTGGCAGCCGTTCAGGAATGTGGTGGGGGGGGGGGGACTGTTGCAGTGCAGAGGGGTCAGGTGCTATGAGAGGGAGAGGCTCGGCGCTGAGAGGGGGTAGACACTGATTTATCCAACATCTGGCTTGTCAACGCTTTCCAAGTCAAGGAGGCAGACCTTTTGAAGCCAAGGAAATGAATAACCGAGCAGTACATATCATTTAGTATTTTTGTAACACTCAACTTGCCACAGCTAGCTAGTTGTTATTTACAAAAAGATTGGACTAAAAAATGTGCTAGGAGAATAGAATGCCACCTTAAACATCCTGTTTTCAGTGTGTTCATTGTGATGCTCCACTCACTGCTCCAAACATTCCCTGGCAGAACAACAAAACTCTAAAATGCACTCTAATTGATAATCTAGACAACAGGAAAACTGCACTGCTCTGAATCTGTCATGTGGATTTGCTTGATTTAACATCGGGTGAAGACATTAAATCACTTCTGTTTTTCTTTTCTTTTCACAGAGCGACCGACTGTCCAGGTACGTACCAAATTCAGTTTCGTCTGTCCCAAATGGCTCCCTATATAGTGCACTACCTTTGACCATGGCCCATAGGTCTCTGGTCAAAAGTAGTGCACTATGTAGGGAATAGGGTGCCATTTGGGAATTCATCCTTCCTGTCTGCTATTTACCCTTCACTTGGAGGGCTTGATCCACTTTGGACCAAATCAACCGTTGACAACCTTGTATATGGCAGTGTAAATATTAGATATGGTCAAATAGATAATGTAACTGTAGAGGTAAGTGTCCATGTTTCTATTCTCTTCAGGAATGAAAGCAGCACTTCCTCTTCCGACCGATATGACCACCTGGGTAGCCGTGGCGAGGGTCGCAGGTCATTCTCAAGCAGGCTGGACCGAGACGATAGCACTGACTACAAGAAGGTACAGGAGCTCCCGGACACTCACCTTCTACCTTAGTTAAGATCACACCAGACTCAATAACACCACCATAGAAATAGTCATTCTTCCCTGTGAAGTTAGATTTTTTTTCTCACTGTTGTTTTTCCTCTCAGCTTTATGAGCAGATCCTAGCAGAGAATGAGAAGCTGAAGGCCCAGTTACGTGACACAGACCTGCAGCTGACTGACTTGAAGCTACAGCTGGAGAAGGCCACACAGGTGAGGCACTGGGGCCAGGCTGCACAGTACAGTTGGGAAATTAGCACGTATCATGTAGCATTAGCGTAAGTTGCCTCAGCATTAGCATCACTCATTGGGAATAAATAGGGGCTGTTCCTCGCTAACTGTGGGTTATCGACTTTGCTTGTGTTACAGAGGCAGGAACGCTTTGCTGACCGGTCGCAGCTTGAGATGGAGAAAAGGGTAATGATTATTACGTGTTTTATGTTTTTAACTTATTTCATCATTTTCCCCAACAAATGAATGAACTCAAAAATGAGTTGTATGTATGAAAGGCACTTAAAAATAAAAGTATTATTATTGGCTTGAACTGAATTGGTAATGCTAGTGGTAATCAATGCCAACTGGTTTATGTCTGAAGGTTACAAGCAGGCCCCAATTTCAGCTGGGTGGTATGGTCTTATAAACCTGACTACTTTCTACAGTCTACTGCCTCTGCTGCTGGCTGTCTCACCATGCCCATATAGCTGGCTGGGGGCGTGCCACCCCACCCAAGCACGAGCTACCTACCTTCTCTCACGTGTTTTGTTAAAAAAAAAATAGCCAGTGTGTGGTCACTTCTTCTCCAGAGTTTTTGTGTAGTGTGTGATAGTGAGTATACATGATGGATTGTTTCAATGTAAATGTTATCTTCTGCATGTGCTTTTTGCCATTCTTCTTGGCAAGTGTTCCTCATCCCAATTTTGAGTAACTTTCACTCATATCACCTTAACGACTGACTCAAACATCCCCTTTATGACTGACACAAACATCCCCTTAAAGACAACAGGCACATGTAGTTCACAAAACATTTTATCCTCAACTCAAAACATCTTCCATGAATGATTTACTCATACCCTAGTCTATTGCTTTAGTCTGCGTAAAGTCCATGTTATAACCGGATTTCAGATCACCTTCCCTTGATCACCTTCCCCTGGCATTCCCTAAAGTCAGCATACCTCCAGACCTTCACAGCTTGGGTCTTCCTTTGCAAACGAAGCCAAATGTTTTTATTTTATTTTAGTTGCATTGGTCATGCCAGTATGGCTGACATTTACCATTAGTAATTTCATTAACTTGTCATGATTAGATAACCACAGCCTTTAACCACATCAGGAGAAAATGGGACATGCAGCACTAAACATGTTAGGGCTTTAGATTAGCCTCCATGGTTCTGGCTTTGACATGCTTCACAGTCATGCGTGTGTACCTCACCCTCTCGCCTCTCTCTCTTCATAAAGCTCCACAACCTGCATCTGTTATCTGACGTTCACACCTCATCTCCACAGTCACTGTACTGGATAGAACTGCAGCTAGGTTTTACGGGCGGTGTTCATTTTGCCGGCTATTTAGTTTTAGTCTGTGTTTTAGTCTTAAAATACCTTTTTAGTCTTAGCAACATTTTAGCCACATAGTCAGTACATTATTTTCTAAAAGAAAATGAATATTTAGGCTACTTCTAACTTCCATCATGTGCACATTCAGATGGCCTTGTCCAACTAGGCCTATTATCTCCTTGTATACTTTAGTTGGTAACATTGATATTGTGGCAGATTGAAACTAATGCCAGCCATAATTAACCATATAGGCTATAAATCCTTGGCTACAGGTTAAACAATTTACAACTCTGTTTTCCTCCCCATCATAACCGTCAAGGGGGGTAAATAACAGTGGTTTCTTGATAAGGGGAGAATTTGAGCTTTCCCAAAATGTCAGAAGTATTACTGTACTCCTAATATTTAACAGATGGCATTCGTTTTTTCCCCATAGGAAAAAAGCAACCACTCGCATTTGCGGACCGCGGCACGAGAGCGGCAACACAGATGAATAAAAGTGCAAATGGGAAAATAGAGGTTCTGATGTGATAAACAAAAATAGCCTACATGAAAGTAAGAGTAAACATTACTGTTTCTAGTTGAGGTTAGTTACAAGTAGTGTCCTGGCACCTGGCTTCGCGTCAGTTCAAAAGATTGACGAGTGATTTGAAGTGACCTGGGTAGCTGTGTGGGAGGAGAGCTGGGTAGATCAACTCAGACCGCGCAACTGAAAGATGTCAATTCTGCAAACAAACATGTCCAATCTGAAGCATGTATGCATGCAGAATATTTAATGCAGTCCTTTCATTGGCAGAATTCACATCTTTCAGTTCCGCGGTCTGCAGCTGATTGAGCTGATCTGCCCAGCTATCCCACACAGCTCCAGGCGGTCACTTCAGTCACTCATCAATCTGTTTAACTGCTGCGAAGCCAGGTGCCAGGATACTTGACTGCCGAATTAAATTAAATGTCCATTAGTGTCACGTGGGAGTCTCGTCACATTTTCGTTGACTAAAATGTAAAGTAATTTGTGATAGTTGTCGTTTTTTCCCCAGGGAATCTCGTCTCGTTATCATAGTGTTAGTCAGGAAAAATAGGTTGTTGACGAGTGTTTTTCATCATTATTGTTGACAAACGAACACTGCTGTCAGTCACTCAAGGCTGTAACAGCCGAGCTGCCGAGCTATGGCCTTCGTTTTGTCCACGAGGTGTGAGGTAACATAACTGAAGCAGTTTGTGGGAGCTTGGATGTGGTGGTTGTCTTGCGTGGTGTTTTCAATGCTCCTCTCCCTCTTCTTTAAACCCAGGGTTAACATCTGTTTGTCCCCCTCCCTGCAGGAAAGAAGAGCTCTAGAAAGGAAGATCTCTGAGATGGAGGAGGAACTCAAGGTACTGTCTCATGTGACTGGGCCCTCAGGGGTGACCCGTGCTGGGAGTATGTGGTTGGGTGTATGCCCTATTTGTGTGTAGGGCACCAGAAGGTTGTGAGTGACATAATTACATATTGCCCCTTTAAGATCGGGGACAGCAGTCAATATTCCAATATTGTTAAACATACTGTATACATTAGCTGTACTATATTAGTATGCCCTGTTGAAATGTATTGCTGAACAAAGTTACTATACAGGATAGCATTTTTTCCACAGGCCCAATGTTCCATTTGATAAACTCTCTGGTGCTGTCAATTATATCATGGTATTTGTATAACGAAACAATCTTAACTGACAGTCAGCATAGTGCTGTTGTCACTGTTTGATTTGAGCCCCCAGTGTTTGATTTAAGCCCCCACTGTGTATCCGGTCTATGGTGTGTATTCTGAATATGTGTGTATTCACCTGTGTGTGTGTGTGTTCCGTATTTATGACATTTTGGGATGCTCTATATAATCTATGTCGACGTAACTCGTAAGCTCTTCTAACTAAGGAGATGACAGATTGGATGTTCTCAAACTGTGCAGCAAAATCCATTATGTCAGAGTCAGCAAGTGTTCTTCCTTCTTCTTCCCAGCACTGCCATAATGTAGTGTTAATTTCTAGGTCATAAGGAGCCCAGCGATCAGATCTGTCTTCCATTCTACTCTGCTACCGTAGATCGCCATCTCTCCTACATGCCAGTCTGCCTGGAAAGCACTTGTCATTCCTCCAGTTCCAAACTCTGTCCCATTTTCCTAACAATCTCCTTTTTCTGTTTTGTCTTCTCTTTGCCCCCTCTTATCCTCTCTATCATTTGTATTGGCCCCTCATTGTCTTCCATTCTTTCTCTCCCTTCTGGTACACTCTCCCATCTCCCCCTTTTTCTCTGCCCTCTGCTGGTTTGACTCGCTCTCTTGCGCTTTCTCTTGTTCTCTCTCTCTCTCTCTCTCTCTCCCCCCACTCTCTCTCTCTATCTCCCCCCACTCTCTCTCTCTCTCTCTCCCCCCACTCTCTCTCTCTCTCTCTCTCTCCCACTCTCTCTCTCTCTCTCTCTCTCTCTCTCTCTCTCCCACTCTCTCTCTCCCGCTCTCTCTCCCTGTGTTGTGGTTTTCCTGCAGAACCTCCCAGAGGTAAAGCAGGTTCAGGCCCTGCGTCAGGTCAAAGAGCGGCTGCAGGCAGAGAACAGGGCCCTGGCCCGCGTGGTGGTCAAGCTCTCCCAGTCAGCCTGCAGCCAGCTGCCCCCCTCCGTGGACCTGTAGCCCTGCCCAACCGCTCCCCCTCACCCTCCCTTCTCATGCTCCATTCGTGCTCCGACCGCACCCATAGACAGGCAGGTCCCCAGCCGCCCAACTACAAGGTTATTCCCCCCGGAGACTGACTCACCCTACCTCCCCAGACCTCTCTGGTGTTCATATTGGGGGAGTGTGTTTTGAGTGGGCACTTTCCATTTACAGTACCCATATTTTACAGTATAGTGAAATGTTATTTTCATTCAGGTAAGTATCAATTCAGGTGTTCATTTTCATATAAGCAAATATGTACTACTTTATTGTTAGTGCAGTACCTGAAGTATAAATATTGGACTACATGATTAGGTCTTTTATGCAGTTGATTTTACTAGATCATTTGATGTACTGTAAAGGAGAGTGCCCCATTTTGTTTTTCCCCCCAGTGTGCTGTCTTGAAGTCTTTATCAGGGAGGGCCGTTGTTTCGTTTGGCTTGTTTCTGGTTTCTTTGCATGACGTGGCTTTCTTTTTGCGTCAAATGGCGGACATGTTAAAAAAAAAACGGACACATTTCCTTTCCCCTCAGTGTCTTTCTCCAGTCCTACCCCGTTTCAATTCACTCTTATAGATGCCATCAACCCAGCTTTGAGACCGGGTCACCCCCATAATGCAGGTTTACACTTGGTCTGATTTAAATTCCAAGTGAAATGTGACCTAGACATATTAATTTGGCTAATGATTCAAGGTCCATTACATACCATAAGATGCTCAGGTTGGTTGATTGTCATCTGTAATAAAATGCTTTATAGTTTTGCAGTGGACAGTGAAGTTTTGCTCTTCATCTCCCTGGATGTTCAGTTGTTCCCTATGTGAGTGCTGAAGTGTTTCAAGAGGGACTGGACAGTCCTCCATGTTTGCTCTGCCCAAGGCAATGCACTACTGCATGGCTTTATGAATCTGCTTAGCCCAGTATGGTTTTAATTGATATTAATGAGGGAATTATACCTGTAAATTATCATCTGTGACTCATTGTGATTAGTTATATTTTCAGTTGTCAAACAAACTGGTTAGTATTTCGTAGGTCTCTCGTAATATTACCCACTTAATCCACAACACTTTGGCACCACACTGAGTATTGTGTTAATAAATAGTTAAAGCGGTAGGGTATCCCTTATTCAGATAGCTAGTCAGAATGACCCTAATGAGTGTCATAGGGCTTTTAAGTCAATTTATTGTATCTATTTCAGACTAAACTCACAAACTGTGACCAAGATGACAGGCAGTGGTGTAATTATGTTAGTGAATAATGTACCTACTATAATTCTGTTAAGGCAGAGTTGTTGTATTACCATTACTTTCTTATAAGAAAAGAACAGCAGTTAGTTTGGAAACTTAGTTCAAGGCAGAAACGGGTATTGGGTGGGGAATGGCCCCATTTCCACTTCCAATCCTGACTGCGAGATGGTGTTAGCTTTACACATGGTAAGTCGACCTCACAAATACAAATGGAAGAACCGAATATTTGATGCTGCAACAGTTTTAGTTGTCGCTCATGTGTTTTTTTGGCCCTGTATGCTTCAAACAAAGGAGCACTGTTTGTGCTGAGAAAATAAATGACAATAAAAAAATGGTTGAGACTGGCTCATCAAAGATGCTGATGACACGCTGCAATTAACAGTTTCTAGAACTGGGCTGACTGGTAAACCTCAACGTGTCTCTGTGGTGACATGTCTCTAAGCCTGTTTCCCTATCTTCCTTTTGTTCTCTTCCAGACGCTACCAGACTTGAAAGCAGACAACCAGAGACTAAAGGACGAGAACGGAGCTCTTATTCGAGTCATTAGCAAGCTTTCCAAGTAGAACAGACCCCCTCCCCGCCCTCCTGCACCCGCCCACTCCTCCATGGCAGTGACTAATGGAATTGCAACTTTTAGGTATTAATTGCAAGAGACATCAGCAACAGGAAGCCTCCTTCTCTCAGCTCTTCTATCCCTCGCTCCTCTCCTCTACCACCACCACAGCATCCTCCCATCCATTTCCTCCCTCTCTCCATTAGGTTATTATCCACTTCAACCTGTGGCTGCTCTCCAGATAGAACCACTGAGTTTACATTAGCAAAGGAAAGGGTTGTGAACGGCATGTAAAAGCCTTTGCGGGCGGGGAAGCCTCAACTATTTAACCAATAAGCCTTAGTTGTACATAAAACACTTGTATCGATCTCTCGGCTGTCACAGAAGAACAGTTATTTCACCTGATTTTATTTGTGCCACAAACTCTTATTTCATCTTTTTGTTTTCATTTCCTGTTTGTTCCTCGACCTACATACAAGGGTTGTGCGATGTGTAGTTGTCCTGTTCTTTCTGACCCCCCCCCCTCCCCCAGAAGAAGTCCCACCCTGTTTTTGGAGGCTCTGTCGCCCAGCAGAATACTTCCCAGTTGTACCCTGTCTTAGTGCACACAACCTCCCACCCCCATCCCTACCCCGACACACACCACACGCACACACCTCTATCCACGCCACCCACCCCCTTTCCATTTCTGTACCTTTGTGTGTCTCCTTCAGAGGTAAATGGAATTATCGCTTTACGGAACAGGTGGACTTGGTGGAATTTAAGCTTTCACTGTATGTGCAATATGCATTTATTTCTAATAAAAATGCTTTAATGATGAGTCCATCACTAGTAGGATTTTCACTCCTCTTCCATCTTTCCATCGCTCACCCCTTTCACCGACCCTCACCCCCCTCTTTTCTTTAAGTTTGTAGTGTAGTCGTTGGTTTATACTCTGTATTTCTCACTTCGTTTTAGCAGGTACTGAGTGATGCTGTATGTATTGTTTGAGACCAGCACATGGCATGCATTTATGATTCCCGTCTGTTACTATTAAAAATATACAAACTCCAGAGGACAAAAAAAGTGTGTTTTTAACTATTTTCTTCATTTATAGTCTAAAGACATTGGATTACAATAGGGCCTCTCTCTTAAAGGGAATGGCTGGCAGTGTTCAGTTCTTTTTCTTTCCAGTTTTAAGTGTTCGCGGTAATTGTGAGATACAAATAATATAATTGCTTCACTACATTTGACACATTGTATTCAGTATCTTTGGACGAATGCGGTTCATTTTCTTTTCATTTTTTTTTTTTTTTTTTTAAGCCGTAGTATTAGCCAAGGTGTTGTCACTAAAAGATCTTAGGTATTTACAATGTCTACATGCACTGTCAATGCCATGTGAGGAGTATTTTATGTCAGCCACCATCAAAATAAAGTCCATGCATCAAACACATTATGCATTTCAGTGGCCTTTTATGGATACTGTAGTAAAGAAAACACGTTGCTGTAGTTGGACTGTTGGCCATCTCCTCTTGGTTTACATTTTTGCTGTTTTTCCTTTTTAAATTTCCCATCTTGTAAAATAGGCGTGTGGCTTCATTCATGCGAGCTGTGCTGTGACTACCAACCACTGAAGAGTTCATTAAAAATAAACTTGTACATTGTAAAGACCTTGTATTGGCTATTTTATTCTTGTCATTCATTCAATTGTTCACTTGAAGGTGACTTTATAGCCCTTCAGGTATTCTAACCTGTCACTTCTCTGTGAATAGTTTCTTATCTGGCTTGACCTCTTTCTGCAGTGGTACCCCCATAGTACAGCAGAAACATGTTTCTTGGGTCATCTCTGCTGTGTTATGGAGGTCCCCAACTCCAACAACCGGCTAAAGCTGTGGAGGACCTTCAAAGATGTCCACGTTGGTGTCTGTCAACTACTACCTGTATTTTATTTAGGACAAACGAGTACATGTTTTAAGAAATGACAAGGTCTACTCATTCCTATTCATGTGTACCAATAACATTTTAAAGTTTATTTTCACTCAAATAGAATGGAAACACCCAGCTCAGCCGGGGAGAGCCCAACATCCATGCTCCTCTAGGCCTACAGCCACCACCACCTCAGGTCAGTTTGTTTCAACTGCAATAATAAGGATGTGATATAGACCCATGTCAACCATGGATCAGTTTCTCCTGGTCCATAAATTACTTTCAGGTTGAGGAACCATCTAACCTCGTCCCCAGTCTAACGTGCAAATAATCCTGGGATATCAACGATTCAAAGTTGGACTTAGTGGGAGTGACTATACTAAGTAAAGTATTTGTCATTTAATTTGAGTGAATCACACCATTGTGGGGAGGGTTAGGGGTGGGCTTTGTTGCCACATCAGGTTAGGATAATTAACGCAACAGTTTAGGTGAATTAACTTAGCAGGTTAGGAGAAAGAGGTTAATGTTAGGAAAAGGGTTAAGCTAATGCCACAGTTGTCAACAACTGTTGTCCCCGACGCGACCACTAGATGGCTCGGTAAGCCTACGTCAACTCCCTCTAGCCACAACGGTAGAAACGTAGACAAAGTATCTGTGGCGACAAATCATGTCTGCTTTACGATACTCCATTACAGCAATAGACCCGCTCATACAGAGTGATTGCTAATTATGTCGAATCACCTTTCTTGTATTGTATGCTACCTTCTATAAGACAATTACAAGCTTTGTTTGATAAGACACTTGAGTTGAGAGGAACGGAAATACCTTGAAGCAATGATCCCAATCATCTTGACCTGGGCATTGCCTTGTCACTAGTGTTGGGTCTACAAATGTTTCTGTCATTAATGTGCTTGTGTTACAATAATGAGCCCTCATCCATCCTGGAGTGTTATAACTGGAACAGACAGGAGGAGCTTAATGTGGAGCGGAATAAGGGGCTGCACTAAAAATGAGTATTAAGGGCAACGACTGCATCGTGGGAAATATAGTTTATGAACACCTTGTGGAGCACAGGCCTAAATTGGGACCTATCACCAGGAAACATCCAGTGGTGTGCAGATATTTCACCTGAGGACAACATGGTATTTGACCAGGAAATACAGCTGATGAGCCAGTCAGACACTTCCTGGCCCAAAACGGCTGGGTGATGTCAGATGACCCCCTGAGGAACTTTGCAGAGACAGGTCAGCTGATAGTTCAGTAGTATTAGGTTCCAGGTCAGCTGCTAGTTCCGTTGTAACTGGGGCCTAGCGATAGGCCTAAAATTCTCATATCCAGTCTATACCAAAAGGGGGTGGTAAAGATGTACCTTTCCCCGAGAAATGTGAATTTTCCAGTTTAGAGAGAATTGATATTTCTAACTTCTCTGTCTTATCCCCGTCTGGCTCTCTACATTGTACCTGAGGGAAGAGCTGCTCTGCTGGGGAGACAGCCTGAAACTGTGTTAAACTAGAGGACTGCCCCTACCTGTGGGCCCACATAAAGTAGTACACAGAGATCACGGCCAAACGCTTTGCAGGCGTACGCCTGGACAACTGTCGCTCCACTCCCCTACACGTGCATGGCTGAGGAACAGAATGCTGATCTGACTGTACATGCACACATTCATATCTGCATATCCTGGTGAATATTTTCTGTGATACTCTTAAATTGAATGTGCTGAGTCTTACTAGGCCAACATTATCCTCTTGTTATTGCTGGGGGGAAACACTTTGAAGTCTTTGTAGAAAAGGGGACCCCTAGTCTTCCTGCCATCTTGTGTGAATGTGCTGTGGAACATCTAGATTAGAGCATTATGAAAAATTACAAACGGTATCAAATAAAGCTGTAAGTACAAACAGTGCTGTGAAAAAGTATTTGCCCCCTTTCTGATTTTCTCTATTTTAGCATATTTTTGATACTGAATGTTGTCAGATCTTCAACCAAAACCTACAATTAGATAAAGGAAACCTGAGTTTACAAATAACAGAAATGTATACTTATTTTATTTATTTAATTAACAAAGTTATGCAACACCCAATTCACCTGTGTGAAAAAGTAATTGCCCCCTTACACTCAATAACTGCTTGTGCCACCTTTAGCTGCAATGACTGCAACCAAATGCTTCCTGTAGTTGTTGATCAGTTTCTCATATTGCTGTGGAGGAATTTTGGCCCACTCTTGCATGCAGAACTGCTTTAACTCAGTGACATTTGTGGATTTTCAAGCATGAACTGCTCATTTCAAGTCTTGCCACAACACCTCAATTGGGATTAGGTCTGGACTTTGGCTAGGCCAATCCAAAACTTCAAATGTGTTGCTTTTTAAACATTTTCATGTAGACTTGATTGTGTGTTTTGGATCATTGTCTTGCTGCATGACCCAGCTGCGCTTCAGCTCACAGACGGGATGGCCTGACATTCTCCTGTAGAATTATCTGATACAGAGCAGAATTCATGGTTCCTTTTATTAAGGCAAGTCGTCCAGGTCCTGAGGCAGCAAAGCATCCCCAAACCATCACACTACCACCATGCTTGACCGTTGGTATGAGGTTCTTACTGTGGAATGCAGTGTTTGGTTTTCGCCAGACATAATGGGACTCATCTCGACCATTCTTTACACACACAGGAAACTGTTGAGCGTGAAAAACCCAGCAGTGTTGCAGTTCTTGAGTCAAACCAGTGCGCCTGGCACCTACTACCATTCCCGTTCAAAGGCACTTAAAGCAGGTGTTCTTAATGTGTTCTATATTAAGTGTATAACTATATTTTCCATTATCACTGGACTGCCTGTGCACATTCACTTAAACATAAATCGATTTTGTTACTACATTTCCCAACACCCCTTTTTCAGGCGAATTCCCACCATTAACCTGTTTGTTGCCTGGTAATTGACACTTTGCATGTCCCCCCTCCCCTCTCTGTGTTTTCATATTTACTCTTTCTTGCCCAGCTTGTACCCCTTCACTTTCCCCTTCTCTCCTATCTCTCCTCCTCTCTTGTCTCATATCTATCTCTCTTTCTATATCCCCTTCTCTCCTCTATTCCTCCTCCTCCTTTTCATCTCTATCTCCAATCTCACTCGTCCTCCCTTCCCCAACATTGCCTGTGTTGCATTGTGTGCCCTGGCCTGTGTGTTGTGGTGTGGGTGGCTGTGCTGTGCTGTGCTGTATGTAGTACATGCTGGAGAGAGCTCGCCAGCTGAAGCCTGACCTGTAAATGGTGGCTGAGCTGTTCACGGGCAGCGATGAGCTGGACAATTTCTTTCTTACACAGAAAGCGGCACAGGTCCTAATCCAGGCAGTTGTCATCTCCCGTCTGGATTACTGCAACTCGCTGTTGGCTGGGCTCCCTGCCTGTGCCATTAAACCCCAACAACTTATCCAGAACGCTGCAGCCCGTCTGGTGTTCGACCTTCCCAAGTTCTCTCATGTCACCCCGCTCCTCCGCACACTCCACTGGCTTCCAGTTGAGGCTCGCATCTACTACAAGACCATGGTGCTTGCCTATGGAGCTGTGAGGGGAACGGCAACTCCTTACCTTCATGCTCTGATCAGACCCTAGACCCAAACGAGGGCACTTTGACAGATTCATTCAGCTTGAGTTTTGTTTAATTATTAAAGACAGCTGTGACCATATTGGCTATAACCATTTGCCTGTTTTATCTAGTTGCTACAATAATAATAATAATATAATATAATCTCTCTCCATCTCTCTCTCTCTCTCTCTCCATCTCGCTCTCTCTCTCTCCATCTCTCTCTCTCTCTCTCTCTCTCTCTCCATCTCGCTCCATCTCTCTCTCTCTCTCTCTCTCTCTCCATCTCGCTCTCTCCATCTCGCTCTCTCTCTCTCTCTCTCTCGCTCTCTCTCTCTCGCTCTCTCTCTCCATCTCTCTCTCTCTCTCTATCTCTCTCTCTCTCTCTCCCCATCTCTCTCTCTCTCCATCTCTCTCTCTATCTCTCTCTCTCTCTCTCCCCATCTCTCTCTCTCTCCATCTCTCTCTCTCTGGATATGATCCAATTCACGCACCTAGCAATATAACGCGTTGTAATCTCTACTGCCTCTGATCTGGCGGAATTACTAAACACATACTGTATTTGTAAATTATGTCTGAATGTTGGACTGTGCCAGTCTGTCTGTAAATTAAAAAAGCAAAAACAAAATGTCTGGTTTGCTTAATATACGGAAGTTTATGTATTACTTTTACTCAAATTTGACAATTTAGTATTTTTTCCACCACTTTACTTAAGTACATTTAAAAAAGAGGTGGTGGTTCTTGGGGCCAGGACTGTAGAGAGGATCGGTTCGCTGGGTCTTACCAGAAGGACAGGAACAGCATCAACGTTCTGCCTAAGCACACTGTAGAGACCAGAGAACACACCCAGGTAACATGAGAACCATACAATTACAACTTTACATCCCAGCTAGGGTTACAGGCGTGTCTGATTGTACACAATGGGCTTGTACACAATGGGCAATTTAATAAGGCATGAGAACCCGGGGATCATCGTGTGATAACTAAGGGCTGTTCTTAGGCCCAAGGTTTTGTGCTTGGGTCACTTCAGTCTAAACACATGTACAGTGCAAAGTATTCAGACCCCTCCACTTATAGCCTTATTCTAAAATTGATTAAACTGTTTTCCCCCCTCATCAATCTACACACAATACCCCATAATGACAAAGCAAAAACAGGTTTTTAGACATTTTTGCAAATGTATTAAAAATAAAAAACAGATAACTAATTTACATAAGTATTCAGCCCTTTACTCAGTACTTTGTTGAAGCACCTTTGGCAGCAATTACAGCGTCGAGTCTTATTTGGTATGACGCTACAAGCTTGGCACGCTTCGTATTTGGGGTTTCTCCCATTCTTCTCTGCAGATCCTCTCAAGCTCTGTCAGGTTGGATGGGGAGCGTTGCTGCACAGCCATTTTCAGGTCTCTCCAGAGATATTAGATTGGGTTCAAGTCTGGGCTTTGGCTGGGCCACTCAAGGACATTCAGAGACTTGTCCCAAAGCCACTTTTGTGTTGTCTTTGCTGTGTGCTTAGGGTCCCTGACCTGTTGGAAGGTGAACCTTCGCCCCAGTCTGATGTCCTTAGCGCTCTGGAGCAGGTTTTCATCTAGGTTCTCTCTGTACTTTGCTCTGTTCATCTTTCCTTCAATCCTGACTACAGGCCCCAGTTTTGTCTCACCTGGACTACTGTTCAGTCGTGTGGTCAGGTGCCACAAAGAGGGACTTAGGAAAATTGCAATTGACTCAGAACAGGGCAGCACGGCTGGCCCTTAGATGTACACAGAGAGTAAATCTCTCCTGGCTCAAAGTGGAGGAGAGATTGACTTCATCACTACTTGTATTTGTGAGAGGTATTGACATGTTGAATGCACCGAGCTGTCTGTTTGAACTACTGGCACACAGATCAGACACCCATGCATACCCTACAAGACATGGCACCAAAAGGTCTCTTCACAGTCCTCATGTCCAGAACAGACTATGGGAGGTGCACAGTACTACATAGAGCCATGACTACATGGAACTCTATTCCACATAAAGTAACTCATGCAAGCAGTAAAATTAGATTTAAAAAACTGATAAAAATACACCTTATGGAACAGCGGGGACTGTGGAGCAACACAAACATAGGAACAGACACATGCATACAAAAACACGATAACATACGCACTATACACACTCGTACACATGGATTTTGTGTTGTAGATATGTGGTAGTAGAGTAGGGACCTGAAGGCATACAATGTGTTGTGAAATCTGTTGTGTACGTATTGTAATGTTCTTAAAATTGTGTAACTGCCTTAATTTTGCTGGACCCCAGGAAGACACTAATCTCCCAGTCCCTGCCGCTGAAAAACACCCCCACAGCATGATGCTGCCACCACCATGCTTCACCGTATGGATGGTATTGGCCAGGTGATGAGCGGTGCCTGGTTTCCTCCAGACGTGACGCTTGGCATTCAGGCCAAAGAGTTCAATCTTGGTTTCATCAGACCAGAGAATCTTGTTTCTCATGGTCTGAGAGTCTTTTAAGTGCCTTTTGACAAACTCCAAGCGGGCTGTCGTGCCTTTTACTGAGGAGTGGCTTCCGTCTGGCCACTCTGCCATAAAGGCCTGATTTGGTGGAGTGCTGCAGAGATGGTTGTCAACTCGGTTGTGCATCAGCAGTTTCCCTCTTGTTATATGTCACTCACTGACAGTCACTCAATTAGCCAATGTCAGTTAACATTGTTGGTTAGTTAGTCTAGCCAGCTATCTAAATTTGTAATAATCAAAGCCGAATTACCGACCGGGCACACAGGGCACGTGCCCAGGGGCCCTGACCTCCAGAGAGCCCCCATTGATTTTCTTAGTCACTCTCATTCAGATATCATATTAACAAGGCATAAGTCATGTCAAATATGTAGAATTGGAGGAAAGTAGCTTTTAAAATGGCAAAAATGCCTCCCAACCCATGGTCCTCTGTAGCTCAACTGGTAGAGCACGGCGCTTGTAACGCCAAGGTAGTGGGTTCGATCCCCGGGACCACCCATACGCAAAAATGTATGCACGCATGACTAAGTCGCTTTGGATAAAAGCATCTGCTAAATGGCATATTATTAAAATGTGTAGAATTGCAGGAAATTTGCTCTAAAGCAGCAACAATTACAGTTCTGTAAAGCAAATGTATGTTTACCTTTTGTTAATAAAATACTTTTGCTGCAAACAGATCCCTCTGTACGTATTAAATTCTAGTTTTTAATCCCGGTGCTGAGTTAATGTGTAGCAGCTACAGTGGGGGAAAAAAGTAATTAGTCAGCCACCAATTGTGCAAGTTCTCCCACTTAAAAAGATGAGAGGCCTGTAATTTTCATCATAGGTACACGTCAACTATGACAGACAAGTTGAGATTTTTTTTCTCCAGAAAATCACATTGTAGGATTTTGTATGAATTTAATTGCAAATTATGGTGGAAAATAAGTATTTGGTCACCTACAAACAAGCAAGATTTCTGGCTCTCACAGACCTGTAACTTCTTCTTTAAGAGGCTCCTCTGTCCTCCACTCGTTACCTGTATTAATGGCACCTGTTTGAACTTGTTATCAGTATAAAAGACACCTGTCCACAACCTCAAACAGTCACACTCCAAACTCCACTATGGCCAAGACCAAAGAGCTGTCAAAGGACACCAGAAACAAAATTGTAGACCTGCACCAGGCTGGGAAGACTGAATCTGCAATAGGTAAGCAGCTTGGTTTGAAGAAATCAACTGTGGGAGCAATTATTAGGAAATGGAAGACATACAAGACCACTGATAATCTCCCTCGATCTGGGGCTCCACGCAAGATCTCACCCCGTGGGGTCAAAATGATCACAAGAACGGTGAGCAAAAATCCCAGAACCACACGGGGGGACATATTGAATGACCTGCAGAGAGCTGGGACCAAAGTAACAAAGCCTACCATCAGTAACACACTACGCCGCCAGGGACTCAAATCCTGCAGTGCCAGACTTGTCCCCTTGCTTAAGCCAGTACATGTCCAGGCCCGTCTGAAGTTTGCTAGAGTGCATTTGGATGATCCAGAAGAGGATTGGGAGAATGTCATATGGTCAGATGAAACCAAAATATAACTTTTTGGTAAAAACTCAACTCGTCGTGTTTGGAGGGCAAAGAATGCTGTGTTGCATCCAAAGAACACCATACCTACTGTGAAGCATGGGGGTGGAAACATCATGCTTTGGGGCTGTTTTTCTGCAAAGGGACCAGGACGACTGATCCGTGTAAAGGAAAGAATGAATGGGGCCATGTATCGTGAGATTTTGAGTGAAAACCTCCTTCCATCAGCAAGGGCATTGAAGATGAAACGTGGCTGGGTCTTTCAGCATGACAATGATCCCAAACACACCGCCCGGGCAATGAAGGAGTGGCTTCGTAAGAAGCATTTCAATGTCCTGGAGTGGCCTAGCCAGTCTCCAGATCTCAACCCCATAGAAAATCTTTGGAGGGAGTTGAAAGTCTGTGTTGCCCAGCGACAGCCCCAAAACATCACTGCTCTAGAGGAGATCTGCATGGAGGAATGGGCCAAAATACCAGCAACAGTGTGTGAAAACCTTGTGAAGACTTACAGAAAACGTTTGACCTGTGTCATTGCCAACAAAGGGTATATAACAAAGTATTGAGAAACTTTTGTTATTGACCAAATACTTATTTTCCACCATAATTTGCAAATAAATTCATTAAAAATCCTACAATGTGATTTTCTGGAAAGAAAAATCTCATTTTGTCTGTCATAGTTGACGTGTACCTATGATGAAAATTACTGGCCTCTCTCATACTTTTAAGTGGGAGAACTTGCACAATTGGTGGCTGACTAAATACTTTTTTCCCCCCACTGTAATTGTATACAGGGGTTGGAACTGAAATTATTTTCCAATCGTTTAGTTCTGAACAGAAATTGTTCCGTTCCGCTGTTCTGACCAGCAAATAAATGTCTGAACTGATTAAAACCAGAAAAAAGTGCCGGTTTATATTGTTCCTTTTTTAACCTGTGAAACCCTTAATAGCCCTGCTGCTGTAAGACAGGTCTGTCTCTGGCTAAACCTATCCCTCTCAATGTTGGTGTACTAAGGTTACTAATGTATTTGTGCTGCACATTATGTGAGTCTTTCAGTATTCCCCATTGACCCTGACCCCCCCCCCCCCCCCCCCCCCCAATATGCAGCACAAAGTCGCACCAAACATCCACAGATGTTACTTCTTAATCACTATGATAAAAAAATTTAGTTTTTCTTGAGTGTACTTTTAACAGAGCTGAGATTTACTTCAAAGTGTAGCAATGCAGGTGAAATCAGTAACTGACAAAGACATGGTGGCGTAGCGGGAAGATGATAATGCTGTAAACCAGGAGGTTCAAATCCCAGGTGAGGACATATTTAATAATAATGACTGTGTATATGAACATGCACAACATAGTCAACAACTACAGACCAGTATCCCTTCTTTCTTTTCTCTCCAAAACTCTTGAGCGTGCCGTCTTTAGCCAACTCTCTTGCTATCTCTCTCAGAATTACCTAATTGATCCAAACCAGTCAGGTTTCAAGACTGGTCATTCAACTGAGACTGCTCTTCTCTGTGTCACAGAGGCTCTCCGCACTGCTAAAGCTAACTCTCTCTCCTCTGCTCTTGTCCTTCTAGACCTGTCTACTGCCTTTGATACTGTGAACCATCAGATCCTCCTCTCCACCCTCTCCGAGTTGGGCATCTCCGGCGCGGCTCACTCCTGGATTGCGTCCTACCTGATGGGTCACTCCTACCAAGTGGCGTGGCGAGAATCTGTCTCCGCACCACATGCTCTCACCACTGGTGTCCCCCAGGGCTCAGTTCTAGGCCCTCTCCTATTCTCGCTATACACCATGTCACTTGGCTCTGTCATATCCTCACATGGCCTCTCCTATCATTGCTACGCAGACGAAACACAACTCATCTTCTCCTTTCCCACTTCTGATAACCAGGTGGCGAATCGCATCTCTGCATGTCTGGCAGACATATCAGTGTGGATGACGGATCACCACCTCAAGCTGAACCTCGGCAAGACGGAGCTGCTCTTCCTCCTGGGGAAGGACTGCCCGTTCCATGATCTCGCCATCACGGTTGACAACTCTGTTGTGTCCTCCTCCCAGAGTGCAAAAAGCCTTGGCGTGACCCTGGACAACACCCTGTCGTTCTCCGCTAACATCAAGGCGGTGACCCGATCCTGTAGGTTCATGCTCTACAACATTCGGAGAGTACGACCCTGCCTTACACAGGAAGCGACACAGGTCCTAATCCAGGCACTTGTCATCTCCCGTCTGGATTACTGCAACTCGCTGTTGGCTGGGCTCCCTGCCTGTGCCATTAAACCCCTACAACTCATCCAGAATGCCGCAGCCCGTCTGGTGTTCAACCTTCCCAAGTTCTCTCACGTCACCCTGCTCCTCCGCACACTCCCCTGGCTTCCAGTTGAAGCTCGCATCTGCTACAAGACCATGGTGCTTGCCTACGGAGCTGTGAGGGGAACGGCACCTCCGTACCTTCAGGCTCTGATCAGTCCCTACACCCAAACGAGGGCATTGCGTTCATCCACCTCTGGCCTGCTGGCCCCCCTACCTCTGCGGAAGCACAGTTCCCGCTCAGCCCAGTCAAAACTGTTCGCTGCTCTGGCACCCCAATGGTGGAACAAGCTCCCTCACGACGCCAGGACAGTGGAGTCACTCAACACCTTCCGGAGACACTTGAAAACCCACCTCTTTAAGGAATACCTGGGATAGGAAAAAGTATCCCACTGGCTATAAGGTGAATGCACCAATTTGTAAGTCGCTCTGGATAAGAGCGTCTGCTAAATGACGTAAATGTAAATAGTCAATGTGTGTCATATGTATGTTGAAAGCCCTGTGTGTTTGTGGGTGTCCCTAACCTTGTCAACATGCAAAGAGTTGTTAAAGCGGCAATCAGCAGTTCAAACAATAACAAAGCGGTCGCCACATCCCTGATTCAGTAAAAATCAGAGGGATAGGGCTGGAGAAAAGTAACCTCTCTCAAATTCATAGACAGAGCTATGGATGCAAGGTCTGATCATCCATGTGTCACGTGACAGTACCCCCCTGGACATATGAAAACTGGACATATGAATGTTCTTGCAACGTCCCATGAAACCTGTCTAGAACATGAATATCTTATATTCTGAGAACATGGCAACCATGTTCTGTGTATGTTTGGTGTGACAGATATTCTCATAAACCTCACAAAACTGGATACATGAATGTTCTTGCAACATTCCTATGAAAAGTGTCTAGAACTTTAATATTGTATATAATGAAAACATGGTAACCATGTTATGGGTAAGTTCTGTCTGACATTAAGGGAATGGGGGGGGATGGAGTCTCAACTTTTTTTTTTTTTCTCCCTCTCCACACATTCTGCAAGAGAAATGTGTTGTTTTGGCAAACACACCAATGTGTATATGTGTAGAGATAATCAATATACAGACTTCGGAGCGGTTTCTGGTAGAGAACACGCTGCGTGTTGTATGCAAAGCTATTTCAAACAGTTTTGAGGGTGTTGGTTAATTTAGCTAAATAAGAATTCTAATTAGATGACAAATTATACTGTTTTGATGGAGTGATTTAATTTTGAGACAGGTGTTTTGATTGTGTTAGTGTATTTTGCAAGAGAAATGTGTTGTTTTGGCAAACCCACTTCACTACAGTTTAGTGGGCTGCATTGCAGTTTGTCTTGATTCATTAAACACTGAAGGAAACTAGAATCCACATGAGCAACACAGGGATCCAAGTAACCCTAAAACCAGTTAGCCTAGTAATTTCCGATTGTTTTCACATTAAATATAAATGCTTGATTATTATTTTTTTAAACAGTAGATGTACAGTGGGGAAAAAAAGTATTTAGTCAGCCACCAATTGTGCAAGTTCTCCCACTTAAAAAGATGAGAGAGGCCAGTAATTTTCATCATAAGTACACGTCAACTATGACAGACAAAATGAGATTTTGTTTTCTCCAGGAAATCACATTGTAGGATTTTTAATGAATTTATTTGCAAATTATGGTGGAAAATAAGTATTTGGTCAATAACAAAAGTTTCTCAATACTTTGTTATATACCCTTTGTTGGCAATGACACAGGTCAAATGTTTTCTGTAAGTCTTCACAAGGTTTTCACACACTGTTGCTGGTATTTTGGCCCATTCCTCCATGCAGATCTCCTCTAGAGCAGTGATGTTTTGGGGCTGTCGCTGGGCAACACGGACTTTCAACTCCCTCCAAAGATTTTCTATGGGGTTGAGATCTGGAGACTGGCTAGGCCACTCCAGGACCTTGAAATGCTTCTTACGAAGCCACTCCTTCGTTGCCCGGGCGGTGTGTTTGGGATCATTGTCATGTTGAAAGACCCAGCCACGTTTCATCTTCAATGTGATGGAAGGAGGTTTTCACTCAATCTCACGATACATGGCCCCATTAATTCTTTCCTTTACACGGATCAGTCGTCCTGGTCCCTTTGCAGAAAAACAGCCCCAAAGCATGATGTTTCCACCCCCATGCTTCACAGTAGGTATGGTGTTCTTTGGATGCAACTCAGCATTCTTTGTCCTCCAAACACGACGAGTTGAGTTTTTACCAAAAAGTTATATTTTGGTTTCATCTGACCATATGACATTCTCCCAATCCTCTTCTGGATCATCCAAATGCACTCTAGCAAACTTCAGACGGGCCTGGACATGTACTGGCTTAAGCAAGGGGACACGTCTGGCACTGCAGGATTTGAGTCCCTGGCGGCGTAGTGTGTTACTGATGGTAGGCTTTGTTATTTTGGTCCCAGCTCTCTGCAGGTCATTCACTAGGTAATAAATAATAATAATAATATGCCATTTAGCAGACGCTTTTATCCAAAGCGACTTACAGTCATGCGTGCATACATTTTTTATTTATTATTTTTGTGTATGGGTGGTCCCGGGGCTCGAACCCGCTACCTTGGCGTTACAAGCGCCGTGTGGTTCTGGGATTTTTGCTCACCGTTCTTGTGATCATTTTGACCCCACGGGGTGAGATCTTGCGTGGAGCCCCAGATCGAGGGAGATTATCAGTGGTCTTGTATGTCTTCCATTTCCTAATAATTGCTCCCACAGTTGATTTCTTCAAACCAAGCTGCTTACCTATTGCAGATTCAGTCTTCCCAGCCTGGTGCAGGTCTACAATTTTGTTTCTGGTGTCCTTTGACAGCTCTTTGGTCTTGGCCATAGTGGAGTTTGGTATGTGACTGTTTGAGGTTGTAGACAGGTGTCTTTTATACTGATAACAAGTTCAAACAGGTGCCATTAATACAGGTAACGAGTGGAGGACAGAGGAGCCTCTTAAAGAAGAAGTTACAGGTCTGTGAGAGCCAGAAATCTTGCTTGTTTGTAGGTGACCAAATACTTATTTTCCACCATAATTTGCAAATAAATTCATTAAAAATCCTACAATGTGATTTTCTTGATTTTTTTTTCTCCTTTTGTCTGTCATAGTTGATGTGTACCTATGATGAAAATTCCAGGCCTCATCTTTTTAAGTGGGAGAACTTGCACAATTGGTGGCTGACTAAATACTTTTTCTCCCCACTGTATATGTCAATTTTTCATCCTTTTACATTGTATATGCACCACTCGGCTCCTGAGTGGCGCAGCGGTCTAAGGCACTGCATCTCAGTGTTAGAGACGTCACTACAGACCCTGGTTCGATTTCAGGCTGTATCACAATCCGGCTGTGATAGGGAGTCCCATAGGGCGGCGCACAATTGGCCCGGCGTCGTCCGGGTTTGGTAGGAGAGTCCGTCATTGTAAATAAGAATGTGGTCTTAACTGACTTGCCTAGTTAAATATAGGTTAAATAAAAAATACATAAAACATATGTATATGGAAAATGACGAGAGTATCTTTGTTAAGATAGGAATATGATTTTAGTTTTCTAACGAGATCATAGTTTTTTATGATGCTTTGCACCATTAAGTAGCCACGCCCCGAGTGAGCTCAGAGAGCGTATCAGCATGACGGAACGCCCCTTTTACCAAGAGTGCATAAAGGCTTGAAAGACAAATTAACATCAGACCAGAAAGACGTGAGACGGTGGTCTACACGTCTGAAAATGGTTGGAACATTGAACCTCAACACGAGGTGAAGAAGACCAACTCCCAGACTAGACCTGAACATCACCAGGCTGCAGCTGTGCGTGTAAAGTGGCTCAAACTCTGACGAACCACACGAGGTGGGAAGAAGAAAGCTCCCCTCTCAGACAATCACTGGTACATCTGAGTAACTGTTCTGAGGAAACATTCCAATACAAGCCAGGACAACTAAGAAGGACATTGTAACCTCTTGTGGACAATCAGAGCCTTACACCCACAGGACAATCAGAGCCTTACAAGTGAGCTGAGCGAAGACCCAGCCAAAACCTCCTTTCCAAGAGGGCTTGGGTCAACAGAGATAGACGACGAACAAAGACATCCACACGTAAATACATTCATGATTTCTTCTTCCAAACGGGCGTTGGTTCGTGAGCAAAGTACTATGATTACTTTGAGGGTAGTTTCCAAATGTATCAACGAAAAGTAGACACAACTCTCTACATGAGACACAAATAGAAATTGTCCAAAGCATGTCAAACAAAACTAGACAAAACTAAAAATCACGGTCAGTAACAATTTACTCCCATAATTGTTTAACTTTATCACCAACATGTAAACTCCCTTTGCATAATTGTTAACCTCACAATCAGTCCATAAATACATATGAAATAGTTCACGGGTGAGTTCTTTGGCTTTCCATGGGTTATACAGTAGATCACATTGCTATTTTCTGTATTGCTAGTTGTATTGGCCTACATCTCATATTTTTAAGTTGCATTGGGAAGAATATCAGATCTCACAACGATTGGAATAGTATTTAACATCACCAGTGTATCACCAATACATACAGTACATCATTCTTCTTTTGTTGTTGCTTTATTTAGACACATCAGAAGAGAAGGGTGAAAGAGGATAAACAGTGAAGAAACTGGCAGTGTAGCATACAGTAGATTCGCTCCCCAGCAATAGTCCGAAGACGTCTGTGTTACTCATTAGAATAGACCCACCTCTTGCACCACACTCAATCTCTCATTCTTGCCCCACAGTTAACATATTATCTATTTTCTTTCCCCTCATGAAGTGACATGAAGTACTGTGGTGTCTACGATAACACTCTGGATAGTGAGAATTTCAATGTCGCTAAGGGCTTCAAATAAGACCAAGGATCCGTTAATGCATTTACAGCCTACATAAACATTTCTTAGTAGATAGGAACTGTACTTTGCTAAGAAGATGGGAGATCTACGACAAGACTGTTAACCTAGTGAAGAATGTCCCCTCTAGGCATAACATCCACTTGGAGAGGTAAGTCACAAGCCCAAGAACTTAAGTGACTGCACATACTATAACGTTCTCAATTTTTAAATTTTAACGGTAAGTGACCAAAATGGTTTTGAAAATGCTCTCAGGATGGAATCATGTTTTTTCTAGTCAGAAGTATATTACATGTTTTCATTGTTTCACTCAATTGATATGATTGATTATAATTGTCACATAATCAAAATTTTCTCTTATCACCCACCAGATCGTCTTGGGTCTACTTGAGCTGACCAATGAGAATGGCCAGTACTGTTGGGTCTACTTGAGCTGACCAATGAGAATGGCCAGTACTGTCCCTTCAGCTGTGAGACCCAGGCCCGGTTTATCACCACCATACTGGGGGTCCTGTATGATCTGTAGATGGACAATATCTTCTCCTCTTTTCTTTCCTTTTATTTTCTTCTCTTCTCAACACAATATAGTTTCAGCCGCCCAGTCTGTCAGTTTTCAAAAATACTTCCATTATGACAGTATTTTCAGAGAAGCCATTTTAAACATTATCTCCTACTCCATAACTGGAATCCTGTGGCTATCTAAAAAAAACTGCCTTTAACAACATAAGAAACCTACAAACTCCTAAACCTCTTTGTTACCCCTGGATATTATGCCAGTGTGTGTTTTCATAAATGTGGCTTGCATGGTCAATGTAGGCCTAGTCAATACATATTGAATTGTTTTGAAATCTTTTAGACTAAAATCTTTTGGTACTTTTAAAAGTACTTTTTTCTTAATTCTACACTCCCATCCCTGCAAGGGTGAATTGCCTGTCTTCCAGTTCTAAATGCTGTCTCATACTATAGCCTATATATTTTTGCCCTTGTGACTGATGAATCAGAAATGTAAAACATAGTCTGTAAATCCACATGCTACACCACCGACCACCATGATAAAACAATGACCAATTCCCATTTTTGTTCCAGTTTAAACTTGTATGGAACATACCAGTAGAAATAATTCATTTGAAGTAATCCTCTCTTGCTGTTTTCTGCATTGTCATGATGATTCAGCCCCTCTTTTCTGCAAAGTCATTGTTTATTAATCTCTTACTGGAAGCCATCATCTCCTACAGATTGTTATTACATGCTGGTAGTGGCATTGCCCAATGTGACGACGTTTTTCTTCGCCCATTTAGCTGGAAACAAAGGAGATGCACATCGTCTGTCACACACACAACATGTCTCAGTCACACACACAACATGTCTCAGTCACACACACAACATGTCTCAGTCACACACAGAACATGTCTCAGCCACACACACAACATGCCTCAGCCACACACACAACATGTCTTAGTCGCACACACAACGTCTCAGTCACACACCACTGAGAAGGGGGAAGAACATCATCAATCAACACATATTCCTGAGGGAACAAAATCCGCCCAACCACACCCAAACACATCAGAACACCTGACCTACCTAATGTACATTACTCAGTCCTCCTCTTTGATACGTTTGGTGGTACATTTTATTCAAGCATAATGTGCATAATACATATATGCCATTTAGCAGACACTTTTATCCAAAGAGACTTACACTCATGCGTGCATACATTTTACGTATGGGTGGTCCCGGGAACCGAACCCACTACCCTGGTGTTACAAGCGCCATGCTCTACTAACTGAGCTACAAAGGACCATATACAAAGGACCATGCATTTCAGTTATTTTTTTTCAGGAGTTCTGTTTTGCTACCTAATGTTAGGAATAGCAAGGGGTTAAAGTGCCATGGGAAACAGGGTTTGTCTTTCTATAGCCTCAGCTCCAGGCTTCGCTCACATTGTCTTTCTATTGTCACTAATGGGAAGGGTAGGGGTTTCAGCACTTGTGTCCTAATCTCGTTTACCAGACACTTACTGGTGACTTGGCATCTTTCCATCTTGGCATGTTTTTGGTTCCAGGTAGAACTCTTTTGGGTTCCATGTAGAGATAGGGTTCTACATGGAACCCAAAAGGGTTCTACCTGGAACCAAAAGAGCTCTTCCTGGAACCAAAATGGGTTCTTCTTGTATTTATTCATCAAATCCTTCCATAGCCTACTCAGCGCTTAATATCAGTCTCAACCGTCAGCAGTTCATTGTTTGTTTAAGTCTTTAATTTGTCTTAATTTTGAGTATCTCAGTTTTGCATGGCAGGTCACACTCCAGGTGTACCTGATTAGTTAATTACTCAAGCCAGAGTGTAAAACCAGTGTTTTTAGAATGTTCTAATCTAGAAGATCCATGTCTGAAATGTAAAATGTTGTTTTATCACATGATACTGCCAATTAGTTTTATTGTTTTATCTTTTTTGCTAAATGAAAACTGCAATATGTAACTTTTTGGGTGACCCTACCAAATTCACATAGAAATGTGAGTTATTGTCATGAGAATTTTGTTATCTCAATGGTTGAATTCAACTACTTTTCAAATCTTTGAATAATTCCCAGAGGTTGTAAATCTCTAGTTAAATAATGAATTAAACAAAGACCCCTTTCTGCAGTGGTCAGCCTTTATTTATGAGAGCTCTGTCCCTAAAAGGGCGCACAATCTTTTTATACACACACGTCAGAGGAAAAATCCCACCCCGCTTTAGGCGGGCTGTATTTTTCCACTGTACACACCTTGTAAACTCACACCTGGGTTTAGCTCATGTTGTTATCTTCTGTTTTCTTGATTATCGGGTCACACCTACACAGTCTTCCTTTACTGGTTTCACAACTGCACTCTGCTTACATCGATACAAAAATAAGACAACTGCCTCATTGTACTTCTAACTAAGCTACACACATTATCAGATTATAGTGTTATGATTCTAACACATTTCACACTGTTTCGGGGTGTAATAATTAGTCATTACCAAATTCTTCTATCAGTTATAGATCTGTCATTCCCATTGAACGCAAGTCTAAGAAGTGGTAGATCTGTTCTATGTGCACTATTTCTGTGCTTCCCATGCTCAAGTTTCGTTTTCGCGTCTTTTACTTTTGGTTTTGCACACCAACTTCAAACAGCTGAAAATGCAATATTTTAGGTTACTGAAAATGCAATATTTTAGGTTACTGAAAATATATTTCACATCAGTTTAGATGGTAGAATGATTATCTACACCAGGGGTATTCAACTCTTACCCTATGAGGTCCAGAGCCTGCTGGTTTTCTGTTCTACCTGATAATTAATTGCACACACCTGGTGTCCCAGGTCTAAATCAGTCCCTGATGTCGTGACGTGACTTTAATTAATATGATGACTGTTATTTATCGAATCAACTAACTGTTTAATTGTTACTCGATTAAATTAATAATATAGAAATTAACTCATTAGGATTTGGGGCACCACGGAAGAAGTTGTTTATAGAGTTACCATCTCCCGAATTAAACTCTGAAGGTCTTTACCTATCAATATGGATAAAACAGAATGGTCGTAGACTTCTTGGATCTGCACGAACCCCAGTTTTACTTATGATTCAGCACTACGCAAATTGGTTTAATTATTTATTTACTATCTAACTAAATAATAATACAGAATAACATACACACTTAAAACATGAGAAAAAGTCCCTAGCGGACTAACAACAACATGACTGCTTGGTTACCAAAAGAGGGAGGGGTAGAGAGCGAGAGAGAGAAAGAGAGACACAACACTTATCGTTGATACATTTGGAAACTACCCTCAAAGTAATCATAGTACTTTGCTCACGAACCAACGCCCGTTTGGAAGAAGAAATCATGAATGTATTTACGTGTGGATGTCTTTGTTCGTCGTCTATCTCTGTTGACCCAAGCCCTCTTGGAAAGGAGGTTTTGGCTGGGTCTTCGCTCAGCTCACTTGTAAGGCTCTGATTGTCCTGTGGGTGTAAGGCTCTGATTGTCCACAAGAGGTTACAATGTCCTTCTTCTTAGTTGTCCTGGCATTGGAATGTTTCCTCAGAACAGTTACTCAGATGTACCAGTGATTGTCTGAGAGGGGAGCTTTCTTCTTCCCACCTCGTGTGGTTCGTCAGAGTTTGAGCCACTTTACACGCACAGCTGCAGCCTGGCGATGTTCAGGTCTAGTCTGGGAGTTGGTCTTCTTCACCTCGTGTTGAGGTTCAACGTTCCAACCATTTTCAGACGTGTAGACCACCGTCTCACGTCTTTCTGGTCTGATGTTAATTTGTCTTTCAAGCATTTATGCACTCTTGGTAAAAGGGGCGTTCCGTCATGCTGACACGCTCTCTGAGCTCTCTCGGGGCATGGCTACTTAATGGTGCAAAGCATCATAAAAAACTATGATCTCGTTAGAAAACTAAAATCATATTCCTATCTTAACAAAGATACTCTCGTCATTTTCCATATACATATGTTTTATGTATTTTTTATTTAACCTATATTTAACTAGGCAAGTCAGTTAAGAACACATTCTTATTTACAATGACGGCCTCTCCTACCAAACCCGGACGACGCCGGGCCAATTGTGCGCCGCCCTATGGGACTCCCTATCACAGCCGGATTGTGATACAGCCTGAAATCGAACCAGGGTCTGTAGTGACGTCTCTAACACTGAGATGCAGTGCCTTAGACCGCTGCGCCACTCAGGAGCCGAGTGGTGCATATACAATGTAAAAGGATGAAAAATTGACATATACAGTGGGGAGAAAAAGTATTTAGTCAGCCACCAATTGTGCAAGTTCTCCCACTTAAAAAGATGAGAGAGGCCTGTAATTTTCATCATAGGTACACGTCAACTATGACAGACAAAATGAGGAAAAAAATCCAGAAAATCACATTGTAGGATTTTTAATGAATTTATTTGCAAATTACGGTGGAAAATAAGTATTTGGTAAATAACAAAAGTTTCTCAATACATTTTACATTTTTTAAAACATTTTTAGTCATTTAGCAGACGCTCTTATCCAGAGCGACTTACAGTTAGTGCATACATTACTTTTTTTTGTTTTTTGTATTTTGATACCCCCCGTGGGAATCGAACCCACAACCCTGGCGTTGCAAACGCCATGCTCTACTAACTGAGCTACATCCCCTGCCAGCCATTCCCTCCCCTACCCTAGACGACGCTGTGCCAATTGTGCACTGCCCCATGGGTCTCCCGGTCAAGGCCGGCTACGACAGAGCCTGGATTCGAACCAGGATCTCTAGTGGCATAGCTAGCACTGCGATGCAGTGCCTTAGACCACTGCGCCACTCAGTTATATACCCTTTGTTGGCAATGACACAGGTCAAACGTTTTCTGTAAGTCTTCACAAGGTTTTCACACACTGTTGCTGGTATTTTGGCCCATTCCTCCATGCAGATCTCCTCTAGAGCAGTGATGCTTTGAGGCTGTCGCTGGGCAACACAGACTTTCAACTCCCTCCAAAGATTTTCTATGGGGTTGAGATCTGGAGACTGGCTAGGCCACTCCAGGACCTTGAAATGCTTCTTACGAAGCCACTCCTTCGTTGCCCAGGCGGTGTGTTTGGGATCATTGTCATGCTGAAAGACACAGCCACGTTTCATCTTCAATGCCCTTGCTGATGGAAGGAGGTTTTCACTCAAAATCTCACGATACATGGCCCCATTCATTCTTTCCTTTACACGGATCAGTCGTCCTGGTCCCTTTGCAGAAAAACAGCCCCAAAGCATGATGTTTCCACCCCCATGCTTCACACTAGGTATGGTGCTCTTTGGATGCAACTCAGCATTCTTTGTCCTCCAAACACGACGAGTTGAGTTTTTACCAAAAAGTTCTATTTTGGTTTCATCTGACCATATGACATTCTCCCAATCCTCTTCTGGATCATCCAAATGCACTCTAGCAAACTTCAGACGGGCCTGGACATGTACTGGCTTAAGCAGGGGGACACGTCTGACACTGCAGGATTTGAGTCCCTGGCGGCGTAGTGTGTTACTGATGGTAGGCTTTGTTACTTTGGTCCCAGCTCTCTGCAGGTCATTCACTAGGTCCCCCCGTGTGGTTCTGAGATTTTTGCTCACCGTTCTTGTGATCATTTTGACCCCACAGGGTGAGATCTTGCGTGGAGCCCCAGATCGAGGGAGATTATCAGTGGTCTTGTATGTCTTCAATTTCCTAATAATTGCTCCCACAGTTGATTTCTTCAAACCAAGCTGCTTACCTATTGCAGATTCAGTCTTCCCAGCCTGGTGCAGGTCTACAATTTTGTTTCTTGTGTCCTTTGACAGCTCTTTGGTCTTGGCCATGGTGGAGTTTGGAGTGTGACTGTTTGAGGTTGTGGACAGGTGTCTTTTATACTGATAACAAGTTCAAACAGGTGCCATTAATACAGGTAACGAGTGGAGGACAGAGGAGCCTCTTAAAGAAGAAGTTACAGGTCTGTGAGAGCCAGAAATCTTGCTTGTTTGTAGGTGACCAAATACCTATTTTCCACCATAATTTGCAAATAAATTCATTAAAAATCCTACAATGTGATTTTCTGGATTTTTTTTCTCAATTTGTCTGTCATAGTTGATGTGTACCTCTGATGAAAATTACAGGCCTCTCTCATCTTTTTAAGTGGGAGAACTTGCACAATTGGTGGCTGACTAAATACTTTTTCCCCCACTGTACTTTTCCTCGTTAAATAAGATTTGGTTCAGGTGATCACCTAATCAGTACCTAATTCAGTAGAATGAGGTGTGCCTATGTTGGAATTCAACAGACACTGGAATGGAATGGCTGTCATACATGTAGAGATGCTGATTTAAGAAAAATGTGCAGTGGTCTCTTAATTTTTTCCAGAGCTGTGTATTCTTTTCAAGTTACAGTATTTTCTTGATACCTTTCTTAATGACATCACAAAATAATAAACAATATGACTATTATGATTATTCTTTAGGTCCACACTGACCATTCCCCACTTTCTTATCTTAGAAATATTGTTCCAGTGTTTACTTTTTGGACGTTAGAGTTTTGGCGGCAAAGGTCTTCTGGAGACAAAGGGACATTCCAATCACCAATACTGGATGTATAGTAAGAGATACCCCTCCTGTCTAATTTACAACCGGGTGTGAGGTGTCAAAACCGGCCCAGCCCCCCCTACCCTCTTCTGTGGGTGAGAGAGGGTCTGGTTATTGTCAGCCATTGTCAAGCTGATCTGAGGCCTTAGATCCTCACACAGGACAGTCATAAAAAAATAAATAAAAATAAATGCCATTTAGCAGACGCTTTTATCCAAAGCGACTTTCAGTCATGTGTGCATACATTTTTACGTATGGGTGGTCCCAGGGATTGAACCCACTACCCTGGCGTTACAAGCGCCATGCTCTACCAATTGAGCTACAGAGGACCATGACACTGATTAGATGGGAACAATGAAAAAATACATTGGAACTGGCTTCGAGGTCCAGAGTTGAGTTTGAGGACTCTACACTATACCTTGCTTGTTTTGTCAAAAAATTATAATAATTACGTAAACTATTAGAAATTTAGCAACCAGGAAATGGCGGAGCGATTTCTGCATATTGCACCTTTAATTAAGTATTTTTATATAACGTTTTGCCCTCAGTGTACTTTTAAAGCCTTTAAATCACGTGTTAAACTCATTCCACGAAGGGGCGAGTATCTGCGGGTTTTCGCTCCAACCTTGTACTTGATTGATGAATTTAGGTTACTGATTAGTAAGGAACTCCCCTCACCTGGTTGTCTAAGTCTTATTTGAAAGGAAAAATTAAAAACCCTTTGTGGAATGAGTTTGACACCCCAGCTTTAAGTGCATCGTTATTAACGTTGCACTTGGAAATGCTCGTAATCTAACATCTGCCTCAGACCACTCGTAGAACAGCTAAGTGGGTCGTTAGATGCTTTTTTGTGCTCCTGCGTCACTTTATACCCAGAAGAGCTCCGCTAAACATAGAATCACATGGTTTATACAAATAAATTCAAAGTTCCCATGTCTTTGCAATTGATACAAACAAGCAACATATAAAAATATGCTTCAAATTACAACTGAGATGACCGCATTAAAATACACTATAAAGTAGGCTATAGGCCTATTTCAATGATATTGAATTACATTTAATGTTCAATCAATTGGGTTATTTTTTGCTACTTGTAGGTTACTGTAATTTGTCTCAATATATTTTATGATGTAAAGCCTAACGTGATGATGTGCCAAATCTAAATTTAGTGCATTATTACAGGGTAATCATTGGAATAAGCCGCCTCAGTATTTGCAGCCTTAGGTGATATCTTTCCAGGAGCTGATCCATCATTAGCATTGTGGCATAATTCTAATGTTAAGGTAAGATTTTAAATGGAGAAAGCTGATCCGAGAGCAGCGTTGCCTTTCTTTCTAGCCTATCAGTATTGACACACACCTCAACGATGCTCTTAGTAAACGTTTTGGGAAACCTATGTTACATCTTCGACTGTTGTAGGAAAGATGCATCATTAAAACACTCATAAGCCTCAATTCAATTCGCTATCGGGAAACTGGGCCCAGGTCTTATAGACTAGACGTAACATAGTAAATGTAAATCCAGGACACTCCAATTAGTATGATATGTTACATTTGATATGGTTACATAAGACAGAAGGTTACTTAAGGCAAAAACTAAAGTAGGGTGGTTGGTCTGGATGGATGGGTGGCTGTAGGCCTATAACATGAACGTCTAGCAACCCAAAAGTTGCATATTCTAATCTCATCACGGACAACTTTAGCATTTTAGCTAATTAGCAACTTTGCAATGCTTACTACTAGTTAGCTACTTTGCAACTACTTAGCATGCTAACCCTTCTCCTAGCTAACCCTTCCCCTAACCTTAACCCTAACCTCTTACCCCTAGCCTAGCTAACGTTAGCGTTAGCCACCTTGCTAACATTAGTAACAACAAATTGGAATTAGTAACATATCATACGTTTTGCAAATTTGTAGCATATTGTACAAATTGCAATTCGTAACATTTACGAAATGGCGATGAACATCCACCAATTAATACATACCATACGAAACGTAACATATCATACTAATTGGAGTGTCCCGGATTTACATTTACTGTGTTACATCTACCCCTGAGCCAGGTTGACTATCCCGGGCCCTGGTTTCCCAAAAGCTTCTTAAGGCTAAGTTCGTCGTTAGAACCTTCGTAGGAGTAAAGTTAAATCTTCAAGCTTTTTCCCAAAACCCTAGTTACTAAAGTTGCACTTGAAAACGCTCTTTATATACTGACTGCATCAGACCACTAGTTGAACAACTAAATGCATCGTTAGGTGCTTTTCTGCCCTTCCTCATAACTTTATACACAGAAGATCTCCACTAAACATAGAATCAAGATGTTTACAGTGGGGGGAAAAAGTATTTAGTCAGCCACCAATTGTGCAAGTTCTCCCACTTAAAAAGATGAGAGAGGCCTGTAATTTTCATCATAGGTACACGTCAACTATGACAGACAAACTGAGAATTTTTTTTCCAGAAAATCACATTGTAGGATTTTTAATGAATTTATTTGCAAATTATGGTGGAAAATAAGTATTTGGTCACCTACAAACAAGCAAGATTTCTGGCTCTCACAGACCTGTAACTTCTTCTTTATGAGGCTCCTCTGTCCTCCACTCGTTACCTATATTGATGGCACCTGTTTGAACTTGTTATCAGTATAAAAGACACCTGTCCACAACCTCAAACAGTCACACTCCAAACTCCACTATGGCCAAGACCAAAGAGCTGTCAAAGGACACCAGAAACAAAATTGTAGACCTGCACCAGGCTGGGAAGACTGAATCTGCAATAGGTAAGCAGCTTGGTTTGAAGAAATCAACTGTGGGAGTAATTATTAGGAAATGGAAGACATACAAGACCACTGATAATCTCCCTCGATCTGGGGCTCCACGCAAGATCTCACCCCGTGGGGTCAAAATGATCACAAGAACGGTGAGCAAAAATCCCAGAACCACACGGGGGGACCTAGTGAATGACCTGCAGAGAGCTGGGACCAAAGTAACAAAGCCTACCATCAGTAACACACTACGCCGCCAGGGACTGAAATCCTGCAGTGCCAGACGTGTCCCCCTGCTTAAGCCAATACATGTCCAGGCCCGTCTGAAGTTTGCTAGAGTGCATTTGGATGATCCAGAAGAGGATTGGGAGAATGTCATATGGTCAGATGAAACCAAAATAGAACTTTTTGGTAAAAACTCAACTCGTCGTGTTTGGAGGACAAAGAATGCTGAGTTGCATCCAAAGAACACCATACCTACTGTGAAGCATGGGGGTGGAAACATCATGCTTTGGGGCTGTTTTTCTGCAAAGGGACCAGGACGACTGATCCGTGTAAAGGAAAGAATGAATGGGGCCATGTATCGTGAGATTTTGAATGAAAACCTCCTTCCATCAGCAAGGGCATTGAAGATGAAACGTGGCTGGGTCTTCAGCATGACAATGATCCCAAACACACCGCCCGGGCAACGAAGGAGTGGCTTCGTAAGAAGCATTTCAAGGTCCTGGAGTGGCCTAGCCAGTCTCCAGATCTCAACCCCATAGAAAATCTTTGGAGGGAGTTGAAAGCCCATGTTGCCCAGCGACAGCCCCAAAACATTACTGCTCTAGAGGAGATCTGCATGGAGGAATGGGCCAAAATACCAGCAACAGTCTGTGAAAACCTTGTGAAGACTTACAGAAAACGTTTGACCTGTGTCATTGCCAACAAAGGGTATATAACAAAGTATTGAGAAACTTTTGTTATTGACCAAATACTTATTTTCCACCATAATTTGCTAATAAATTCATTAAAAACCCTACAATGTGATTTTCTGGATTTTCTTTCTTCTCATTTTGTCTGTCATAGTTGACGTGTACCTATGATGAAAATTACAGGCCTCTCTCATCTTTTTAAGTGGGAGAACTTGCACAATTGGTGGCTGACTAAATACTTTTCCCCCCCAATGTATCTGTCTCTCTGTGACTGCTGATAACTTCAGAACGAAGTTGACTACACTACTAATCAAAAGTTTTAGAACACGTACTCATTCAAGTTTTTTTTTTTTTTTTTTACTATTTTCTACATTGTGGAATAATACTGAAGACATCAAAGCTATGAAATAACACATATGGAATCATGTAGTAACCAAAGACGTGTTAAACAAATCAAAATATATTTTTTATTTGAGATTCTTCAAATAGCCACCCTTTGCCTTGATGACACATTTCCACATTCTTGGCATTCTCTCAACCAGCTTCACCTGGAATGCTTTTCCAACCTTCTTGAAGGAGTTCCCACATATGCTGAGCACTTGTTGGCTGCTTTTCCTTCACTCTGCGGTCCGACTCATCCCAACCATCTCAATTTGGTTGAGGTCGGGGGATTGTGGAGGCCAGATAATCTGATGCAGCACTCCATCACTCTCCTTCCTGGTAAAATAGCCCTTACACGGCCTGGGGGTGTGTTGGGTCATTGTCCTGTTGAAAAACAAATGATAGTCCCACTAAGCCCAAACCAGACGGGATGGCGTATCGCTGCAGAATGCTGTGGTAGCCATGCTGGTTAAGTGTGCCTTGAATTCTAAATAAATCACAGACAGTATCACCATCAAAGCACCCCCACACCATAACACCTCCTCCTCCATGCTTTACGGTGGGAAATACACATGCAGAGATCAATCCGTTCACCCACCCCGCGTCTCACAAAGACACAGCGGTTGGAACCAAAAATCTCCAATTTGGACTCCAGACCAAAGGACAAATTTCCACTGGTCCATTGCTCGTGTTTCTTGGCCCAAGCAAGTCTCTTCTTATTGCTCTTCTTTAGTAGTGGTTTCTTTGCAGCAATTCGACAATGAAGGCCTGATTCACACAGTCTCCTCTGAACAGTCAATGTTGAGATGTGTCTGTTACTTGAACTCTGTGAAGCATTTCTTTGGGCTGCATTTTCTGAGGCTGGTAACTCTAATGAATTTATCCTCTGCAGCAGAGGTAACTCTGGGTCTTCCTTTCCTGTGGTGGTCCTCATGAGAGCCAGTTTCATCATAGCGCTTGATGGTTTCTCCGACTGCACTTGAAGAAACGTTCAAAGTTCTTGAAATGTTCCGTATTGACTGACCTTCATGTCTTAAAGTATTGATGGACAATCATTTCTCTTTGCTTATTTGAGCTGTTCTTGCCATAATATGGACTTGGTCTTTTACCAAATAGGGAAATCTTCTGTATACCCCCCTACCTTGTCACAACACAAGTGATTGGCTCAAACGCATTAAGAAGGAAAGAAATTCCACAAATTAAAGTTTTAGGAAGGCACACCTGTTAATTGAAATGCATTCCAGGTGACTACCTCATGAAGCTGGTTGAGAGAATGCCAAGAGTGTGCAAAGCTGTCATCAAAGCAAAGGGTGGCAATTTGAAGAATCTAAAATATATTTTGATTTGTTTAACACTTTTTTGGTTACTATATGATTCCATATGTGTTACTTCATAGTTTTGATGTCTTCACTATTATTCTACAATGTAGAAAATAGTAAAAATAAAGAAAACCCCTTGAATGAGTAGGTCAGGGTTCTTCAATTCCGGTCCTGGAGGGCCGAAACACCTCTGTTTTTCATCCTCTCCTTCTAATCAGGGGCTAATTCAGACCTGGGACACCAGGTGAGTGCAATTAACTACCAGGTAGAAATAAAAAACAGAAGTGTTTCGGCCCTCCAGGACCAGAATTGAAGAACCCTTGAGCAGGTGTTCTAAAACTTTTGATCGGTAGTGTACAAATAGAAAGTTGCCAATGTCTTTGCAAGTTATACAAACAAGTGAATTAAAAAAATATGCTTCAAACAAAAACCGAGATGACTGCAATAAAATATCAATAGAGTAGGCCTATAGGCAACATCAACCTATATATTTAAATCATATTGAAATACATTTGTTGTTCAATCTTGTAATATTTGCCTAATAATTTCATGATGTGTAACATGTGCGCAATGATTAGCCAAATCTGTGATTTTGTGCATTATTATAGGGTAGGCTAGAGGCTAATCCTTAGAATAAGCCGCCTCAATATTTGCAGCCATAGCCTATAGATGATAATATCTCTCTAGGCAGGAGCTGATCCGGCGTCAGTATTGTGGAATAATTATAATGTTAAGGTAAGATTTGAATGGAGAAAGCTGAACCGAGAGCAGCGCTGCCTTTCTTTCGATCCTGTCAGTATCGACACATGTTCCAACAACGCACTTAGTGAAAGTTCTCTATTCCTAGTGTTTAGGGACACGCGTGTGAGTATTGGCGCGTTCAAGTGCTAGTCGGAACTAGGAAACTCACATGTTCGACTTGCTAACTAGTTGTAGCTATACACGTGCTGCGTTCAACGAATCAGCAAGTCAGACATTTCGGAGAACCCTAGTTCCGACTAGCATTTAAACGCGGAATTATTCTGCCATTGTAGGTGCAATGCATCATTAATACACTCGTAAACCTATTCAATCGCTATCGGGAAGCCGAGCCCAGGTCAATTATCTGTCTCTGGTTGTATTCCCCTGCTCAGACGTTGCATGCATCAACCAATGGTTGCGTGTCATGTCATCGACTGTGCTGCCGGGCATCAGATTGCTATAAATAAGATCAACCAATGGTTGCGTGTCACGTCATCGACTGTGCTGCCGGGCATCAGATTGCTATAAATAAGATCAACCAATGGTTGCGTGTCACGTCATCGACTGTGCTGCCTGGCATCAGATTGCTATAAATAAGATCAACCAATGGTTGCGTGTCACGTCATCGACTGTGCTGCCGGGCATCAGATTGCTATAAATAAGATGTGTGAAAGCTGATAGATAAAATACCTGTCCATTGTAAGATCAGCAATGTCTGAGCAGAGGAATGCCCCTCTGTCTTCACCTAGGGCTCGATTCATCCACCGAAGTTCATTATAGCTAGATATTTTTTTCAATCCTTTGGTGCAATTTTCACAAGTATGTGGTACATTTTCACAACACTTAGTACAAAACTCAAAACAGATCATCAAAAAAGGCAGTTGTTTCAAAACTCTAAGAACTCCAATTGACTAAGTACAACACACAAAATCATACAGTCACTTTTTCACCAAACTTAATCAGTGTTTCATGTAGAAAAACATGTTTCACATTGCAATACATGTTCAAATAAATTAATTGCTTTTCACACTGCAATGTTCACATCATTTTTTATATGATTGTCTTCTCATTTGTTAAAATACATTTTACTATCCGACTGCTTTTAATTGATAACCACTTAACCGTTTGGTAAACCTCTAGATTCTAAACAGTTATTTCTACTACAGATTTTGAGAACTACATAATGAAAATGTATGTTTGTAAAGAATAAACATATTAAGTATGATAAACGGTATACTGTAACGTCCTATTATGATGATGACTATTATAATTTTACTTCACTGTACATTTTAAGCAATCTGATATAGTCAAGATCAGAGATGTATTCTGCCGTACAATTAAGACCAAAACCAGGCTTTGTGTTATCTGTTTTATCTTTTGACAGAGTGTCCTGGTTCAATTATCTTCCATTTTAGAGAAAATTGAGTGTCAAATTTGTAGTAACTACAAAATCCAAGAAAAAACCAAGGAAAACAGCAATAAGTGAAGTTCGGATCATCCTGATCATGACACACACCATGACAGCCAAGAAAGTTGGATAAACATATTTAGATTTTAGATAGTGCACTTTTCTTTTGCTTTACCCATGTAGTTTTAAGGTCATACAAAGGTAGAATGCAGGATCAGCAGTCCGCTTCCTGTCCCTCCTGAAAACAATGGCATAATACTTAGAGTTATACCTGTTCTGCCTTAAAGATTAGATGCCTTTAAAGATTAGAATGTTCCATTGTGGTTAGCCAAAGAGATGACAAAGTAGTTCACACATTCATCATTCAGGGTTACTGTCAAAGAGATATGTCACATTTCTGTTTTGTCTAACTTTTTTCCTACTTGTAGCAGGTCGCATTTACAGGAATTGTGGCTGGAATCTTTGACAATTTTTTGGGCCTTCCTCTGACACTGCCTGTTATAGAGGTCCTGGATGGCAGGAAGCTTGGCCCCAGTGATGTGCTGGGCTGTACGCACTACCCTCTGTAGTGCCTTGCAGTCAGAGGCCGAGCAGTTGCCATACCAGGCAGTGACGCAACCTGTCAGGATGCTGTCGATGGTGCAGCTGTAGAACCTTTTGAAGATCTAAGGACCCATGCCAAATCTTTTCAGTCTCCTGAATAGGTTTTGTCGTGCCCTCTTCACAACTGTCTTGGTGTGCTTGGACCATGTTAGTTTGTTGGTGATGTGGACACCAAGGAACTTGAAGTTCTCAACCTGCTCCACTACAGCCCCGTCGATGAGAAAAGGGGCGTGCTCGGTCCTCTTCTTTTTCCTGTAGGTCTCTGACCTCCTCCCTGTAGGCTGTCTCATCGTTGTCGGTGATCAGGCCTACCACTGTTGTCATCAGCAAACTTAATGATGGTGTTGGAGTGAGCCATGACCAGCCTTTCAAAGCACTTCATGGCTACAGATGTGAGTGCTATGGGTCGGTAGTCATTTAGGCAGGTTACCTTTGTGTTCTTGGGCACAGGGACTATGGTGGTCTGCTTGAAACATGTTGGTATTACAGACTCAGACAGGGGGAGGTTGAAAATGTCAGTGAAGACACTTGCCAGTTGGTCAGCGCATGCTCGGAGTACACGTCCTGGTAATCTGGCCTTGTGAATGTTGAACTGTTTAAAGGTCTTACTCACATCGGCTACGGACAGTGTGATCACACAGTCGTCCGGAACAGCTGATGTTCTCATGCATGTTTCAGTGCTACTTGCCTCGAAGCGAGCATAGAAGTAATTTAGCTTGTCTGGTATGCTCGTGTCACTGGGCAGCTCACGGCTGTGCTTCCCTTTGTAGTCTGTAATAGTTTGCAAGCCCTGCCACATTCGACGAGCGTCGGAGCCGGTGTACTACGATTCGAGCTTAGGTCTGTATTGACGCTTTGCCTATAGCTTAGCATCTGCTTCACCACTTTTTTATTGTCAGAGTCACTGATGCTCCCTGCTTTAGTTTTTGCTTGTAAGCAGGAATCAGGAGGATATAATTATGGTCCGATTTGCCAAATGGAGGGCGAGGGATAGCTTTGTACGCGTCTCTGTGTGTGGAGAAAAGGTGGTCTAGAGTTTTTTTCCCCTCTGGTTGCATATTTAACATGCTGGTAGAAATGAGGTAAAACAGATTTAAGTTTCCCTGCATTAATGTCCCCGGCCACTAGGAGTGCCGCCTCTGGATGAGCGTTTTCCTGTTTGCTTATGGCCGTATACAGTTCATTGAGTGCGGTCTTAGTGCTAGCATCGGTTTTTGGTGGTAAATAGACAGCCACGAAGAATATAGATTAAAACTCTGTTGGTCTTAAAAGTAAGAAAAACTGTGATTTTCAAAACCGAGTGATTTTCAAAATGAGTTTCTAGCCAGAAGGAGGGTATTTTCTTCCTCCCCATGTCACTGCGAATCTCATAGTGTTTGAAAAATCAATGTAAAAAAAAAAAATTACCTTTTGATGATGTCATCGGGTAGAACTTTTTACGTTATATTTTTTTCTACAAAATGTAGAAATGTGCCGTTTTCACATACTGTATAGACACCGATTTGGTGCTGGATATAATGAATGAGGTTGAAAAGTGGCAGAGTTGCCCCTTAAAATAACTGTTTTAATTAAATCTGACCATAGCAATTCACACCCTAAAAGAAGACAATGTTCAAATGTAGTCAATGAAGAGGTATTAGGATTAAGTGCACAGCTATAACTGTATGTAACAAAGGCATCCCCATTACAGTAAACATGGATCCAAAATGAAGTTGCTGCCTTCTTTTTGATAGGGGGGTTCACACTGCTTTAATCAAATTGCATTGGGCGGTGTACTCTAATATCCTAGTATATGCTATTTACTTAGCAGGCGCTTTTATCCAAAGTGTCCACACATTTTCATATGTGACCCCAGTGGGAATCAAACCCACAACTCCGGTGTTGTTAGTGCCATGCTCTTACTAAAAGCCACACAAGACACTACAATAAGTACAATACTGTAAAGTACAATACATGAATACAATACAGGTGGAAGGTATATGATTGCCATCACTATGAGCGTGCCACCCTTCTTCAGGTCATGGATGAAGCATGCAATGACATCAATCCAGACCTATGTCAGACTTGAAGGTTTTTTCCCAGGTGTATGAACAAAGAGGACATTTACTGTGATGTCGATGAGAACCTATAGCCAAATGCTCAAGACAGGCTTGATGCAAACTAGTGCCTGCTAAACGTTATGTTTCATTCAATTCCTTTTCTTCGTTTGATTACAGTTGTCAGTTTAGAATTTTGTAATACGAGTTTAGAAAATTCACCACATACTTGTGAAAATAGCACCAAAGGGAATGAAAAAAACTTTTATCCGGAAGGAACATTGGTAGGGTATTGTGGGAAGCAACCATAGAGATGTATAGAGCCCCACAGTGGAGGTGTCCTAATACCCATAAAACCTAGCGGTCAAACAGGGAATATTGATAAAAGTCACCTTGTCCAAGAGAGATTTACACGGTTATCAAAATGTCACGCCAGGGTAAACCTATATGAAACACAGCCCTTAAATATTTTTTTTCTAAAATCCCCTATGGGACAAATGAATGGTGGAAAAACGATTGGAACCTTTTTCCTGTTTGATTTCTAGGTTTTATGGGTATTATGACTCATACTGTGATACTCTATAGAGGCCTCTAGTGCCCAAAAGCCAGTTTTAGCATGGGGCAGCACCATTGAGGACTTTCACCATTTTAAAAGTAGTCAACTGGGTAGACTTCCTATGGCAGGGATCATCAAATAGATTCAGCCACGGGACTTTCTTGAGCGGATCGTCGGAGGGCGGGAACATAATTACAAATAATTTGTAGATGGCAAATTGACCGCAAGAAGCCCAATCTGAAATCATGTTTGACTAAAACATAATCATTTCAAATCTTGTTTACATTTGTATATGATCACGTCTTTCTATTATGCGTGGGAATAGGCCTACTTTGGAACTAATTTCATAAATTAAAATCACTTGGAGATGATTTCCTGGTGTTTTTACAGTCTTTTATGTCCAACAATGACAATTCCCAAAAATATAACTTGGGGGGCTGCCAGTTGGGGAACCCTGTCCTATGGGTTAACGAAGGATCACATCATTCCATCCAGGTCATCAGAAGGGATCAACCAATGAATTATACTTGTGAACAAACATTCCATAACTGCAGATTGCAGTAAAACATAAACCTTGGCTTTATACCTGTTCAAACAACACACTCCAGGTGGCAGTATGCACCCTTTTAGTTTGTTTAAATTTTTAAATTTTTAGTCATTTAGCAGACGCTCTTATCCAGAGCGACTTACAGTTAGTGAATACATATTTTTTTATACTGGCCTCCCGTGGGAATCAAACCCACAACCCTGGCGTTGCAAACGCCATGCTCTATCAACTGAGCTACATCCCTGCCGGCCATTCCCTCCCCTACCCTGGACGACGCTGGGCCAATTGTGCGCCGCCCATGAGTCTCCCGGTCGCGGCCGGCTGCGACAGAGCCTGGAGTTTACCAACTCATTGAAGCAGTAGAAGAAGAAAATGGACTACTTCGAAATGGAAGTGGCCTCTGGCTCTGCTCATGCGCTCACAGATGCCATAATAGGACATATACAATATCTATACATCTCTATGGAAGCAACCTGTCATACCCTGCATTCATAACCCAGTGGGAAGGTGGTATTTACCACATAGGACTCGGAAAAATCCACTTGAACGCCCCTCAACTGGTAATTACTAGAGGGAAACTCGTCCATCATCCCTGAGCTCCGACTTCTACTACATGCTGACCTCTGATGTCAAGGAAATGACCTCGATATCAGCATTTTCGGCAGTTAAACGCAACAACAAAACATTATTTCTAAAAAGCAATCTATTAATATTGTTTTGGAACACTATAATTTGTTTACAAGCATGATAGTTTATGGTTGACTGAGCTTATTGGCCAACTTGGCCATTAGCCAATCAGCATTTTATCAAGGAGTGAACGCATCCAACTAGTTACGATGTCACAACAGGTCATTTCCACCATCCCACTTGGTTATGAACGCAGCATAACCTGTCGAGACTAGTCTACTCTCCACCCACAAGGCACTTCAATATAAATTACACCCTTCATCCAAACTCCACAGTTTGCCGGCATAGGTAGGTTATGGTCTCCAGCAGTAGGCTATTCTTAATTACTTTTCGTTTTAATAATTTAATCTAAATGGATAGATACATATTTATCATCATGTTATTGGCGTGTGTTCTGCGGGTCGTGCGGTGCTACAGCTCCGGAAAGGTGACTGGGGCGTGTGACAATATGACACCGCAACACAAACCAGGCGCGGAGCAAAGCACCGCTCCATTCAGAGTCACCACTGACCGTATCAGCTTCAAGGAGGGCGATGAAATCATAGGTGAGACGTCATGTAGTTTTCTCTATTACTGCAGGGTTCATGCAGAGATATTAAACACTCACCACTAGGACTATAGGTTTTATTAATCCATCTATGGTTTGGCTGTTATGGGTAGATATCTCTGAAAAGTAGATATGGAATGAATAACGGTCTCCAATTTCTATGGTGATGTTTAAATCAACTAAACACAGTGTTGTTTACAGTCAGGCTCCTGGCAAATTCCACTTCATTCATGGGGTTTATGTTACAAGCCAGAGCGGTTGGAGGAAGCAGTCCTCTGGGATCCTTCACTGTAACAAGTGGAGACGCCCAGCTACTCACCTGCAACGGACTACCTGTGAGTCTATTCCCATAGAGACTGTATAATTCCATTTAATTCTGTTTATTCCAACCTATCTATTACCACCTGATATATAGCCTGCCTTTCTGTTATGTAATGAGAGCTACAGTATTATATATAACCAGGGGTGCAACTTTGGTTTTAGAAGTGTGGTGGGTGGGGGGGGGGCATAACCTTTTTTGTTATTTATTTGTATTTTTATCGCTTCGGATAAACACTCCAAACATCCTACATGACTGCTCGGAGGTGTCTGCATGGTCCTAAAGCACACAGTTGCCCTGTTTTGTATCACATTACAATGATCAAACTGGGGGAGGGGGACAAAAATGCAATTTCAGAAAGTGGGGGGGACATGTCCTTTAAAAGGTTCACAGATAATCATATCATTAATTATCATAAATGTACATTTGCAATCAGCTTCTCAAAGATCAACACACAAATTACTATATCACTTTTACATAACACCACTACTCAAAGGGTGTGTTCCAAAACGTGACTTCACATGCACACACAATTTGGGACAGGCACTGCAAGCCATCCCGATTGCCGTAGTTCGGCCAAAAATGGTGAATAAATGAGGATAGTTCACTCAAGACGTTTACCATTGTAAAAAATATTTGATGTTCCTGTCTGTGTAAGTGGGCGTTCCCTCTCTCCCGTAAGCATGCTATCCTATGAGAGCTCAGGGTTCCTCCATAATATCTCATGCTCATATAAGAGAGGGAACAGTTGGCTCTAGTCTACTTATTGACCAGAAAAAAAATAGCCAGTGAGATGTCTTGCTCTGGGGCACCCCCTTCGTAGGGCTGGGGCAATAAAGCACATGAAATAGAATGTTTCAAGCCACATTTGAAACCACCTTCGTAGGTCAGATACAAATCTGATTCCTGGCCATGCGACTTGTATCTGAATGGTCAAATCTGATTTATTTGCCCTCAAGACTTATTTGGCATATGTTGTTGCTTGCTAGCTGCTCTGTTGACAGCTTGACAAGAAAGTGGTAGCTAACTAGCTTGTTAATTGTTTACAAACAAATTAGGGAATGTGCTAGAAAGCTAAACAGCTACCTGGCTAGCTAGTTGACTGCTGTGGCTAGCCAAAAAATACTTGCTTTGAAAGTTGGATTATTTTATCCTTTGAGGCTTTAAAAGTGTTCTTACACTATGATTTTGTACATTCAAAGCAACTGGGAAATGCCCATTGCAGTCATTGTCACCTTAGCTTGCTACATAACTTCTGAGTGACGAGCAACACCAACAATCATCCTACACCACTGCGCACACACCCGTCGTTACTATGACAACTAGCATAGCCATGCCAGCAAATGACTGCTGTCTGAATACACACAATCTGATTTGGTCACTTTTAACTTGCTGTTTGAACAGTCAGTATTCCAAAACGGATAAACACATTTTTTTTTTTAAGATTTGAGCATTAAGGCCTGCAGTGTGAACAAGGCTTTAGTAGGCCAGAGTGGCCCTGCCCCAATCATAAAAAATTAGGGAGTGGGATGTCTCGCTTTTTCTACCATCTCTGGTTCGGATCCCTTTCCTAGCATACCTGGAAACTACAGAGAACAGAGAAAAAACTGAAACAACAGACAGATTGCTCATCCAAAACATAGATAAGTACAATAAATGGCACTCGAACGAAACCTGAACACTTGTCTGAGCATTATTTAAAACATACAAACAGTGACTGAATGGAGGGTAAGAATAATGTGTGAAATGTATGAACTGAGATCGCTAGGTTAACTTGTGTGTCGACCCACATTGCTGCTAATGTAGCTGAAAACGGAGCAGGGAGGGGGAGATTAGTTTGTGTGTGTGGGGCCGTTTCTAGCATTTTGCAGGCAAAACATTTTAGTGGCCCCCCAGCAAACCGGGAACATTCCCAGAACCTTAGCTAAGATTCCCATTAAGTTCTAATTGTATCTAACATTAGGATGATAACATTCCAAAAACAGTCAAATAATGTTTTTAATAACAAAATATTTTTTTCTTCTTCAGATTAAATAAATAAAAAATATCCTTGGAATGTTCTAACGTTCATTAAAATGTTGTGCACAACATCTCTAACAATCACCACAGAACATTTCCCAAACCTTCTTATTAGGTTTCCAGTTAATGTAATAACACAATGTACCAGTAATATTTTTAGAACATACTGCCGCAACAAAAACTTTATGGGAACGTTCAAGCTTATGTTGATGGAGGTGTAATTAAAAACACCCATAACAACAAGCAGATAATTATTCCCACAATGCTCTCATAAAGTTATAGTGTGAGATTATGACATGGTGGTTCTAATAACGTTCCCTGAACATACTTCAGCAAATAAATGTTGGAGCAATAAAGTTGTTCTAAAAAAAAAAAAATACATTCCTGGAATATTCAGTTAATGTTGATGGAAATATTACAACTAACACCTATAACAACAAACAAGAAACACCATGTCATTGTACAGTGGGGGAAAAAAGTATTTAGTCAGCCACCAATTATGCAAGTTCTCCCACTTAAAAAGATGAGAGAGGCCTGTAATTTTCATCATAGGTACACGTCAACTATGACAGACAAAATGAGGGGAAAAAAATCCAGAAAATCACATTGTAGGATTTTTTATGAATTTATTTGCAAATTATGGTGGAAAATAAATATTTGGTCAATAACAAAAGTTTCTCAATACTTTGTTATATACCCTTTGTTGGCAATGACACAGGTCAAACGTTTTCTGTAAGTCTTCACAAGGTTTTCACAGACTGTTGCTGGTATTTTGGCCCATTCCTCCATGCAGATCTCCTCTAGAGCAGTGATGTTTTGGGGCTGTCGCTGGGCAAGACAGACTTTCAACTCCCTCCAAAGATTTTCTATGGGGCTGAGATCTGGAGACTGGCTAGGCCACTCCAGGACCTTGAAATGCTTCTTATGAAGCCACTCCTTCGTTGCCCGGGATTTTTTTTCTCAGTTTGTCTGTCATAGTTGACGTGTACCTATGATGAAAATTACAGGCCTCTCTCATCTTTTTAAGTGGGAGAACTTGCACAATTGGTGGCTGACTAAATACTTTTTTCCCCCACTGTAAACATCTTGATTCTATGTTTAGTGGAGATCTTCTGTGTATAAAGTTATGAGGAAGGGCAGAAAAGCACCTAACGATGCATTTAGTTGTTCAACTAGTGGTCTGATGCAGTCAGTAAATAAAGAGCGTTTTCAAGTGCAACTTTAGTAACTAGGGTTTTGGGAAAAAGCTTGAAGATTTAACTTTGCTCCTACGAAGGTTCTAACGACGAACTTAGCCTTAAGAAGCTTTTGGGAAACCAGGGCCCGGGATAGTCAACCTGGCTCAGGGGTAGATGTAACACAGTAAATGTAAATCCGGGACACTCCAATTAGTATGATATGTTACGTTTCGTATGGTATGTATTAATTGGTGGATGTTCATCGCCATTTCGTAAATGTTACGAATTGCAATTTGTACAATATGCTACAAATTTGCAAAACGTATGATATGTTACTAATTCCAATTTGTTGTTACTAATGTTAGCAAGGTGGCTAACGCTAATGTTAGCTAGGCTAGGGGTAAGAGGTTAGGGTTAAGGTTAGGGGAAGGGTTAGCTAGGAGAAGGGTTAGCATGCTAAGTAGTTGCAAAGTAGCTAACTAGTAGTAAGCGTTGCAAAGTTGCTAATTAGCTAAAATGCTAAAGTTGTCCGTGATGAGATTAGAATATGCAACTTTTGGGTTGCTAGACGTTCATTAAGAATGGTATCAAGAAAATACTGTAACTTGAAAAGAATACACAGCTCTGGAAAAAATTAAGAGACCACTGCACATTTTTCTTAAATCAGCATCTCTACATGTATGACAGCCATTCCATTCCAGTGTCTGTTGAATTCCAACATAGGATGGATTTTTTTTTTCATCAATTGGCTGTCATAGTTGACGTGTACCTATGATGAAAATGACATGCCTCTCTCATCTTTTTAAGTGGGAGAACTTGCACAATTGGTAAATGACTAAATACTTTTTTCCCCCACTGTATTTAGATTAAAAGTTGGGTAGACAAAATATTAAATTCCCTTATGTTGATGACCTTTTGCAAATCCAATCAGTTTCTACGTTGATTCAACTTCATCACATAGAATTGTTTTGTTTTAATGACGTGGAAACAAGATTGATGCAAGCAGTTATAACCCAGTGGGAACTTTGCAGTATATAAAGAAGATTGGTAGAGTAAGAAATAATAGAGGATACTTATTTTTATAGATTTAGTTATCCTCTCTTTTGCAAAGACAAAGACCAAAACCTGGAAGCCAGAGTAAAGGTATAAACATATTTATATTTGTGTTAGTCCCATCCCAGTGGTGCAGTGCCTTAATTCCAGGGATAACACTCCAAAGCTCCCAGGTTCAATCTCCATTTGTGACTATCAACAAAATACGGTAAAACTATGTTTGTACAATAAATGTCAAATAAATTGTGATTCCAAACAATTGCCATGTGTGTTTCTACATGAATTGCTGTACAACTAACTTCCTCAACAGTAAGATAACACTAAAACATGAAAGAAACCTCCATGGACTGTTCAAAACTGAATTTTATAGTACTGGGAACATAGGAATTAACATTCAAATTAAAGTTATGGGAAAGCTATGTTACTTTAAAAGTTTATTATCTTGCATAACCAGTTTTGCCAGAGAGGTCTTCTTTGTCTACCCCCATTCAGCATCGTTCACACCAGCCCCACACATCTCTTTAAGGATTCACATCTGGACACATGTCTGTCTATGGCCTTGTGCTAAACCGAGTGATAGTGAAAATGGTGAACGTAGTAGCCTACAATAAGGAATAACTCCAGGTAAAAATACACTTTATCTAGACCTTGGCCTATAGCCTAACCTGACTTTGGTGCATGTCATGTTGGTCTTCACATTATTGTCTCTGGTAAACACGCACTATATCAAACCAAATCAAATCAGATAACGTTTATTTGTCACATGCACAGGATACAGCACGTGTAAACACTACAGTAAAACGCTTACTTTCAGCTACTTGCAACCTCTTCCTTAACAGTGCAGTATCAATATAAAAAATTGAAGTGTCAATATAAAAGTAAATATTAAAAAATAAAAATAAGTGTCAATGCCAGTAGAGAAAGAACACAACAATGTACAGTTGAAGCCGGAAGTTTACATACACTTAGGTTGGAGTCATTAAAACTTGTTTTTCAACCTACTTTGTGCATGACAAAAGTGATTTTTCCAACATTTGTTTACAGACAGATTATTTCACTTATAATTCACTGTATCACAATTCCAGTGGGTCAGAAGTTTACATACACTAAGTTGACTGTGCCTCTAAACAGCTTGGAGAATTCCAGAAAATGATGTCATGGCTTTAGAAGCTTCTCATAGGCTAATTGACATAATTTGTGTCAATTGGAGGTGTACCTGTGGATGTATTTCAAGGCCGACCTTCAAACTCAGTGCCTCTTTGCTTGACATCATGGGAAAATCAAAAAGAAATCAGCAAAGACCTCAGAAAAAAATTGTAGACCTCCACAAGTCTGGTTCATCCTTGGGAGCAATTTCCAAACGTCTGAAGGTACCACGTTCATCTGTATAAACAATAGTACGCAAGTATAAACACCATGGGACCACGCAGCTGTCATACCGCTCAGGAAGGAGTTGCGTTCTGTCTCCTAGAGATGAATGTACTTTGGTGCGAAAAGTGCAAATCAATCCCAGAACAACAGCAAAGGACCTTGTGAAGATGCTGGAGGAAACAGGTACAAAAGTATCTATATCCACAGTAAAACGAGTCCTATATCGACATAACCTGAAAGGCCGCTCAGCAAGGAAGAAGCCACTGCTCCAAAACCACCATAAAAAAGCCAGACTATGGTTTGCAACTGCACATGGGGACAAAGGTCATACTTTTTGGAGAAATGTCCTCTGGTCTGATGAAACAAAAATAGAACTGTTTGGCCATAATGACCATCATTATGTTTGGAGTTAAAAGGGGGACGCTTGCAAGCCGAAGAACACCATTCGGTGGCAGCATCATGCTGTGGGGGTGCTTTGCTGCAGGAGGGACTGGTGCACTTCACAAAATAGATGGCATCATGAGGAAGGAAAATTATGTGGATATATTGAAGCAACATCTCAAGACATCAGTCAGGAAGTTAAAGCTTGGTCGCAAATGGGTCTTCCAAATGGACAATGACCCCAAGCATACTTCCAAAGTTGTGGCAAAATGGCTTAAGGACAACAAAGTCAAGATATTGGAGTGGCCATCACAAAGCCCTGACCTCAATCCTATACAAAGTTTGTGGGTAGAACTGAAAAAGCGTGTGCGAGCAAGGAGGCCTACAATCCTGACTCAGTTACACCAGCTCTGTCAGGAGGAATGGGCCAAAATTCACCCAACTTATTGTGGGATGGTTGTGGAAGGCTACCTGAAACGTTTGACTCAAGTTAAACAATTTAAAGGCAATGCTACCAAATACTAATTGAGTGTATGTAAACTTCTGACCCACTGGGAATGTGATGAAAGAATAAAAGCTGAAATAAATATCTCTACTATTATTCTGACATTTCACATTCTTAAAATAAAGTGGTGATCCTAACTGACCTAAGACAGGGAATTTTTACTAGGATTAAATGTCAGGAATTGTGAAAAACTGAGTTTAAATATATTTGGCTATGGTGTATGTAAACTTCCGACTTCAACTGTACATGTACTGATATAATGATGGCAGTGATACTGGTGATAGATGAGGTAGTTAAATGCATACAATCAGGGATAAAGTGGCTGAGCAGCAGGATATATTTATCTATGGTAGGGTTGTGTGTGTGTTAGGAGAGCCTCAATTATTATTATTATTATTATTATTATTATTATTATTATTATTATAGGAGAGCGAGTCATGTGAGTGTGCATAATCAGTGCAGATCAGTGTTAATTTCGTCAACAAAAATAGTGATTAAAATATTCGTCAAACACTTATTTTTCAGTGGCAATTGACCAGACTATATCTGACTAAATATACCCAGAAAAAAATAAAAATAAACAAAAATTATTTTTCATTTCAGTTGACTAAAACGAGACTAAACAAAATTATCTCTGACTAAAATCTGACTACTAAATGGACTGAATGAGAGTTTTTGGAGAGATTGAGAGCTTTTCAGTGAAAAACACAATTAATATTAGCAGCACAGATGTGCAGCGCAGTTCTATTCAGCAGTGGGAAGGATACAGCACACACAGCCTACATCAGCTGGTGAGCTGCGGGGGAGCAAGCTATGCAGACAGGCTCTGCTCCGGCTCTACCTCAGATTATACACATTGCGCAGAAGACTTTAATGGCTATGATAGGAGAACTGAGGATCGATCAACAACATTGTAGTTAATCCACAATACTAATATAATTGACAGAGTGAAAAGACGGAAGCATGTACAGAATAACAAATATTCCGAAACATGCATCCTGTTTGCAACAAGGCACTAAAGTAATACTGCAAAAAAATGTGGCAAAGCAATTCACTTTTTGTCCTGAATTCAAATTTGGGGCAAATACAGCACATTACTGAGTACCACGCTCCATATTTTCAAGCATAGTGGTGGCTGCATCATGTTATGGGTATTCTTGTAATCGTTAAGGACTGGGGAGTTTTTCACGATAAAAATTAATGTAATGGAGCTAAGCACAGGCAAAATCCTAGAGGAAAACCTGGTTCAGTCTGATTTCCATCAGACACTGGGAGATGAATTCACCTTTCAGCAGGACAATAACCTAAAACAAAAGGCCAAATCTACAGTTGCTTACAAAAAGACAGTGAATGTTCCGAAGTGGTCGAGTTACAGTTTTGACTTAAATCTGCTTGGAAAATCTATGGCAAGACCTGAAAATGGCTGTCTAGCAATGATCAACAACCCATTTGACAAAGCTTGAAGAATTTTGAAAATAATAATGGGCAAATGTTGCACAATCCAGGTGTGGAAAGCTCTTAGAGACTTAACCAGAAAGACTCACAGCTGTAATCGCTGCTAAAGGTGATTCGAACGTATTGACTCAGGGGGTTTAATACTTATCTAATCAAGATATATTAGTGTTTTATTTTTCTAGAATCTTTTACAAGTGTTAGACTTTTTCTTCCACTTTGACATTACAGAGTATTTTGTGTAGATCATTGACAAAAAATTATAATTAAATCAATTTTAATCCCACTTTGTAACACAACAAAATGTGGAAAAAGTCAAGGGGTGTGAATACTTTCTGAAGGCACTGTATAGCCTAAGGTTTGTATCACAACTAAAGTTGCATAATTAACTTGAAATCAAGCATATAGGAGAACCTCTTTCAAATGATCACTTTGTTAACATAGAATAGCCGCATGTGCACACTCCCTCAGAAATCGTTTGGGAAAAATATCCTTTATATTTATTCAGCTATGTTCAATTGTATTCTTCTTACTATAAAATAATTTAAAATAATACCACAGAAATTATTAAATTAACTAGTGTAGCCCACAGCCATATGACATTGCCAGATCATGGCTTAACATAAGGACGACTCAGAATATGCAATTTGGTTCTTCTGAAATAGACTACATTTTCTTCATATCATAATGTTGCTTTAGACCTGCCAAAAATAAATCATGTATTTATTGTGATTGTGTAGGCTATATTAAATAGATTTTTTTGACTTTTTAAAATGTAGATTTTCCAAAGGTCCTCATCAGAGACTGGGAACTACCAGTGTCAAGCATTCCAGTGAGACTTTGAACATTCACTTTCACAAGTAGCAAGACTGATTCTCCACCACTCTGCCTATCCTGAACACCACCTCCCTCTCTGGGCACATAACAGTAACCTGAGAGCTTGGACTTATGTAGTGGACATATTGAAGCTTTGTGCCCTTGCTGCTGACAATAAAAACAGGTCCCTCCCATCTGAATGAACTGCACGATCCCTTACCTCCCTCCTCCCAGACACAAACCCCCCAGAGTTACCTCCACCATCTTTGGTGTTCCTGGTGTCCCTTGTGTCTCTGAAGCTTCTTGGAGTGGATGCTGCAGGTCGTGGTGGGCCCCCTTTTTGTATGTTGAGGTACTGCAGTGCCAGCTTGTACGATGGCATCTTCGGCTCCTTCCTCAGGAATGCTGGAGGGTTGACGTTGGTGCTGCTGGACTGGTCTCCTGGTGCTGGGGTTGAGGTTAGCATCATCGCTGCTTGAAAACCCTGCTGTGGTGTTGTAGTCCCTGCTGCGTCGTCCCTCAGTCGACTTGGTGTTGACAGACCCATTCTTGGGCTCTGGCTGGCAAGCTCAGCTTGGGATAGGTGAGGGCTGTGAGGATAGATTGTCATAGACCCCGGAACTCCTGCTTGAGGTCTTCGTCCCTCCACTCAAGGCTACCATGGTTGGATGTGGTTCTGGGCCCTCCACCAGTTCTCCAGCCACTCCTTCAGTCGGCTGCTCACGCGGACCTTCTCTGGTTGTATCTGATGATTCCATCGGCAGTTCACGCAGGTCTGAAATCCTTTAAGTTACCCAACTTTTTGCGGCGCCGGTAGGTTCTGTCGCTTGTATTTTCCATCTGTTCACACATTTCATGTGATGCACAATATGTAAACAATAGCCGAATGTAACCGAATGTAGTCGACCGAGGGAACGTTTCCTCGCAATCAGCTGGAAGTTCGGCTCGGCCATATTGTGCAAGTGTATGTTGCGTGTGAATTGCATCAGTATTGAAAATAAAAACTGTAAATAAAAACGAAATACAGACCAGCATACTGAAGGTCGGGTTGATAACACTACTCTGTGGATATTTGATATCACATTCCTACCTGCGAAAGGACCAACCACTCGTACAACCGGTAAAGTATCCTTTTATTCACCATTCTGGTTGGTAGAGGTCTTGAGAGGAAACTTTCCTGATCCAAACGCTAATTTCGGCCCGAAGTAGAATTCCATGCAATTCAATGTTGTGCATTTAGCCTGAAGACCCATCTGCCCAGGAGACAGCAACTTACCAAGTTCAGGGCCAGCTCTGTCATGACCTCTTGGTCAGCCAGTCCAAGCGGATCTTTAGGTTCAGGATGAAAACAAACCAGCAGCCTCACGGCTTGCTAGCTGGGACACTGACTGATGATCACCCTAATTGGCAGCACTTGATGTGCTTATCAACCAGGCTCAGCATCTGGACAAGGTTGCTGCTGCCCCCTAGAGGAATGGAGTGTGGAAGTGTAACCTGGATAGTGTATTTGTCCTATGGCCTTTCATCAATTAGATTTGCTCACTTCCTGCGTCCACTCTACTATGTCCTCTCTCCTCCTTTTGAAAAAGTTCCAAGTTAATTGAGGAGAGTCGGCGAGGAGAGTGAACGTGGATGGAAATGCGCTTGCTTGAAATGAGACGGTCCTTCTTCGCCAAAAGGAGGCTATTGAGGAGGGGAGGACCGTCTTCTGTTTGCCTACTAATGAATTGACACACTCCTTGACCACTTATCGGATTCCAGGTCACAGAGGAGAGAGGACCGAGGACGGACTTTTGTCCAAACGAGAAAACCCCTGTCCTAACACGAACCTTCCCCCCATATCATAACAGGTGGGACTTTCTATGCGTAAAGGAAGAATCACATAATTCCATCCAGGTCATCAGGAGGGATCAGCCAATTACTTATAATCGTGAGCAAATATTCTATAACTGCTGGTGGCAGTAAATCACAAACCATGGCTTTATACCTGTTCAAACAACACACTCCAGGTGGCAGTATGCACCCTTTTAGTTTGTTTACCAACTCATAGAAGTAGTAGAAGAAAATGGACTACTTCAAAATGGACAAAGCCATCGATCATGAGAGACTATTAATTCCTAGCGCATTTGAAGCCAAGGAAGTCGGTTGAGATGGTGTCTCGTGGGAGATTTATGTAGACACAACATGCGCAGTTGGAGCTACTCCAGGAAGTGACATTACCGGGGTCGGCCTTGAACTTCGTGGCTTCAATGAGAGGGGACAGTCATTCTCCCCTATCGTGTGCTCACAGACGCCATAACGGGACAGATACAACGTTGCGATCTTTATACAACTCTATGGTTCATATACATATACACTACCAGTCAAAGTTTGGACACACCTACTCATTCAAGGGATTTTCTTTATCTTTATTTGAAATAACACATATGGATTCATGTAGTAACCAAAAAAGTGTTTAACAAATCAAAATGTATTTTATATTTGAGATTCTTCAAATAGCCACCCTTTGCCTTGATGACAGCTTTGCACACTCTTGGCATTCTCTCAACCAGCTTCATGAGGTAGTCACCTGGAATGCATTTCAATTAACAGGTGTGCCTTGTTAAAAGTTAATTTGTGGAATTTCTTTCCTTAATGCGTTTCAGCCAATCAGTTGTGTTGTGATAAGGTAGGGTTGGTATACAGAAGATAGCCCTATTTGGTAAAATACCAAGTCCATATTATGGCAAGAACAGTTCAAATAAGCAAAGAGAAATGAAAGTCAATCATTACTTTAAGACATGAAGGTCAGTCAATACGGAACATTTCAAGAACTTTAAAAGTTTCTTCAAGTGCAGTCGTAAAAACCAGGTAAATCTCAGAAACCTGGTTGTAGCAGGGACCTTAAGGGTTCCCCTATTTCCTGAGGCAAGGAAAACAACAAAACTCTAAAGAATTCCAGTAGGCCTAGCCTAAAACTGATCTTTATGGATCATCCCCATCGTTTAACTTAGACGGACAATTTATGGCATGTATGGCAGCCAGGCAAGTTGAGCCTGCTCTATGGTTGCCCCTTGGAAAGTGAGAGAGCTCTCTGCTTTCTTTGTAGACGTCTTTTGAGATATTGATATTAATATTATTTTATGTTGAATAAATTAATGTGCATTTTTGTATTTCAGAATCTTGACATACTCCATATTTTAAAGAACACTATAAGGAGTATAATGACACATTGTCTGTATCATGTATGGTTCACGGATCATGGGGTCTTACAGGAGGCATGTATACAGTGCATTCGGAAAGTATTCAGACCCCTTGGCATTTTCCACATTTTCTTACATTACAGCCTTATTCTACAATGAATGAAATAGTTTTTTTCCCTCCTCAATCTAAACACAATACCCCATAATGATGAAGCAAAAACTGGTTTTTAGAGATGTTTGCAAATGTATATAAAAAATAAAATAATAATAATAATAATACTGCCACCGTAGGGAATGTGACAGGTTTCCTCCAGACTTGAAATTTGGCATTCAGCCCAAATAGTTCAATCTTGGTTTCATCAGACCAGAGAATCTTGTTTCTCATGGTCTGAGAGTCCTTTAGGTGCCTTTTGGTGAACTCCAAGCGGGCTGTCATGTGCCTTTTACTGAGGAGTGGCTTCATTCAGGCCACTCTACCATAAAGGCCTGATTGGTGGAGTGCTGCAGAGATGGTTGTCCTTCTGGAAGGTTCTCCCATCTCTACAGAAGAGCTCTGTCAGACTGACCATCGGGTTCTTGGTCACCTCCTTGACCAAGGCCCTTCTCTCCCGATTGCTCAGTTTGGCCAGGCGGCCAGCTCTAGGAAGAGTCTTGGTGGTTCCAAACTTCTTCCATTTAAGAATGATGGAGGCCACTGTGTTCTTGGGGACCTTCAATGATGCAGAAATGTTTTCGTACCCTTCCCCAGATCTGTGCCTCAACACAATCCTGTCTCTGAGCTCTACGGACAATTATTTCGACCTCATTGCTTGGTTTTTGCTCTGACATGCACTGTCAACGTTATATAGACAGGTGTGTGCCTTTCCAAATAATGTCCAATCAATTGAATTTACCACAGGTGGACTCCAATCAGGTTGTAGAAACATCTCAAGCATGATCAATAGAAACAGTTTCGAGTCTCATAGCAAAAGTTCTGAATAGTTATGTAAATAAGGTATTTTCTATTTTCGCTTTGTCATTATGGGGTATTGTGTGTAGATTGATGAGGAAAACATTTAATTTAATCAATTTTAGAATAAGGTTATAACGTAACAAAATGTGGAAAAAGTCAAGGGGTCTGAATACTTTCCTAATGCACTGATGGTCTAAAAAGGGCCTAAAATGGCCCATTCATCATGATGGCCCCCCCTCCCAATGACGTTTCTATGTGAGAATTGCCAGAACACTTTAAAAAAACCAAAATATTTCTGGGCCTTCCTGGTGTTGAATCATCCTGTTGCATCTGAATATAACTAAATCTTCATGGATCCTTTTTTTTTCATTTTCTCAGAATTCTGCAGTTTCTCACACATCAGGTTCATCTAAATCCTCCATCCAGGCAATATGGAGGGCCCCCACATCAGGCAACCTCGGCTCCATACAATTCAGGTGATTCACCCATCCAGGATCTCTTAGCTCCTGAACCAGTATGTTCACTTCTTATAACCTAGGGCCCGGTTTCCTGTACACAGATTAAGCCTAGTTCTTGACTAAAATACACTTTCAATGGAAAATCCATCCCTTAATGTTATTACGTTGTTTTAGTATTTGTTCTGCCATGCCATTTTTACAGTGCATCCTTTGTAAAAGATTACTCCACCTTCTGGGTTGGAGTAAGAAGTTCTCCAGTTACATACATCACTGCTGTATCCCCAGCTAACAGCACATCCACACCCATCACCTCTACCACCTCCTTCGCCTTATCCTCAAAAGTGAGTATGATTACATGCACACAATAATACGATTATTGTGAATATTCAGATTAATATAATAGTTTGATTAAAACATTTGTATGCTTTGCAAGAAGAATATATTCCCTAATAATTCTGTTTCCATGGAGACGAAATCAGGCTACTGTTGGGACTTTGATAAATGCAGAAAATTGCCAATCAAAATAAACGTTGTACCACAGAGACCATGTTATTTTGGGGAAGCCTATTTGATTCTCAGTTCTGACATTTTTAACTCACTTCACTCGTGCAAAAGAGGGAGGCTTGCACTGCTGGTTTTAGCACATGCGCAGATTAAATTTACACTCTTAGAAAAGAAGGTGCTATCTAGAACCTAAAAGGGTTATTCGGCTATCCCCATAGGCGAACCCTTTGAAGAACCCCTTTTGGTTCCAGGTAGAACTATTTTGGTTCCAGGTAGAACTCTTTCCACAGAGGGTTCTACATAGAACCCCAAATAGTTCTACCTGGAACTAAAAAGTGTTCTACCTGGAACCTAAAAGGGGACAGCCGCAGAACCCTTTTGGAACTCTTTTTTCTAAGAGTGTACATGTCCTAATAATTGGAAAGATTTCTCAGAAAACAAGGTATTTTAATCGGCGTATGCTTACTTAGATTATGAATTTACACCGATTTAAGATAAGCAGAGTAAGGTGTTTACATGACTAATGCCATTCTCGGCCTACTGCCATAATCAGTTTAATATCGAATTATTAGTCTCCATGTAAACGTACTCAGTATTTCCAATGAAATCCTTAGTACTTATGGTAATAGATAATACTACAAATATGTTTTATTTAAAACATCAACTTGTCTTAACGATGTCAAATAGGGGGTACTTATATTTGTCCTGTTTCATTGCATGTAGAAGTGGGTAACCTGTACAAGTGTGACGGCGACCCTGGAGCAATTAGGGTTAAGTGCCTTGCTCAAAGATTTTTCACCTTGTCGGGTCGGGGATTCGAACTAGCAACTTTTCGGTTACTGGCCCAATGCTCTAACCGCTAGTCTACCTGCCGTTCAATCTCTGACAATATTGTCATATTACATTTTCAATCAAACAATGACATTTATTTTTACACACTATTACATCAGTTGTCCCAAAGTGCTTTACAGTAACATTGAATATGTTTGTAATAGTTGTCCAACTCCAGCGCTGGATGTGGCAGCAGTAAGGTCTGTTTTATCCAACCTCTGAACTGTGACCCTGGGGTCAGCCCAGACTGTTACTTCCTGTCTGCTATGACCTCTCCCGGTGATACAGCCGTCCAGTTGGAGATGACCGGCCCTTCAGATGGCTACATCGCCATCGGCTTCTCAGATGACCAGAGGATGGTAATGCGGCCTTCAACCTTTTCAGAAGTAGTGCATAAACATCCTAATATTGAATATACTTATTCAAATTTCGAGGCACTCGTCCAGATACTTTCACTTCAATGAAAACGGTGAACAAGTTTATTTTTTAAACGATGAAGAAGGATTGTATGAGGGCAGGTGGAAGGCAGTAAGGAGCATTCAACAGTGTGCTATTTTTCTTTTGTAACTTTTAGTTTTTTGTACCCTGCACCTGCAAGTAGCCTGTGGCAGGGTTGATTGTGTTCCTCTCATAATCTGTTTTCCTCTGCTTCACATAAGGGAAATGATGACATCTATATTTGTGGACGGGACAGTGGCGGGCTCATCCAATTGCAACACGCCTTTTCAACAGGAAGGAATATACCGGATATACTTCCTCTGGTACTTGCTTGCTATTATGAAATATGAATGACGTGTTTTCAGGTTTGGGGTCAATCCCAATCCCAATAAAAAGCAAAGAGGATGATAGCAATTGGAATTAGGACCGGAATTACAGTTTACGTTCTGATTTGAAATGGAATGTACCCCCAACCCTGATGCTATAATGAATCACAAAACAATTGGTAATGACACAAATGTCTCTTGTTTGTCCTTTTCTAGGGAAATGTTTCTGATGTTAAATCCTCAGTGAATAATAATATCATTAGCTGTTCCTTCACGACTATGAACCCCATCTCAACTCAACGATCTGTAGAGTCCAGTTCCCTCTACTATCTCATGATCGTTCACGGGCCCACCAGTAATGGTACAGTATGAGCCAAATGCTTACAGTATAGTAGCACCAGTAATGATACAGAGGAAGTGGTTGTATCCGTCTGTCATTTTATTTACATAGTGCTATGACATCTGAGATCAGTTCTACCCTTTAGATAATAATGAGTGACATTACATGGACATGGAAGAAGGGATCTTAAATCAGCACTCCTACTCTGAGATATTGTATGAATACGGGCCCTGTTATCTAATAAGAATGATAAACTGGGTGGTTCGAGCCCTGAATGCTGATTGGCTGACAGATGTGGTATATCAGACCTTATACCATGGGTATGACAAAACATTTATTTCTACTGCTCTAATCACGTTGTTAACCAGTTTATAATAGCATTAAGGCACCTCGGAGGTTTGTGGTATATGGCCAATATACCACGGCTAAGGGCTGTATCCAGGCACTCCGCGTTCCGTCGTGCTAAGAACAGCCCTTTGTGGTATATTGGCCATATACCACACCCCCTCGTGCCTTATTGCTTAATTATAATATTTTGGGCCTAGTACCAATGAAGAAAGCAGTCTGCTTCAGTCTAGCAGTCATATGTTTCATAATATTATTCAATTGGTTTTATTCTATTTCCCTCTTCGGTTGACTTTGACAGGGATAATCGGGTTTCATACTGGCACCTTCATCAGTGACACTAAAGTGGATATTTCAAGTCCTCAAGTTGCTACAAGTGAAAATGAGCCACCCATTATTAAAGCACATGGTAAGGTTGCCGTTTCCCTAGTCAGAGGTTTGCATGCATAACCTCAAACATATTGTTATACGGTAATACACTGATTCTAACTATGTACAAGCTTATTGATTTTTTAAATTGATTTTGGATTATTGATGATTTATTATCCTGTTGTGCTTCAGGTTCCTTGATGTTGATAGCGTGGATGACCACAGGTAGTTTGGGAATGATCATAGCCAGGTATATGAAAGGTGTGGCCAAGGGGAAACATCATTTTGGGAAAGATGTTTGGTTTCTGGTGAGTTTCTATAATACTGTCCCTAATGTGTTAGTGTAACAAAGTTAGATTTTACCGTAAACCTCCCTCCCCAGCTTGAAATGTCTTCACTGCTATCGAATTGGTGCCTTTTCTACATATAGAGTGACTGGGAGAAAGTGTCAAGCAGGCGGTCACTTGTGTTTGCGAGGAGCTATACTGTTAAGCAAGCAGACTGACGTCCGTCACGTTTTATTAGTCGTATATACACCATCCAACAAAATGTTTACTTGCAGGTTCCTTCTCGACAATGGAACAACAATAAGAAAACTTTAAAGATACAGTTGAAGTCGGAAGTTTACATACACTAAGGTTGGAGTCATTAAAACTCGTTTTTCAACCACTCCACAAATTTCTTGTTAACAAACTATCGTTTTGGCAAGTCGGTTAGGGCATCTGCATTGTGCTTGACACAAGTAATTTTTCCAACAATTGTTAACAGACAGATTATTTCACTTAGAATTCACTGTATCACAATTCCAGTGGGTCAGAAGTTTACATGCACTAAGTTGACTGTGCCTTTAAACAGCTTGGAAAATTCCAGAAAATGATGTCATGGCTTTAGAAGCTTCTGATAGGCTAATTGACATCATTTGAGTCAATTGGAGGTGTACCTGTGGATGTATTTCAAGGCCGACCTTCAAACTCAGTGCCTCTTTGCTTGACATCATGTGAAAATCAAAAGAAATCAGCAAGACCAAAAGTCTGGTTCATCCTTGGGAGCAATTTTCGAACAACTGAAGGTACCACGTTCATCTGTACAAACAATGGTAGGCAATTATAAACACCATGGGACCACACAGCCGTCATACCGCTCAGGAAGGAGACGTGTTCTGTCTCCTAGAGATGAACGTACTTTGGTGCAAATCAATCCCAGAACAACAGCAAAGGACCTTGTGAAGATGCTAGAGGAAACAGGTACGAATGTATCTATATCCACAGTAAAACAAGTCCTATATCGACATAAGGAAGAAGCCACTGCTCCAAAACCACCATAAAAAAAGCCAGACTATGGTTTGCCATTGCACATGGGGACAAAGATCATACTTTTTGGAGAAATGTCCTCTGGTCTGATGAAACAAAAATAGAACTGTTTGGCCATAATGACCATCATTATGTTTGGAGGAAAAAGGGGGTTGCTTGCAAGCCGAAGAACACCATCCCAACCGTGAAGCATGGGGGTGGCAGCATCATGCTATGGGGGTGCTTTGCTGCAGGAGGGTCTGGTGCACTTCACAAAATAGATGGCATCATGATATACTCAAGCAACATCTCAAGACATCAGTCAGGAAGTTAAAGCTTGGTCACAAATGGGTCTTCCAAATGGACTATTACCCCAAGCATACTTCCAAAGTTGTGGCAAAATGGCTGAAGGACAACAAAGTCAAGGTAATGGAGTTGCCATTAACTGACCTCAATCCTATAGAATATTTGTGGGCAGAACTGGGCAGGCCTACAAACCTGACTAAGTTACACCAGCTCTGTCAGGAGGAATGGGCCAAAATTCACCCAACTTATTGTGGAAGGCTACCCGAAACATTTGACCCAAGTTAAACAATTTAAAGGCAATGCTACCAAATACTAATTGAGTGTATGAAAACGTCTGACCCACTGGGAATGTGATGAAAGAAATAAAAGCTGAAAGAAATAATTCTCTCCACTATTATTCTGACATTTCACATTCTTAAAATAAAGTGGTGATCCTAACTGACCTAAGACAGGGGATATTTACTAGGATTAAATGTCAGGAATTGTGAAAAACTCAGTTTAAATGTATTTGGCTAAGGTGTATGTAAACTTCCGACTTCAACTGTAAGAATAGGAACATAAACATTAGCACGTCTAGATGACTTTATGAGGTGGAATGTTCTTAGTACTAAACAATAATGCCACATAATCTGTACGCTTGGCTTGTATGTTTCTCAGGCACACGTGTCTCTTATGACACTCACTGTTGCTGCCACCATCATTGCCTTCATTTTGGCCTTCTCAGAAGTTGGAGGCTGGAGTGGGGTATGTATCATGAACCTTTACTGATTGTTATTTAAAACAAACAAACCTATCTGACAAATGCTGTGCCGTCTACAGTTTTATAAAACCTACTCTATTATGGAAGGCTCAGATAATTGAAACAGTTACGAGATACAGTTTATGAGCCCAATGTGTTTATAGGGCGCCCATCCTGTGTTGGGCTGCATCGTTATGATCCTGGCCTTCTTCCAGCCAATCGCTGCCATGTTTCGATGTGGACCTCAACATCACTGGTAAGGGATCCAGAATCATACCTACTGTATGTGAGTTTGCTCATGTGTATGTAAATCCAAAAGTGGCTTGTTTTCTCAAGAAGTTAATGTATTATTTTTGTGTTATTGTTTTTTTCATAGGCGATTCCTCTTCAATTGGTCGCATGCTTTGAATGCAGTGGCAATAAAAGGTTTAGCTGGTAAGGAACTGTGATCATGACATATGACATTGTTTTTGTTGGATTTTATTAGCATAGTACAAAGTACCGTATCTTCTCAGCCAATATCTGTCAAACGTGTTTGTTGTTGCTCTACGACCATGTTAGTGATTGTGTTGACATTTTCTTCCAGTGGCAGCCATATTCACTGGGCTGTCGTATTTTAACACCTCTGGGGATAGTTGGCTTCTGAAGGTGATGGGAGGGTTTGTTGGATGGGAGGCAATGCTGTACATCCTGCTAGAAGTCCACATGCGATGGAAGCGCAATGGTGAGATCAAATACATAATGATATCGATCTTCATTTTGTTAAATTCAGGTTGATGATATATAAGCCCCTATAACATTGAATAACCTCTTATTGTGGATCTGTTAAGGAAATATTTATCTGCCATGTATAACTTTTGTCGGCCTCTTGGCATACGTCAAAAGCTCTGACGCAGGACAAGAGGCCGACACGTAAGCTTGAATAAACAAAGTGATACAAGCAAGAAAAGTGTGCAGGTTTATATTTTCTTTGAAAATACTTCAAAATAACTTTGGTTGTTCTTCTAGATCAAGCAGAGAGTGCTTCTGAATCAGTAAGTTTAACCCCACACATTTAAATGTACTTATTGTATCAGTGAATTAGTAAGTGGCTCATTCTTAACAGCTATTTTGTCTGACACGGCTGTACTTGACTTTTCATTTCTCCCCCAGACAAGAATGGAGTTGTTACTGCTGGTCTTGTTTTTCCTTGGAAATATATCCTTTTTGGTGGCACTACTTGTTGGAATAGGCTCGTCATGAAGATCTGCTGAGCAATGGACTGAGATCTGAATGTTGATACAGTATATCTATAATATAGCTCACTGTATGGTAGATTTTAAATCGTTTTATATATATATTTTTGTCAAATGTTTTAAAGTACCTGTCCATTGATTGAGGATCGAATGCAATCAGCTCATCAACTTATACAGTATCCCTCTATATAACTATGACAGACTTTCCATGAGGACGGGGATATTGGACATTTAACCAGGGTTTATTGACTGACAGTACTTTCTTAACAAAAAGTAAGGAATTCTTAACAGACTTCTTCTTGCACAATACAGGTTCAGTAAATCCACTTATCGTACGGGATGCCTTTTAATGTAACTTTAGAGGCCATTGAATTCATTTTTCATCCCCAAACCGGTATCGGACAACAGAGAAAAGACTTACAACAGAAATAAGAAATCTAACATTACACATCAATGGTGTTGATAAATGTTCTACAGAAGCACTGAATAATCTAGACACAAAAACAAAAGGAGTTTGAGGAACTTATTCAGGAAAGACCCGGTTTCATAATAATGCTTTAAAACCCAGAGCAAATTCAATATAGAAACCCAACCAAAAAGAACCAACAGAAAATAGTTACAAATGATGGAGAAATCCTTATCTCACCAAAGGAGATTTTGAATGAGGAAGTTCCTCCAACCTCACTTGACGATGAGTTTTGTGATATCCTTCTCCCAAAAAATAATGTTAAACTATCTGCGACACAAAAATATACTGTGAAGGCCTAATTACACAGGACGAACTGTGGTTGGCAATTGATTCCTTTCAGATGGGGAAAAACCCTGGCCTCGATGGCATTCCAATAGAGATAAACTACTGAAAGATCTGTCATGTTTTAATTACTCTGATATAAATGGCAAACTATCGAACAAACAAAAAGAGGGATTGATCTTGTAGTGTATTGAGATTATCATGGTGTTAAATGTTTTTTTAAGTGGAACTGAAAGAATGTTGATTTTAGTATCAAGAGGGAATGTTTTAGTGTAACGCCACATACAACAGACAGGAAGTGTGTTGTAGACAGGGGAGACTGGTGATTGGCCAGAAGAGGGAGCATCTTTTTGCATTGTTTATAAATAGGGGCTAGACTACAGAAAGGGCAGAGCAGCCATTCTGAGGCGTCGCTCTCCGGGTGTCATGTCACCTGTCACTTATGCTGAAGTTTGTGATCTGAATAAACTTATGATCAAGGATTCAGTATGAGCGGACTCCTTTGTTTATCAGCAATAATTGCCACCATTCACTCGATACGACAATCTCTCTCCTACTGAAGCAGGAGCCAGGGGGGCAGCACAAAGACCCAGTCTCTTAAAAAGATTGGAGGCTCCCCACCCTTCAAAAATATTAGCAAAATGTATAGAATTGAAATGGTTTTGCTGGTACATGAAGAGTCAACAACATTAGTTGGGTATGAGCAAACAGAATATGAGCTTTTAAAAATTAGATTTAATTTTAATTGAACAGTTATTTTAAAGAATTTTGCCAAAAATATACCTCTTATTTGGCAAAGTTGTGTTTTTATACTCTGTCACACCATTATAATTATATTACATGACATTTACATCATGTTAATAGTGGAACTGATTTATAATAAAATGATTGCTCAAAATGTGTACAGAATTGTAGAAATTATGCATTTCTTATTTACATTGATATTATAATCATACAAGTATATTGGCACCCTTGCACTTTTCTTAAGTAATTCTCTATTTCTTTTCAAATAAGTTGAAATAAAAATACAGTACAAGTCAAAAGTTTGGACACACCAACTCATTCAAGGGTTTTTCTTTATTTGTACTATTTTCTACATTGTAGAATAATAGTGAAGACATCAAAACTATAAAATAACACTCATGTAGTAACCAAAAAAGTGTTAAACAAATCAAAGTATATTTTAGATTTGAGATTCTTCAAAGTAGCCACCCTTTGCCTTGATGACAGCTTTGCACACTCTTGGCATCCCCCTTTCCCTTTCCTCTATAATCTGTGGCATGCTCATGAGAGAGAGGGACCAGAAGAAAGTGAGATGTCTCCTTTCTTTACCAGGGGGCCAGGCATCCGATCTAGCGGCACACTTTCCACTGGACCAGAGGGCACTTTCGGTATTGCAGTTCAACTGAAGTACGGCCCAGAAAGACAATTCCCTTAGACAACCCCATAGAAGTCAACATTTTTAGGACACTTTAGTCATCACCTTTGCGCACAAAACATCCATTGAATTATTCAAATAATTGTCGCTGAGGCCGATTCCCCCCCACCCCCCCATCGCTCACAGCCAAAGATATTACCATTTTATATTCATCCAATGTCTGTCATGTTTTTGGATAACGTGATGACATCGTCACTGCATGCTAGTGCGCAGGTGTAGTAATCCCAGTAAAAACGGCTCTAGAAAGATGGCAAGCCCCATGAAAACGGCGTATGCGAACGTGAGTAGATTACGTTGAAAACAACGGGCGTCCATCTTGGATGCTGTCTCTATGTCATGTTCTCTACCGTCTCTGGGGCACCACCTCCGCCGGCGGGGGAAATAAGTAGACCAGAACGCCACGATCTGAAAAGAATAGGATGTGGTATGGGTAATTTTCCAGTACGTATATTATGAAATGTTGAGATGGAATAACAGAACAATTATGGGCTTTAACCACACCTTTTTGTATAGGAGAAGGGCAAAACAGAATAAGCATGATTGACACTTTGTAATCCAGATGCATGCCTGAATGACTATCAACACACTCTGTAATGTTATCTTTAAGAATGTACTCATATTATTTTTTTAGGAAACTGTTAGTATCACGCCACCAATAAAATTGTGTCAAGAGTCAAAGGGGAGGGGAAACCCCGCCTAGAGAGAAACAACTTAGGTTTGGAAACAATAGTGGTGTAATACTGTACGTCGCTCTGGATAAGAGCGTCTGCTAAATTATGTAAATGTAAAAATGGTGTGAAACTAAAAGAAGTTAGTCATTTACATAAAGAGGAGTGACTATGTATGTTGTGTAAGAATGGAACTGCATAAAAGGAGGACCCCGAGTCAGGATGGGCAGTTGCTCCATGGACCAGCTCGGCTTGTTACTTTGTAATAAAGTCTATTCTGAATTCACAAGCTCCGGTGTCTGAGAGATAGCTTTGAAAAGTATTTCCACGACAGTGGGATGTTTCGCTTTCTCTACCATCTCTGGCACAGAAGAGGGATAGAGAGCAGTTGCTTAGGTACTGTATCTCTACCCGACAGACAATAACAACAACTATCAGTATAATTGATTGATAGTTGTTATTCAGCAGTCTTAAAAGTATGCCTGATCTAGTTTGAAGAACTACTGAAATACTGATTTGACTTGTCTCATGATTATACTGTACGTTTCATGTATTGGGCCTAATTACTCTATTTAAACTGAGCTTGAGTGTTTCATTTTCTTCTGTTTGTTTATTTTTTTCTTAATTTTTTTCTTTATTGTAATTGTTATTTTATATTTTTATTGTCTCTTAATGTGGAAGAAAACTGACGTTCCAATAAAAACACTGTTACAAAATTAGGCTGGTGGCGTCCCCTGGGGGATGCAGTGTGTTATGGCTGCTTTCAGAAAGTAAGTCATTGGCCATACCTACCCTCTACAATTATGATATCGACAAACATAGAGGGCTATGTTAGCCATGTTAGTGTCTCTGTCAAAACTACTACCTGTATTTTGTTTATAACAAACAAGAGTGTACATGTTTTAAGAAATGACAACGTCTACTCATTCCTATTCATGTGTACCAAGTAAAAATTCAAGTTCAAGTTTATTTTCACTCATATAGAATGGAAACACCCAGCTCAGCCGGGGAGAGCCCAACATCCATGCTCCTCTAGGCCTACAGCCACCATCACCTCAGGTCAGTTTGTTTCAACTGCAATAATAAGGATGTGATATAGACCCATGTCAACCATGGATTAGTTTCTCCTGGTCCATAGATGATTTGCAGGTTAGTGTTTTTGTCGTGAATCTTGTTCTGGAGGCAGCTCTGCAGAGTGGTCACTAGCTAGCACAGCCACAAAATCATAACATCTGATTTTAACCCTAACCTTAACCACACTGCTAACCCTAATGGCTAACCTTAAATGAAGACCAAAAAGGTTTTCATCAATTTTTTCAATATAGCCAATTTTGACTTTGCAACTGGCCTATCTAAAGGGAAATTGCTCAGTTCTGCCTCCTGGACAAGACCCATGACAATAAATGTCAACCTACTTCAGGGTGAGGAACCATCTAACATCAAGTTAACTAGGCTGGTGGCGCCCTCAGGGGGATGCAGTGTGTTATGGCCACTTGCAGAAAGCAAGTCATTGGTTATACTTACCCCTCTACAATTCTGATATCTATGAACATAGAGGGCTATGGGTGGTCTGGTTGACACAATTGAATGTTGAAATGTTACAGTAACATCTGTGTTTTTATGTATGCCATCATGTGGTTAATTGTATAGTTGATGAGTATGAAAAATGTATGCACTCACTAACTGTACGTCTGCTAAATGACTAAAATGTAAATGTAATGGGAACTGGGGCGAGTGAGACATGGGCCATGCTTTGTGCTCATATGCATGGTATGGTATAGAGGCCACTGCAACTCATACCATGCTAGACTACGGACTCTATGGAATCTACAGTTGTGTAAAGTACTTAAGTAAAAATACTTTAAAGTACTACTAAAGTAGTTTTTTTGGGTATCTGTACATTACTATTTATATTTTTGACAACTTTTACTTTTACTTCACTACATTCCTAAAGAAAATGATGTACTTTTTACTCCAATACATTTCCCTAATACCCAAATGTACTCGTTATATTTTGAATGCTTAGCAGGACAGGAAAATGGTCCAATTCACACACTTATCAAGAGAACATCCTGGTCATCCCTACTAACTCTGATCTGGCAGACTCACTAAACACACATGATTCATTTGTAAATTATGTCTGAGTGTTGGAGTGTGCTCCTGGCTATCTGTAAATAAATAAAAAAACAAGAATGGTGCCTTCTGGTATGCCTAATATAAGAAATGTGAAATTATTTTTACTTTTACTTTAAATACTTAAGTATATTTAAAACCAAATACTTTTAGACTTTTACTCAAGTAGTATTTTACTTGGTGACATTCACTTTTACTTGAGTCATTTTCTATTAAGGTATCTTTACTTTTACTCAAGTATGACAATTGGGTACTTTTTCCACCTCTGGGAATCTCCCATCAAATGTGACCCCGCATATTGTTTTTAACATTCTTGTCAGTTCTTCCTCTTTTTCTCTCCTTCTCTATCCCAAATCAGAGTTTCTCTGTCACGTGCTACAGCACAGGATACAGTTAATGTAAACAGTATAGCAAAATGGTTGCTTGCTTGCAAGCTCTTCCTCAACAATGCAGTAATACTAAGTCATATAAAATAGATATACACTACAAGGTCAATATCAGTGCCAATGTCAGGGATACTGGTGACATTTGTGTAATCAGGGTTAAAGTGTCCCAGTGATCAGATGGGAAACAGAGGAGCTTACATCCACCTTAGAGGATCAGACCTCAAGCCAGAGTTTCACCAGTTCAATGCTGTGGTCAGTACATATCTCTAATAAAACCTCAGATGGAGTTGCTTATTAATAAAGAGTATTCATCATTTACATTGATAATAAAAAAAATTCAATTTTAGTTCTCCCAATAACTGCTCTTGGCAGAGAGAATGCCCTGCTCCAATGGTGCTCTTCAAATAACCAACTCCAAGCTTAGATAATGCTTTGGGGATAGTCATCATGCAAAATACTTGTATTTTTCCATTTTCTTTTTGCACAAGCATAATGATAGTGGGACGAGCCTGGTTTGTGTCTGGTGTCGATATGGACATTCCTCCATAGCTCCCTCAAACACGTCTTCTTCAGGACCTTGAGCAAAGCTAATGGGACAAATATCAGTTGGGACAGCTTCCCAGGTTTAGAAAAGGACCAGATATAATTATAGAAACAAATTGAATTAGTGTAGTCTATTCATGACTTTCCCAGCATCCCAAAGGGAGATGGGACAATGGTACTGTAGACCAGAAATTGTCATAATGTCATATATGCTTGTATTACAGAGCAGGTGTTTGAGAAACATAGTCAGACACTGTGTATGTGGACTTCTTATTAGTATCCGATGATGTCATTATGATCAAACCAAAACATCTAGAGGACGGTTGTGGTGGCTTCTGTGTGTTTAATGACACACACACACACACAGTGGGGCTGGATTCGCTCTTCTCACTGAAAAGGATGAATGTGTTCTGTTCTGCCTGATCTCCATTGTGAACCTGTGGACCAGACAGAAACCATTTAGATAACAGCCTATCTGTTTTCCTGAGATTTCAGTTGGTAAATATAATTAATCATAAACATTTCATCTTAGAGGCAGACTTAATCTGTTGTATTTGATAGGGTCGAATTTTTCCTCACTGAGGCTCAAAGAAAATCACTGGGGGCTTAGCCCCAAAAGCAGCTCATGATTGGCAGCGAGGCCTGAATCTTTTATTCCTGACAACTGTTCTGCCATAAGATTATGTGCTTTTCTGGGTTCGAAATCATCCAGAGAGGGGAATTAGATCTCCACAGCAGCTCCTGTCATACACTGCCTTCTGATCCCTTCACTTCCGCTCCCTCCTCATTTTTTCCACTGCTGTCTATTCATCTCCCTTTCCTCTGGTCCTGCACTTTGCTGAAGCTGCAGTGTGGTGTGAGCTAACCAACAGAGGCAGAGCAGAGCAGCTGATGAGCACAAAGCTCTCTGCCGCCCCTATCAGACACGCTGGGTGAACAAAGCCCCTCTGCTCCACAGACAGACAATGGTACAATAGCTGACTGGGCTGTTACAACATGTGCCATACTCCCATTATGGAAGCCCAGATCTGGTAGATTGGACTATTCAAACGGGTTGGATGAATGATTAACGAAAACGCTGTGTTAATTGGATCAATTAGAAGAACATTGTGCTTTGGAAGTGTTCAAATTGCATGTGTGCCTGTCTGTCTCTGTGTCCGCTGTCATTCCCCACATACAGTACAGTAGGGCGGTTGGGGACGGGGTTACATAACATTGGGAGTTGCCATTCCCACCCTCATACTCTCTGATATGTTTATGACAAACAGGGAGTAATAAACATATCCTTACTGCAGCAGATAAACCACACATTATTCAGACACTCAGGGTATAGGAGTGGATTAGACCAAAGCAAGTTCAGACAAGACAACACCACTTTTATGCAGCTAACCATATGAACCTATTCTAGTCCTGTTTATACCTGGTTCTAACATGCAGCCTTTGTCCTGATCTTGTCCACATTCTGATTGTGGCCACATTTTTAGTGTAGATGACTAAAATACGCATTGTGATCAGATCTTATGTGTAAACAGATGAAATCAGGGAAAGCTCAGGAGGACGAAGGATACATGCTAACGGCAGACATAAACAGGGCTATTGATTCATGCACACTGCCTACGATGGTATGATACATCTACTGATGCAACATCTGTAGCTGACATCCTATTGGGGCGGCAGGTAGCTTAGTGGTTAGGAGCGTTGTGCCAGTAACTGAAAGGTCGCTGGTTTTAATCCCCGAGCCGACTAGGTGAAAAATCTGTCTGTGCCCTTGAGCAAGGCACTTAACCCTAATTGCTCCTGTAAGTCGCTCTGGATAAGAGTGTCTGCTAAATGACTAAAATGTCAATGTAAACCACAGTAGAAGCCAATCAGCAGAGGGATGTGCTGACTCAGTGGTACAGAACATGGAACAGGTTGGCTAACTGTCCCACTTAGTCACCCACCACATCACACTCACCAGATGGCATCCCGCAGATGGCATGGGCAGCCGTTGGAGAGCACAGGCGGGGTAACGAACATGCACATACTGGACAGAGAGAGAGACCCATGGATGCATGGAGCCAGAGTCCACATCACCAGAGGAGTACAGGCAGGGGTCAAACCCTAAACCTGACTGGGGCCTTTGGTACAGTAGAGAATTATCTGGTTCTGATGTGGCTAGTTGACTTCTTTACATGTAATTTGGGGTGGTCCTTCTCTCTCTCTCTCTCTCTCCCCCTTCCCTCCCTCCCTCCCTCTGTGTGTGAGGAAGAGTGTCACCCAGGGCTCTGTTGTCCGTCTCTGCCTCACTTCCTTCCTGCCTCTGGCCAAGCTTCTTCCAGAGGGCCAGTCAGCCATGCTGTACATTCCACTGAGAGGCCTAGGCCTGCTCTTCTGGTATGTCAAACACACTCACAAGACTTGTAAGGCATATGGTGCAGTCTGTGTTGTGAGTCTGATTGCCCAGTCACTTACAGAAAGGAGATGATGACTCAGACTTAGACCATAATATTAAGCATTATGACCTGAAATGGGTAAATAAGGGAGTGCCGTTTGATGAGTGTCCCTTCGGAATGTGAAGGTTTTCATAGAGTTAGTACAATATACACAGAGTTTACAAAACATTAAGAACACCTTCCTAATACTGAGTTGCACAACCCAATAAGGGATCATAGCTTTCACCTGGTTAGTCTATGTCATGGAAATAACAGGTGTTCTTAATGTTTTGTCCGCTCAATGTAAGTTTATATCCACAAAAAGCTCCAGTTGAAACTGAATAAAGGGAGATGTTAGATTAATTTGGATTTTAAGAATAATGACTAAAGGATTTCACCCCAAATACAGTATAAATGTTAGAATGATCATGTGGTGTCAACCCACTAACAGAGGGGGCGGTACTAAACATTCAAGGGGGAAGGCGGAAACTGTTTAGAAAAGTCACCTAAAGGTGGGAGGAGTCAAGTCCAGGAGGAATAAAATCGTATGTTTGTGTCTTTGGCGCCAGAGCTCTCCATGAATAAACATACAAAAAATCCTTCTTCGTGGTTATGGACCTTGAATCATTGATGATTAAAACCAGAGCCTTACAACCTCTGGTAATGATTCAAGCTTAGGTTGAATTAGAGATAGAAATTCACATGACAGATTGGTCCTTTGAGCGGGAGCTTAATACATCTTTATCGTTCTAAGGACACCGAAACCCGTGCACGGGCGGGTGATAGCATCCGTGAAAGAGTCCTGGCCTTCGACGTTAAGGTTATAAACAGGCCGGTGATTACTCTTTATGAACGATAAAGACGTTAACGAGTTTGAAAAAGCATTTAAATCCAAACTGCAAGGAAAAGGTCAGTAATTTTATTCATGGATGTTGGTGAAATGATTTGAACTTGTATAAGAATAGGAATTCTTGTAAAGGGCAGACAGGTTACCAAAATCTCAAAGGAGGTAATAATTATTACGACTGGGGAGGGTCCGAAAATGACCCTAAGTAAATAGCTATTACAAAAATAAACTAGTCCGAAATGACATGGAGTGAATTGCAATCACAAATGTAAACTAGTTAATATTGTCATTGTACGAATTGCAGTGTAACAGTATAAACAGGGAGATAATTATCATCGTGTGAGATAGATGAGTCGGGAGTAGCGTATACGACTGGGGATTTGCTAGAACTTTGCAAATAAGTTTAGCAAATGATTGTATAAGGTCGTATATGTGTGAGACTTAATCCATCGGGAGACGTGATAATTATTTCAAGGAAGGAGCAAAAAATAAGTCGCGTGAGAAAAAATGGTTATCTAACTCTTTTCATGAAACCGGAGTTTTAAATAAAAGCTCTGGGTTAGGGGTTAAATAATTTTAAATGGTTAATTACAAAAGCAGATCATACATTGGCTCAAGAGACGAGGGGGCATCGAATATCTCGTGGACTGGGAGGGATATGGACCTGAGGAACGGTCCTGGGTCCCTGCTAAGGACATACTGGATCCCGCTCTCAAGGCCACTTTCCACGCTGAACACCCAGATCATCCAGGACCCCGACCCAGAGGAAGACCACCCGGTAGAGGTAGAAGGCCGTCAGGAGCCGGCCCTGGGGAGGGGGATACTGTAAGGGATCGGGGTTTGGCTGGGTCTAGACAGAGTCTGACACTTCCCCGATCTACAGAGAGGGGGAGTCATCAGACTCGATCTGTTTCACCTGAGTTCTGAGCACACCTGTCAGTAATTAGTGTAGGATATAAGGTGTGCTCAGAAGTTCAGTCGGTGCGAGGTATTGTTCCTTTGTGACTTGCTAAGCGTTTTGTTCAGAGAGAGAGAGAGAGAGAGAGAGAGAGAGAGAGAGAGAGAGAGAGAGAGAGAGAGAGAGAGAGAGAGAGAGAGAGAGAGAGAGAGAGAGAGAGAGAGAGAGAGAGAGAGAGAGAGAGAGAGAGAGAGAGAGAGAGAGAGAGAGAGAGAGAGAGAGAGAGAGAGAGAGAGAGAGAGAGAGAGAGAGAGAGAGAGAGAGAGAGAGAGAGAGAGAGAGAGAGAGAGAGAGAGAGAGAGAGAGAGAGAGAGAGAGAGAGAGTTTGTTTTTGATTACCAGTGTACCAGACCTGTGCTTCGTTGTTTGACTCCCCGTATTGCTTAATCCTCTGCTTGTCTATCCCAGTGATTTCCGTACTCTGAACCTGTGCCCGTGCCCTCGACTACGACTACGCCCGCGCCCTTGGTACCTCTGCCTGTCTCTGCCTTGCCCGGTTTTGACCACAGCTCGCCAGACCACGATTTAGCTATTCCCTTGTCTGTACTCTAATAAAGCATCGCAATTCTGCGATTGGATCTTACCACTCTGTCCGAGTATTCATTACACCTAGAATAATAATTCTGGGAATTATTACTAAAGGGGGGATTTTTATTTTTCCACCATGGGAAATAAAACTTCTAAAGAGATCGAAGAAATATGTTTTATGGATCCATTTGGGAGAAGAGGTATGAATTTATTGGGCATCTCGAAGTAAAAAAGTTAGTAGGCAGATGCATATAAAATGAATTTGAAAAAACTGCGAAAGGAGGGGCTAGAGACAGCAAGTGTTTTTTTAAGCGCGAAAGTGCTTTAACGGTAACAAAGGAATATTTAACCATCGTGACTGCAGCGGTAAAGAAAAGTAATAGGACAGTCAATTTTTTGGTTCAACGGGTAAAATGTTTGAAAAAATGATTGGTGTCAATTAAGAATTGGCTAAAAACACCACAAAGCGATTATTTGAGAGGTACCTATGAAATTCTAACGATGCATATGTATGAATTTTCGCACTCAAACGTAGACGTACGTCATGAGTGAGAAAGTAGAGAATATTTGCATTTTTGGTCAATAGAGGGTTGCATTGAACTATTATGTTGTGTTGGGCATTTGAATGGCATAAGGTGAAATATGTGTGTATGAGGGAATTCAACGGCGGGTATGAATGATAACCGGATACTACTTAGTATTTGGTTGGTTAAATGCTGAATAAAAGATTTGAGGCGTGGTTATGGGGTAACTAGGAAGACGCACTTATTCAATAGGGAATGGGTGGAGAGAGAGAGAGAGTTTTTACGTGTATTAAAAGTTGCATAAGATAGCTTTAGTAGTATTCTAGATAGGTCTATGAAAATATGTTACAAGTACGAATGGCATTATTTCCTAAGAAGGTAGATTGTAGGGAAGTTTCCCGTGCCTCCCCCATAATGTAGGAAGGAGCAGGGGAGGGGGAGGAGGTGAGACAGTACATAGTTCAAATGGTAGGAATGTCATTAAGTGTATGCTGATCAACGATATCAAGCATTTGTTTTATTGATTGGGGCCGAATCAGAGAGAACTGTTAAAGAGATTGAATAGCGAACTGAAATGGGTTAGCGGGAAAATACAAATAGTTGGAAGATTTTAAAACGATAATTTATTTTCGTTACAGGGAAGCAAGTGGCATTGGCTGTTGTGCTGGGGGAATAGTGCCAGCCTGTGGTGGGTTCTGGATTTGTTATAAATAACTTTATATTTTAAACTAAAGTGATGGAATAGACTACAATTATAACATCAGAAAAAGGACACAATATAATTCGTAATAGTTATTATAATTATTATTGATAGTTATTGCAGTTATTAGCTCCTGAGTGGCGCAGTGGTCTAAGGCACTGCATCGCAGTGCTAACTGTGCCACTAGAGATCCTGGTTCGAATCCAGGCTCTGTCGCAGCCGGCCGCGACCGGGAGACTCATGGGCGGCGCACAATTGGCCCAGCGTCGTCCAGGGTAGGGGGGGAAATGGCCGGCAGGGATGTAGCTTAGTTGATAGAGCATGGTGTTTGCAACGCCAGGGTTGTGGGTTCGATTCCCATGGGGGGGGGGCCAGTAAAAAAATAAAAAAGTATGTATTCACTAACTGTAGGTCGCTCTGGATAGGAGCGTCTGCTGGGTGACTAGAATGTAAATGTATTATCATTGATTCAGTAATAGTAGACAGGATAGAGTAAGAAAAATAACATACAGGAGCTGAGTATTTAATGGCCACTAGGGGAAATAGCTGGTAGAGGTAGAACTCCAGAATAGAAGGGGAGAGAGATTTTCTTAGGGGGTGGATCAAATAATTGATAATGGATCATTTGAAATGAGATCACATGTAGCAGATTTAGAGTAATCAATTAAATAATCATTGTATACTCGAGGAATTTTGAGGGATTTTATGGATTAGTTATAAGGAATTAGATTGATACAAACATTATTCATGGGTTAGGACTGGGGATATCTGTATCATGTTTTGTGTGTACTACCATCTTTAGATTACGGATGGTAATTGAAGGTTAACAAAATGTATAACCAGGAGAAAGAGATTAGCTTATCTCATTGGAATATTGCTCAGGGCAAGGGGGAGCAGTAGTGAAGTTAGGCAGTATTTAGGTCATAAGAGGGAGCTACCAAATTAAGTTGAGCCTAACTATCTTTGATTGTTATTTTTCAATTGGGTTTTTCAAATTTAAAAAAACACCCAGCATGATGTTTATAAAGGGTTGTTATGTTGAATTTAGGGGATTTTCAACAGTTCATAGGTGGTGTTTACTATGCTGTAGGATGGAACGGTTTGTTGGGGGATATTTGAACCTAAATTAATGGAATAAGCTGAAGTAATCAGAGGAATGTACAATCTAAGGCGAGACAACTATTGCCTAGATCATTGATTTAGCAATAGGATCAGGTAGATAAGGACTAGAGAAAAATTTTTTTTTAGATGAAGAATGATGAGCTTTTTGCTAAGGATAGACTGCTGTAAAGCTTGGGTACTCCATTATGTACTGCATACGGGTAAATTAAGTGATCTTATCTATGGGAAGGCAATGGCAGCCCATGATAAAATCATTTGGAACTCTGAGGAGGAAGAACAGTTTATGTTGTTGCTCTCTTCCCAAACAGCCTTAGCTTTTCATACATATATCAGGGATGTTACCCAAATGGTAGAGAGTAAAGAGGGATATGACATTGGTCGTGATTTAAAGATGATGTTTTTTTTTTTTGGTGGGCTATTAGAGATAACTGGGTTAATCACGAACATAGAGGTTTTTATTCTTTGTTGCTATGCAGAACACTTAGGTGACCTAAATATGGACTTGTCATGTCCAACAATCAGTCTTCAGGTCAAGCCCGGGAGAGCCGGGGTAGAACAGAGGTTGAACTAAACATAAGTGTTTTTACAAGATAAGAGATTGTTTGATTGGATTACTAATTGATTCTGAACTGAATGAAAGTCGAATTTAGCCGCCATAAAGACAAAGGAAGTGGGAGGAGCAATAAAGAAGCAAAAGACAATCTCAAAAATGAAAGGCATGGCAATTGGTTGATAAATTACCTAAGGGAATGTTTAGGAAGGTGGGAAAAATTGACACATAAGCAGAACTATGTGTCAAGAGGGGGAAAGAGGCTAATTTTAGGATTAAATAATATACGAAGGAGAGGACAAAATACTTTTTTTATTTTTTTAAACATTTTTTTAGATACAGTCTAAAAAGAGAATGCAGTCAGAAATTGTTACATTAATCTGAACATGTGTGAAGATAGTTTATTAACCACACCCGTATGTCAGAGGTTTTGTGCCCCACAGGTAAACTAAAGGAGAAGGTGACCCACTATCTAACCAGGTGACTGGTGAGCATCCAGTCACTAGAAGGAAAACTGGAAGCAGGCCTGTTGGGAAGGGCCCTATCAGGTTATGTTGGTCACCGCCTTGGCCATTAGAATAGCAGAGAGAGGAACCTGGGTCCATGTTACCCACTGCAAGAAGGTAAGACCACATACAAGCACCACTTAGCACACGCAGAGTTGAAGAGCAGAACTGCGCCACAGGGTCCGGGGGTTACCTCTGTCAACGAAGATCTCCTACCCAGACCTATCATCACTGTAGTGTGTTCCTAGGGTGTGAGTATGGGGTGGTACCGAGCAGAAGGACTCAAGACAGGAGAGGGTTGGCGGTTTTTGGGAATATGGGTGACCCTGAGCTGCATCATAGTCTCGACAATAGTCATGGTATGTCAAGATCCACCACCACCTCGCACCAATTACGCTATGGCCTTACCATTATTAAGAAATAAAAGGGAAGCGACCCGACATACTGACCGTCAAGGGCGAGTGATCTACAAAATAGGGGTCAGAGAAGGGTGGGGAGTAAGATTCAAAATTAGGATCAGGGATCTTATCAGGGCAGATAAGCAAGCAACGTGGGATTATAAAATCCCATTGTATTTATGTTCAGCTCCCTCGGCGGATTGTTCCTGGGCTCAGGTATTTAGACATACTGGGGGACGGAGATATGAGACGGGGGGGGGCTGGAGGATGGAGGATAAGAAGGTATAACGACATCCCCACAGAGATGGTAGTAACGATAGTAAAGGTCACTAAAGAGGACATGAAAAGAACTTACTGGGCTTGCGCGGACAAATACGGACGGGATACTTGTCTAAGATTACATTTGATGGAGTCAAAAGATATGGAAAGCACAGGTACTGTCATTAATCCACTAACAGCAATAGACCGAGTAAATCAGTCAAGGGATGACGGAGTCAATTCGACTAACCCGTCCACTATGAAAGATTTTCTCCTCCAAGAATGGAACAATGGGGAAGTGGAGGGGGTCCCTGATGAGAATCTCTGGTTAAAGTGGATGAAATACACCGCTAGGGCCTTGGGGGAGACCAATTGTTATGCATGCTCCATTGGGTGACCGACAATGTTGACCGCCCCAATGTTTCCCTGTGTATTAGACCTGGGGTCCAATCAAAAAGAGCCAAATTGCACAGGAATAGGGCTGGCAAAATTGACATACTGGGCCAGCCCACCTAGATTCACTTTAACTCCTGGCGAATACCCGTGTTACATACATAGAAATGGCACCCGTAACTTGGGTGATTTTGATGGCTGTAAGGAGATAATTAATGTGACTGATTTAGATAAGGAAGGGGGGGGGGGGAAATTAGGAGCCTAACCATCCCTCTGACTGATGTGTGGTGGGCATGCACTAACAAAGGGAGCATTCGGCAGACATTACCAGAAGGATGGGTGGGTACTTGTGCACCAGTATTGTTGGTCCAACCTGTAAGAATTGGTCATCAAAGACCAGTGACAGGAAGAATAATTAGGAGAAAAAGAAATATAAGTCAGGAAGGAAATAGCCCAATTTGGATAGATGGTATAGGCATCCCCAGAGGTGTTCCAGACGAATACAAAGCTATGAATCAAACATGGGAGAGTTTTACTACAACATTTTTCTGGTGGGTGACAATAAACAAAAATATGGATTGGATAAATTATATCTATTACAACCAACAACGATTTATTGACCAGACTAGAGATGCAGTAAAGGGGATCTCTGAGCGATTATCCGCCATCCCGCTCATAACTTAGTAGAGGTTGGTTCTATATCAGGCAGAAAGGGCCGGTGTCTATAGAAAGATAAGCCATTGTTGCACATTTATCCCTAACAACACCACACTGGATGGGACAGTCACCAGAGCTCTTACAGAATTAACTGCACTAAGTGAAGGATGAACTGAACTCAGAAGTTAGTACATTGTGGATAGGGTGGTTTGATGAAATATTTGGTAAATGGAAAACCCTAGCAGCCACCATCTTAGGAGCGATCAGTGTTTGTATGGGTATTCTTGTATTATGTGGTTGTTGTCTTGTTCCCTGTGTCCGAGGATTGGTGAGTCAGGCGTTGGTGAAATGCAGTAGCTAAACAATGATGAGAGATGGACTGACTCCGGACTCTGACCAGGGGAATGTGAAAAACGATCCTCCAGGCTTGGTGGATGACGAGGATTTGGACCCTGAAAGACCGCAATTGGATGAAATGTTTATTAGTTCTGATGTGATCTCTGATATTAATCATGCTTGTAAAATACATGTATCCTGAATGTGGGAATATTTAGTCAAAGGGGTGGATTGTTAGATTAATTTGGATTTTAAGAATAATGACTAAAGGATTTCACCCCAAATACAGTATAAATGTTAGAATTATCATGTGGTGTCAACCCACTAACAGAGGGGGCGGTACTAAACATTCAAGGGGGAAGGCGGGAACTGTTTAAGAAAGCCACCTAAAGGTGGGAGGAGCATAGTGTCAAGTCCAGGAGGTATAAAATCGTATGTTTGTGTCTTTGGCGCCAGAGCTCTCCATGAATAAACATACAAAAAATCCTTCTTCGTGGTTATGGACCTTGAATCATTGATGATTAAAACCAGAGCCTTACAACCTCTGGTAATGATTCAAGCTTAGGTTGAATTAGAGATAGAAATTCGCATGACAGGAGATCATTTTCATTTTATACGCCACCTCATGGCTTTTAACTTAATACATAACTGTGGGATGGATAAAAAACAGTGAACCAAAAACGGTGGATATTATGTTATGGTTTCAGATTAAATTTGGGTTACTGGCTATGAAGATTTTACTGTTTGGCTGCTCTCTGTATTTTTCTACAACTCCACTGCAAATGTGCAGTCTGGGCTATGTGTAACATGGAGGAAAAAGTTATCTTGGCATTCATTGAAAATGCCAGACTGCTTTTACAGAAGGTCTTGATCCCCCCAGAGATAAGACTTAACACTGTGAGACATTCAGAAAGGGAGTTCACGCACTTATCTCCCCCAGTGGAAATGCATTGTGGGATTTAGTTGAAAGAGGAGCACAGTTTGTGTCGACATGGAGCGAGCCGCTGTGAGCGACAACCACTGCCCCCTCGTATTTCAGGTTCTCGAAAAGCAGACAGAAAAATGCTAAATATGCAGCAGTGTGACCTCAACCCTTAGATCAGCCACTATTTTTAGACGAAGGCGTCTAACTCCTTTCACCTAGGTACTTTTCTCCTTCATCGCCAATAAATAATGTCGGCACATGTACAATACTGCCCAATATATATAGTTTACTTGTACAAACAGTAGATTATTATATAGAGTATTTATAGGGTAGTTCAAATTGCTAATGGAGGACCTCATTGTTGAGGAATGTGTTTTGCTTCTTAAATTGCTTTTAGTATTGTATGTTCTTATTACGTTGTATGTTTGAATGTTGCACATTTTATCAATTGTGTTCATGCATGGCTCCCTTGGAAAAGAGACATTGGTCTCAATGGGACTCCCTGCTAAAGGTGAAATAAAATGATAAAATAGAGATGTTCAGAAAGGGACTTCACACACTTATCTCCCAAAGTGGAAATGCATTATTGGAATGCTAAGTGGGATTTAGTGGATCACAGATTGTCAAATGGTCAGAAAAAATCTCCTGTCCTCTGACTGTGTGCCATGTCTTTATTGAACACTTATCTGGACATTGACAATGTTGCCTAAATACCAGTGCAATCTTGGGAAACAGGTTATAGCTTCCTGCATATCTACCCTCAGCACACTCCTTCAGCAGTAACCAACCCAGCACAGCTAAGCTATGGAGCCGTTATCACGGCATGAAATTAGGTTTCAAACAGCAAGAGCCTATACGTTTAAATCACAGGGCGGAGAGGGAGTGAGATACTCGTGCTTGTCTGGGGCGAGTAGCGATGGAGTAATGGGCCCTCAAAGGGAGGAGAGAGCTGCACAGAGAAGTGGAATGGTAATCAACACAGACTGAATAGCTAGGAATGTCAACCAGAGTTATTGCGCTGGAGCTCTGCATCCATCGCTACACCGCAACAGATGCAGCAGTATATTTCCTTAAATAGGGATCATTAAACATAAGGACCGAATAACATGTAAATAACTCCAGGGGATATGGCAGCTTCCAAAGCATGTTGCAAGAGAGCTGGAAATAAGCACCCACTGTATTCACATAATTACAGCCTGTTATTATGTGAATACAGTGGGTTCTTAGGTTCTGTTTGGTATGATTGGAACCTCCCGAGTGGCACAGTGGTCTAAGGCACTGCATCACAGTGCTAGCTGTGCCACTAGAGATCCTGGTTCGAATCCAGGCTCTGTTGTAGCTGGCCGTGACCAGGAGCACAAGTCGTCCAGGGTAAGGGAGGGAATGGCCAGCAGAGATGTAGCTCAGTTGGTAGAGCATGGTGTTTGCAATGCCAGGGTTGTGGGTTCGATTCCCACGGGGGGCCAGTATGAAAAATTATGTATGCACTCACTAACTGTAAGTCGCTCTGGATAAGAGTGTCTGCTAAATGACAAAAATATATATACAGTATATATATCTCAAACAGAACCTAATAAACCCGAAGAGAACCTACACTTTAATCACCCAATGCATTCACATAATTAATCAGGGGTGGTGTGAATAGTGAAGATACTACTGGCTGTTCAGCCAAGGTCACTGTCTTGTTTGAACCCAGCTAGGATATCTCTGAGTGAGTCTTCTCCCATTCATCCATATGGCTGTATTACCATCACTGTGAATCAGCCTGGCACCCTCACTCATCCTGTGTCCTTTTGGGTTATTTTCAACCAACTCTTATGGGAAGTGTGGAAACAACTATGCACTTACATCATGACCCTCACACATAGCCACATAGTACAGTGTTGGTGTTAGTAGTGGGTTGGTATGCCTGTTTTGTTATTGAGAGATGAATAATGTTCACCTCTGAAGAGCTCTGGGGCTGAGTGACTCATCCGACGCCTTAGGGAGGTTTTCTGTGGGATCTGCGTGCAAGCATCAACAACAAACTGTCCATAGCAGAGGAGGCTGGTGGGAGGAGCTACAGTGAGGGAAAAAAGCATTTGATCCCCTGCTGATTTTGTATGTTTGCCCACTGACAAAGAAATGATCAGTCTATAATTTTAATGGTAGGTTTATTTGAACAGTGAGAGACAGAATAACAACAAAAAAATCCAGAAAAACGCATGTCAAAAATGTTATAAATTCATTTGCATTTTAATGAGGGAAATAAGTATTTGACCCCCTCTCAATCAGAAAGATTTCTGGCTCCCAGGTGTCTTTTATACAGTTAACGAGCTGTTAAAGGGAGTGCTCCTAATCTCAGTTTGTTACCTGTATAAAAGACACCTGTCCACAGAAGCAATCAATCAATCAGATTCCAAACTCTCCACCATGGCCAAGACCAAAGAGCTCTCCAAGGATGTCAGGGACAAGATTGTAGACCTACACAAGGCTGGAATGGGCTATAAGACCATTGCCAAGCAGCTTGGTGAGAAGGTGACAACTGTTGGGGCGATTATTCGCAAATGGAAGAAACACAAAATAACTGTCAATCTCCCTCGGCCTGGGGCTCCATGCAAGACCTCACCTCGTGGAGTTGCAATGATCATGAGAACGGTGAGGAATCATCCCAAAACTACACGGGAGGATATTGTTAATGATCTCAAGGCATCTGGGACCATAGTCACCAAGAAAACAATTGGTAACACACTATGCCGTGAATGACTGAATTCCTGCAGCGCCTGCAAGGTCCCCCTGCTCAAGAAAGCACATATACAGGGCCGTCTGAAGTTTGCCAATGAACATCTGAATGATTCAGAGGAGAACTGGGTGAAAATGTTGTGGTCAGATGAGACCAAAATGGAGCTCTTTGGCATCAACTCAACTTGCTGTGTTTGGAGGAGGAGGAATGCTGCCGATGATCCCAAGAACACCATCCCCACCATCAAACATGGAGGTGGAAACATTATGCTTTGGGGGTGTTTTTCTGCTAAGGGGACAGGACAACTTCACCGCATCAAAGGGACGATGGACGGGCCATGTACTGTCAAATCTTGGGTGAGAACCTCCTTCCCCCAGCCAGGGCATTGACAATGGGTCATGGATGGGTATTCCAGCATGACAATGACCCAAAACACATGGCCAAGGCAACAAAGGAGTGGCTCAAGAAGAAGCACATTAAGGTCCTGGAGTGGCCTAGCCAGTCTCCAGACCTTAATCCCATAGAAAATCTGTGGAGGGAGCTGAAGGTTCGAGTTGCCAAACGTCAGCCTTGAAACCTTAATGACTATGAGAAGATCTGCAAAGAGGAGTGGAACAAAATCCCTCCTGAGATGTGTGCAAACCTGGTGGCCAACTACAAGAAACATCTGACCTCTGTGATTGCCAACAAGGGTTTTGCCACCAAGTACTAAATCATGTTTTGCAGAGGGGTCAAATACTTATTTCCCTCATTAAAATGCAAATAAATGTATAACATTTTTGACATGCATTTTTCTTGACTTTTTTGTTGTTATTCTGTCTATCACTGTTCAAATAAACCTACCATTAAAATTATAGACTGATCATGCCTTTGTCAGCGGGCAAATGTACAAAATCAGCAGGGGATCAAATACTTTTTTCCCTCACTGTATAGGAGGAGGGGCTTGTTGTAATGGCTGGAATGGAATAAATTGAAAGGTATCAAACATATGGAAACCCTACCTCTTTAAGGAATACCTGGAATAGTATAAAGTAATCCTTCAACCCCCCCCCCCCCCCCCCCCCCCCCCCATATAAAATAAAAATAAAAGTGGTTGTCCTACTGGCTATCATAAGTTGAATACACCAATTTGTAAGTCGCTCTGGATAAGAGCCTCTGCTAAATGATGTAAATGTAATGTAAATGTTCCATAATTCCATTACAGCCATTACAGTGAGCCCCGTCCGGTGTTTAGACACTGCAAGTACAACGCAAACATTTAAAATAATACAATAGGCTACATCCGTTTAATTTCGTATGTATTCGTGAGTCTTCGTATGGGTTCGGAGCCATTAGAGGGGGCTGAGTCCGAGCCGCACTGTTCCCTTGGTTGCGTGTGACTAATCGAGTTTGCCAGTGAAGTAGGCTACATCCCACGGAATGTTCACCTGAGAGAGCGAAAGCACTGCAAAATTACAGGTGAGTCTTATTAGAAACGCATGTCACTGTTACAATAGTTCACTAAGTGATTCATGTTACTTCCAATAAGTTACTTTGTCATATTTTGGGGGAGAAAAGACAACTTCTAAGAATGATCGACTTGTGACCATCTAGCACCAACTTTGCAATGAGTTATATATATAGTTCAAGCCCTGTTTGTTTATGGGTAGGCTAGTTTGTAAAAACAACTGTTGATACACGTCCAATGTGATAAACTTTACACACGGATAGTAATTTCGAAATGAGGTCGTTTCATTGAATTTTGGACCAAATTTACACTAACTGTGATTCTCCATTACCTGTAGACCGAGTCGTTTTGAGAAATGTGGTGCCATTAGAAGCGAAGGACGATTGCACCGTAACCTGATTAAAAACGGAAATTACAAATTCCCTGCTGAAGGAGCGTAGTTTACAAACTTAGAAAAGCCACTGGTGAAAAACCCACACATACAAAACGAAAAAAAGGAACATGGCAACGGGTGGATTTAAACCAAATGCTCAGACAGACTTTCTGGAGGAATGGAAGGCTAAACGGGAGAAAATGAGGGCAAAAATGCTCGGGGACATCGCTGCGGCCACCGGCGCGGGCACTGGTAGTATTGCCCCTGCCACTGCGTCCCTGGGGAGCCACAGCAACAAAAGTGAGATGCGCAATGCCACCTCGAGCACCGAACTTAACAACAACGGCAACCCGGACCGCGGGACATCATACCCTATGGCTCGCTCATCATCCTCCTCAGCCTTGAAGAGACCTGACGATGACCCACACCCGACACCAGCCGTCAGAGGAGCAGATACACCGGGGAGTAACCTGAAGAAGACACCGCAACCGGTGCCCTGCACCCCACAAGAGTCCAGCCCCACTGCATGCAATGACCATGGCAGTGACAAGGAGAGCCCCTCACCCAGTAAAGGCAAAGAGAAGAAGAACAGTGGTCCAAGCGCCAGGAAGGGGAAAGGACAGATAGAGAAGAGAAAGCTCAGGGAGAAGCGCAGATCAACAGGTGTTGTCAGCATGCCATCCACCGAGGTGAGTCCAACCTCTCTGGAACTTTCATTTGTTTACACATCATCGCCTAGTTATTAAGCATGACTCATGGTGTTGGATGAGACTGTTTAATCTCTACTGGCAACCTGTAGGCCTATGCCCCCCCAAAAGTTATGAAACCACTGGGGAAAAGACAGCTTAAAAGATGGACCTATCTGTCCCTTAGGTTGTGTCATTATCATTATGAAAACAAACATTTTATCTACCATATGGGTTGGATATTTGTGGCAAAATAAGAAGTCATCAAAACATTAATTATTCTGACCTTCAAAACGCCCACATAAACATGTCTGTTCCAGTCGAGTGTTTATGAAGACCTTCTGTCTGGCACAGACATGAAAACAGTCTCCATGAGTGCTGAAAATGTGCGGAGAGAGCAGTATCATTGTTATTGCACTTAAATCATGTCACAGCCTGGCCGGGTTTCAGATTAAAGCGGGGACGCTGATGAAAGCATGACAACCACCAGTCCGCCACTCAATAATATGTCTGACCTGTTATTCTAAGAACTTCCACCATCAGGGAAATGATATGTATACAGTGCCTTCAGAAAGTATTCTCACCCCTTGACTTTTTCCACATTTTGTTGTGTTACAGCCTGAATTTAAAATTGATTAAATTGAGATTTTGTGTCACTGGCCTACACACAATACCCCATAATGTCAAAGTGGAATTATGTTTTTAGAAATGTTTATAAATTAATTAAAAATGAAAAGCTGAAATGTCTTGAGTCAACAAGTATTCAACCCCTTTGTTATGGCAAGCCTAAATAAGGCAAAAAATGTGCTTAACACATTAAGTTGCATGGACTCACTCTGTGTGCAATAATAGTGGTTAGCATTTTGAATGACTACCTCATCTCTGTACCCCACACATACAATTATTTGTAAGGTCTCTCAGTTGAGCAGTCAATTTCAAACACCGATTCAACCACGAAGACCAGGGAGGTTTTCCAATGCCTCGCAAAGAAGGGCACTTATTAGTAGATGGGTCAAAATAAAAAAGCAGACATTGAATATCCTTTTGAGCATGGTGAAGTTATTAATTCGAGTTTGGGTAGTGTATCAATACACCCAGTCACTACAAATATACAGGTGTCTTTCTTAACTCAGTTGCCGGAGAGGAAGGTAAGAACTCTGGGATTTCACCATGAGGCCAATGTTGACTTTAAAACAGTTAGAGTTTAATGGCTGTGATAGGAGAAAACTGAGGATGGATCAAACAAAGTTGTAGTTACTCCACAATACTAACCTAAATGACAGAGTGAAAAGAAGGAAGCCTGTACAGAATACAAATATGACAAAACATGCATCCTTTTTGCAATAAGGCACTGAAGTTAAATTGCAAAAAAATGTACTTTCATTCCTGAATACAAAGCATTATGTTTGGGCCAAATCCAACTCAACATATCACTGAGTACCACTCTTCATATTTTCAAGCATGGTGGTGGCTGCGTCATGTTATGGGTATGCTTGTCATCGGCAAGGACTCCAGAGGTTTATAGGATAAAAAGAAACGGAATAGAGCTAAGCACAGGCAAAATCCTAGAGGAAAACCTGGTTCTGTCTGCTTTCCGACAGACACTAGGAGACAAATGCACCTTTCAGCAGGACAATAACCTAAAACACAAGGCCAAATATACACTGGAGTTGCTTACCAAGATGACATTGAACGTTCCTGAGTGACCTAGTTACAGTTTTGACTATAAATCAGCTTGAAAATCTATAGCGAGACTTGAAAATGGCTGTCTAGCAATGATCAACAACCAACTTGACAGAGCTTGAAGAATTTAAAAAAATTATAATGTGCAAATATTGTACTATCCAGGTGTGCAAAGCTCTTAGAGACTTACCCGGAAAGACTCACAGCTGTAATTGATGGCAAAGGTGATTCTAACTTGTTGATTCAGGGGTGTGAATACTTATGTAAATGAGATATTTCTGTATTTCATTGTCAATAAATTAGCAAACATTTAAAACAAGTTTTAATTTGTCATTATCAGTTATTGTGTGTGGATGGGTGAGAATTTTTTTGATTTAATCCGTTTTGAATTCAGGCTATAACACAACAATGTGGAATAGGTCAAGGGGTCTGAATACTTTCTGAAGGCACTGTATAATGGGCATGTTTTCTGACTTTGACACTGGCTCAGTGCCTTGAAGCCACGGAGTGTAGTCTACATATTAGGGGCCTGGCTTTTCTGACAGCTTCCCAGAACCCAGAGCCAGAGCATGCTGCCCTCTGTGGAGTTTCACCTCAAATCAAATAAATCAAATGTATTGGTCACATACACATGGTTAGCAGATGTTATTGCGAGTGTAGCGAAATGCTGTAGCGAAATGCTTGTGCTTCTATTTCCGACAGTGCAGCAACATCTAGCAAGTAATATCTAACAGTTCCACTACAAAAACCTAATACACACAAATCTAAGTAAAGGATTGGAATAATCAGTGGCATAGGCTAAGATGCAATAGATAGTATAGAATACAGTTTATACATATGAGACGGGTAATGCAAGATATGTAAACATTATTAAAGTGACTAGTGTTCCATTTATTAAAGTGGCCAGTGATTTTCAAGTCTGTATGTAGGCAGCAGCCTCTCTGTACTAGTGATGGCTGTTTTAACAGTCTGATGGCCTTGAGATAGAAGCTGTTTTTCAGTGTGGTCCTCTGTAGCTCAGCTGGTAGAGCACGGCGCTTGTAACGCCAAGGTAGTGGGTTCGATCCCCGGGACCACCCATACACAAAAATGTATGCACGCATGACTGTAAGTCGCTTTGGATAAAAGCGTCTGCTAAATGGCATATTATTATTATTATTATAGTCTCTCGGTCCCAGCTTTGATGCACCTGTACTGACCTCGCCTTCTGGATGATAGCGGGGTGAACAGGCAGTGGCTCGGGTGGTAGTTGTCCTTGATTATCTTTTTGGCCTTCCTGTGACATCGGGTGCTGTAGGTGTCCTGGAGGGCAGGTAGTTTGCCCCCGGTGATGCGTTGTGCAGACCACACTACCCTCTGGAGAGCCCTGCGGTTGTGGGCGGTGCAGGTGCTGTACCAGGCAGTGATACAGCCCAACAGGATGCTCTCAATTGTGCATCTGTAAAAGTTTGTGAGGGTTTTAGGTGACTGGCCAAATTTCTTCAGCCTCCTGAGGTTGAAGAGACGCTGTTGCGCCTTCTTCACCACACTGTCTGTGTGGGTGGACCATTTCAGTTTGTCAGTGATATGTACGCAGAGGAACTTTCCACCTTCTCCACTGCTGTCCCGTCGATGTGGATAGGGAGGTTGACCAGTGTCTTAGTTGGCTGGTGACAGCCTGTTATTAGGTGGTCGGCGGTGCCAGTCAAGGAGTTTGAGAAGCTGGTCAGAAGCCAAGCCGTAATGCTAGGTTTCAACCCCACAGATCATGCCAAACTATGTGTGATCATACCCCATGCAACAATATTGTCTGTGTTAATTGCATTGCATCTTTCCCATGGTAAATCTAAACCCTGACACCGCGATCACTGTATGATTTGGACCCTCTTCACACAAGGCCCCTTGTGTTATACATTTTGTTGAATAGGTACGCTGGGGCATAATCAGCCTGCTTGTTCTGTGGGGCGCAATAGCTGTTGAGGGGGTTTCAGAGCAATAGGGAACCCAATGGCACCATTCTCCCTATGTTGGGCTGATAATGGCTTCACGGTTAACCGAAGCAAACACTGTGGCTCTGCTGTGGAGTGTCAATCAGGACCACCTCCTGCATTCCAGGAAGGTGTCTCATTTCAGCCTCCCTGTCCGTCTCACCCTCTTTGATGGAGAATGGTATGTGTCTACTGGCTGTTGGAGACCTCTGACCCGCTTAACAAATGCTTACTGAACAACGGAATACTGCTTAAGTGATGTGTGTGTGAAGATAACCCTGTCTGAGTGTGTCTTGGGCGAGGTGAGTACTATCTCGCTCTCTCTCCTTTTCTCTCTCTTTAGGATGTTTGTGTTGTGTCAGTGGTCCGTTTCCTGTTGGCCTCACCGTGGCATAGGCCTAATTTATGAGCCTCATTGTTTGGGGCCGTCCATGTTTTATGACCAGCAGTGTGTTATAAGGCTCTGCTTGGAGACTGAGTTGCTTTCACTCGGGAGCGTGAACTTTGTTTCATGTGGTGGACTGGATCTCTCTGATAAAGGCTGCTGCTGCTGTTGTGTCTGGAACACCCAGAGCCATTCGTCAGTAGCAACAGTGAACAGATTGTACGATAGGGCAGGCTACACATTGGTGCCAATTAGCACAGGGCAATTCCATGGTAACGGAAAACGCTGAGACTCACATTTTTCACTTTAAAATGTATACCAAACAAAAACCATTGATTTTCAAAGTTTAACACACCATACAACTCTATGCACAAGGACTACTTTGAACAATTTCCACAGAAAATTTAGCAAAAACACATTTACAGGAAGAACTGTGCAGATACAAAGTTTGGTAACAGAATAAAACTGAGGGAGATTTTACCGTAATTCTGTTAATAAACATTGCATCTGCACAGTGTTTCCAGTAAATGTTTATTTATTTATTTTCGGTGTAAATTGTTCGAAGTAGTCATTGTGCATAGAGTTGTATGGTTTGTTAAACTTTGAAATCAATGGTTTTTGCTTGGCATACATTTTAAAGTGAGTCTCAGCGTAATTCTGTTATCGTGGAATTGCCCCACACTGGTGATAGGTAGCTTAGCGATTTAAGAGCGCTGGTCCAGTAACCGAAAAGTCACTGGTTCAAATCCCAGAGCCGACTAGGTAAAAGAAAAACTGTAATTGGGCCCTTGAACAAGGCCCTCAACCCTAATTCTGCTAAATGACTGACTAAAATGTCAAATGTAAAAATGATAGGGCCACAGGGTATAGCCGAGGGGATTTCTCAGAGCTTCTTCCTGGTTGCTGTTGAATCACTTTTGTGTAGTGGGCTAAGAGGAGTGTGTGTGTTACCTGTACATGTTCATGCTGATATCTTTCACTCCACGGACAAAGCAATGTGATTATAACATTTATTTTCCTATGAGAAACTGCATCAACAAAGTGCTAATAAAGGGAAGGCCCATTGTTTGACAGTTGGCTTTGCCTCAAAATGTTTATGGCCCATTGGTAGATAATGCCAGGGCTCCAGCCTGATTGGTAGGCCTATCATGAACATTTTGAGCTCAAATGCCAACTGCAACAGTTTTGTTTTGTGAGGCTACCACAAGGTAGCACAGTTTGTACCCACAGATTCTAAAGATCCATCTGATCATATCTAGCTCTGGATATATGCACAACAGGGTCTCTCCAGGTGAGTGAGTTGAGTTTTATCTGAAAATGGAATTCAATTACACCATCTAAACATCCGTAAACCTTCTTGAGTGAAATACTGTCGTGTTGAAACCCAGGTTTTCTTTACCATCACTTGATATTGTTGTGAAGCAGCAAATCTGAGTATATGGGACGTGCTGAGACAGAGTTTTGCCATATAGCTACATTAACTCCCCCTTGGCCTGTACTGAAGCCCTGGGGAATGTAACGTTTGATATAGATGTGGTAAAGTGGCCTAGCTCATATTTCTATCACCCCTCTTGCTTTCAAAACAATACCTGGTCAAGCCAGTCTGACTCTCACAACCAGAAGCTGTGGCATTGTGGGATTGCACACACCTCACGGTACAACGCCTCTCCACCATGTGACCTACTTGTTGTGTGTATGTACTGACACGTATGTGTAACTGATAGATGCGCACACACACAATCCATGTTGTTTTTAAATGTATGTAAATTGTAAAGTATTTTGTCTGTAATATCTTTTTACATTATGTGTCAGACCCCAGTAAGACTAGCTGTCGGTGTTGGCGTCGGCTAATGGGGATCCTAATAAATCAAATCACACATCCTAGCGCGGGAGGCCTGTCGTGCTGCTACACTCTCTGCCTGTCCTCTGGGAGTTGTAAATGTTTTTGCTCCACTACTTCTGGACCTTATGCTGGGGCTGTGGTACTTTCTGTCATTCATCTGTGTTCTGGTTCCACCTCTGAATATACCTCTCTTCCTGCTGTTGTGCGATCATACATGATTCTGTTCTAAAGGCCTCCCACAGACTGTTTTCATTCTCTCCTTCTAATTGGCATGAAAGCAATGGCCAGGGAAAGTTTTGAGCATCAGTGTAATAGGGTGTTATTCAATTGTAAGGTAATTAGGTAAACCATAGGATGCTCGAAGAGGTACTCTTTAAAAAAATGTAAAGCTTTCTATACATCTGTTTGAAAGGAATGTAAGAATTAAAGCGCTATTGGGTGGAGCCTGTTTTACTCGCTCCTAAAACCTTTCCCAAACAAGGTCACATCATCACTGGAAATACCATAGGGATTGGATCATGGACTTGGGTAAGCAAGGAATTATTTGGGTAGGGTTTTGGGTTGTTGGTGGAACAAAAGGAATTTGTGAAGTTATGTTAAACTCTCTAATCCAAAGAGCGTTTTTTTAATACCCAGGCTCTTTTGCCAGTTATTTGAGTTTACAAGAACATTTGACAGGTTGACTAATTAGCAGGAGTTGTAGATTGTTTACGAGGAAATGTTCGCCTGGTTCCATGACATGGTTACCAGGTAGGCCCCTAATACAGATGGCACCCGACGGTCTCTCAGCACCTCATAAAACACCCCACTCCCCCTAATGGGCTGTGGCACAGGGTTTTGTGCATGTTTTCGGAACGTTGCGTAAACGACAGCTCTCATTAATGCGCCCTCTGACTAGGTGAGGCCCAGTGAATAGCCAGCCGTTCATTACCCTGTCAGGGGGAATCATATCACTTAATCAGACCAAGGGAATGTGATAGGTAAACTGGAGCCTTCACTATGAGAATACAGTAGTTCTTGCTGCTCCTCCAATGGCTCTCTGACTGACCTGGCCCCTGCTTACTCCACACATCCTCTTGGCTTGTCACAGGTTAATGAGCTCACTTTCTGGCAAGGAATCCAGTTTTAACAACACATGATCACAGGAGTATGTATACATTTCAGCAGGCCTGACAAGAAAGTAGCCTGCCTAATTTGGAGTCATGTTCCAAATGTGTAGGTTTGTAGAGTGTTCTGTTCTAACCCTGGCCATAGATTTCTCTACTGTAATTGGGTCAGTGCTCTTTAGTTATGGGGTTATTTAGGAGCTCCACGTGGTAGATTATTATTTGGCAAGAAAGAATGCTCCCCTGCGCTGCCTCTCTCAGAGAATGCAAACCTGATTGCCCAGGGGCAATGGGCATTGGTGTCTGGAGCACGTGTCTGGTGAATGAGTAAGAACTCGCCCCCTCCCTTGAGTACAACAGAACCACACAGTCATGGTCCCAATGGACAGTAGTACGCCGGACCCTATAAATCTACCTTTTACAGAGACGCCTGTTTGCACATTCTGTTTGCGTGAGAAATGACACGCTCCTCTGTCACTGCTTGGATGACGCAGTCGCTGTCTGAGTGGCCAATCATTAACTCACAATCAAAACCAGGAAGTGCAGCGAGATATGGGAGACTTGTTTGTTACTTAATATGGTGTTGTTGAGGTTAATGTCCTACTGTGTTGTGAAATGTGACTATGAATGATTGATCAACTGTTCTAAGAGTAAATCCTACCGTGACTGATCTTCCCTCTTGGTGTGTTGTTGACTCATACTTTAAACTATTTGTTGGACACAAACAATTTGGTACTAATTCCCCACGAGGCACTTCATGATTTACCGTAAGACCTAGAGTAAAATGCCTATGTTTTGGAATTGTGTCACGGAACATGGAACCTTTCTCCTTTGAACTAAATGGGGATTTAGTCTCCCCTCATTGAGGTTAACGCATTCATAATCCAGTACCAGATATGCAGACAGTGAGTTCCTTTTCATCTGTCTTACCTTTAGGCTTAATTTGTCCTTTTTCCATATCTTTTCCTGCCAATACCAGCCATCACGCTAACAGTATTAACACGAACTTTAGCATGTTATTGTAACTGAAATGTCCTGCCCTTGATATATCTACTAATAGTTTATGGTTTCACACGGATGCATGGGATAGTGGTTTTCATGCCTCCCCTTTGGAAACTGCCACTTATCCCCCACTGTGTTCTTGTGGAAGCTTGGGCTGCCACATTCAGCTGCTGCATGCAGAGAGCTCATAGAGAGATTCAGTGGATTGGGGTTTGTCTGCTGATCAGCTTGCTGATCTACAGTAGCTGTGGTGTGTGTGTGTGTGTTCCTGCATAAATGTAACTTGTTTGTTGGACATTCCTGTGTGCTTGGCAGCAGTGGGGGATTTGTGAGTCAGCTGTAATCAGGCCACTGCATGATTAGACATTCAGGAGAACTGTCTGTTTGGATTCATTACAGTAGAATAGAATAGTATGCAGCTTTCTTTCTTTCTCTCTCTCTCTAAGCACGGAAATAGTTGTTTTGGGGTGTTTTTCTTGGTAAAACCTTTCACTTCATTTTTACGGATGAGCTCTTATATATGCTATGTTATTGGCTCTAAAATAGAGTTGCAGAATGTTATTTTGGTACTGCACACACAACTAGAGATCCAGCACCACAACAGGCCAATGGGGTTCTCTCTCCTCCCATTATGTCACCATGGTTCCCTGTCAGACTTTGTCCCCCAGATAAACGTCAGCAGAAGTAGGTCACAGTATCAGACACAGCTGCATAACAATCGAGCTAACCAAGGTGATGAATAATAAACATACAAATCATACGTCATAAAAGTCTTTGCTCTTTTCATTCTGCTTCAGCGTGTGGATAAGGGGGAGAGAGAGTCTTCTGGGTGTCATAGCAACAGTTAGCTGAGTGTAGGACTACGGTTGGTGATCTACAGGTGGAGGCTGTCAGGAGTGTTTGGCATTCGACTGTGTGCTGCTGGGAGGACGGGGTGGGCTTAAGCCTAGCTCTCTGTCTTTAAAAACACATACATGCATACCTGAGGAGACTTAAGTTGATTTGTTGGGAGCCGGAGAAATGGGAGGAATTTCATAATGCTTTGAAGAAATTGAATATTCTGACTTGACGTGTATGTTTGCGTGGCTCATCTTTTTTGATTCATGGAAATTACAGCCAGGCAGGCTCACATCAAAAGAGAAACCAAATGGAAAAGTGGTTCAGGAAAACAGCTTGAGAATGTAGCCGATAAACACTCTAAATCGAATTAAAATGTGGGTTCAAAGTGCCTGTGGATATAAAGCCTTGATCTTTAAGTTGTTGAACCAAACAAAGACGAAGGAATGTGCTTTAGAGGATAAAAGTAACTACATGCCATCCTACCCCTGGCTTTAAAGCTGGAACCTCAGTCTGTGTGTTTGTGTGTCAGTGTGTATGTCCTTCCCCTACTGATCCTGTTGTGGGTAGACGGAGGGCCCACTTACTTAAACACAGCTATGTGATGCGTTACTGGCACGCACCCCACAATGTCCACAACAGACCAGCGATTGGCTGCAACTGGCAGCATACCTACCTTCCGCCCATCCCATGTGACCCACGTATGTGTTCACAGGTGGCCGAGATAGGCTTTCAACCAACACCCCAACCTCTCACATCTTTCCCCGCTTCCAGCAGGCCTCTGGGGGCACTGGGATGCTGTCCAAATCCCAGTTGTTTTTATCTTTGTGCTGGAAGCTGGAAGCCCCAAAGAGTCTGTTGTGTGAATCATGCCAGCCATGTGCTAGGGACCGGAGGAAGGCTTGGTTTCCTCCCTGAGGCTGCTAGGAGGCACGAGGCACACAAGGCCCAAAGACAACAGAGACACGGAGCAGATCACCCGGATTAGTAGTCGGTCCACTTGCTCCTGGCCTGGCCCGCTTACACCCCTCAGTGCTTACATCCCTCATTGCTTACACCCCTCAGTGCCATCCCGTCTTAGAGAACGTTCTGTAACGCCCATGGCGGCGATTGACCCAGCCAAAGGTTCCATTCTTCTGCTATCAGAAGAGATTGCTTTGTATTGTACCCAGTGGCCGTAGGTGACAGGTTGGCATGAAAAGTAAACACGGTGCTCTAGAATCACATGGGCAGATACATCAACAAACCCTGTGTCAGTGTCCCCAACCCGGAGCTGAGGAATCTTGACAATGTGGACACGCCCTGTCAATGGGCACACTTTCCTCATCACACGTTCAATCAAAACAGAGCATCCACATAGCTACAGTATCTAGGGTCCTTCTGTTTCCTCAAGGCTGGTTTATTACACCACATTGCATGTGTCTTGGCATTTTACAAGCGAGTCAAGTGCATGGGAGGTGAGCCTCCATATATCACTGATAATCATAGCCATTATGAAGAGTGTTGGCATGTATGGGATCTTTCCTCGACGTGAAAGCTCAGCGAAAAGCCGTTGTCCAAGACCACAGTGACCTGCCCACCATCGCTGTTCAAACTAAATAGAGTAGCACTTCTTTGGCCTCTTCAAACGTATTTGAAATGTATTTTCACAATAGGGGATTTCCATCAAATGACCCATGAGCTCCAACATGTTAAGTTCCTAGTAGCATATCAAATTGGGTGCCAAATGAAAGCGGTCTATATTTTGGGGAAATGAAGGCACAGATCATTTTTTAAAACCATTTTCCATCTTAGAAATGAGGCATAAGTAAAGGCTTTGATTTCTGAATAACAGATGGAAAAGGGCTCTTAGAAACCAGAAAAAGACTTAAAAGGTATCAGAAATACATAAAAAAAACAATAATGTTGACGTAAAAGACCCCTGCCAAATAATATCAACACTTTTTTATATTGAGTTTTGGAGAAATTGTTAACCTTCTGTAAATGTAAGAAATATTACCTTGTAATTCCATTACCAAAAACCCAGGTATCTTTAAGATATTTTCTAATTTCTCTCCCTCATGACAAAGGGAGGATAATGAAAGTTCACAGAAGTAACAAGTAATGGTAGACCTACCAATTAGTTAGTGATTTAACTTTTAAACATTTTGTTTTCATTATTAAGTGATTAAAACGTGCAATTCCATTAGCAAATTGGTAATGCTAATGAGCGAAAGCGAACATAAACAAATTGCAAAGACGGGCAAATCCAGCTCATAAAGTTATACAAGCATAGCTAGTAGCTACCGAATGTCATTTTCGGTGAGTGTGGACATTTACAAGCGAACGTGAACGAGAGAAATTGAGCAAATGAACAACGTTGTGTTGCTTGTTTTTCTAAAGGAAGAGCAGCATGTGTACACGGAGCAGAGGGGAGAAGAACGGAGCAGAGAAAAAAAAACCTAGTAGGAAGGGAAAAAATAACTCATCCAGAGCTCTTTGACTTCTGGCAGAAAGCCATTCTAAGATATCAGATGGCAAATATTTTGTAGTGAATTGCATACAAGTGTAACTTCATCACCTCATGTGCACTGCACAACAGCGATGTGTCGATAGACCACTGCGCCACTCGGGAGTTACCTAAGGTACTGCATCGCAGTGCTAGCTATGCCACTAGAGATCGGGAGACCCATGGGGGCGGCGCACAATTGGCCTAGCGTCGTCCAGGCTAAGGCAGGGAATGGCCGGCAGGGATGTAGCTCAGTTGGTAGAGCATGGCGTTTGCAACGCCAGGGTTGTGGGTTCGATTCCTACGGGGGGCCAGTATAAAAAATAAAAATAATAATGTATGCACTCACTTAACTGTAAGTCGCTCTGGATAAGAGCGTCTGCTAAATGACAAAAAAAAAAGAAGCTATTTACAAACAAACACGTGACTGGCTCAACTGTTCTGGGGAACTACGGTAAGCTTCATAATGTAAAATAATGTGATGGGTGAAATGAAGAACGCAATCTGCTTTATCTCCTAACGTATTGCGGTTGACTGCAAGTATTAACTTAAACAGTAGCTACAAATATTCAAATTGATTGAAAAACATCAAATAAATAGTATTGACAGTATAGAAAAACCATCCCGTGGCTTTTTCCAAATACCCCGGTATACGGTATACCACTCAAGTCTAGTACAGATCAGGGACCCATTATGTAATTCCTTTACCGGGTGTAAATCTACTTCACTTACTGTAGTTCAATAACCAAAATATTTTTCCCAAAACTCAAGGTGCCATGTTGCTGTTGTTTCTGCAGACATCTTTGAATCTTAATTCAAAGCAGAAATGTAAGAGGTTTTGGAAAACGTGTTTGCATAAAAACCTGAGGGAGATTTTACCCTAATTCCATTACAAAAATTTGCATCTGCACAGTTCTTCCACTAAATGTGTTTTTGTACAATTTTCAGTGGAAATTGTTAAAAGTAGCCCTTGTGCATAGTTTTATGGTTTGTTAAACTTTGAAATTAATGGTTTCTGGCATACATTTTTAAGTAAAAAAACTGAGTCAAAGCGTATTTCCGATATTGTGCAATTGCCCAGTAGCAAGCAATTCCACGGTGACAAAGGGTTATATTAAACAGCGACACTCAGAACGGCAATGTCATTCCAAACAGACAGAGCATATCAATGTCATTCCAAACAGACAGAGCATATCAATGTAATATCCTCCCTGTTTGTCTCTAGGAGTCTGTTCACACCTCCAATGTGGATCATCTACTCGCTTACATTGTAAAACTGTCCAGTGGTCAGATCAGTGCAATTAAATATGTCTGTTACTGCTCTATCCCCAGCGGCACTTATCTCTTGTTAGACGTTCTCCTTCTGGATACTGATAAGTATCAGTTTGGAACAGTTTTTTACCTCCTCTCTTTTAAAAGTACACTGTTGCATAATTAATGCAGGCTTAATTGGTTTTGCCAGTTTCCATCACCCCCTCATCACCTCTTATCTAAAACCCTGCACAAAAGTTTAAGTTGAAGAGCAAGAGTCTCTGAGAGATGGAGAATGCCTCTCTTTAATCTCCTGGGTGATGACTGCATTTTCAGAGAGAAGAAACCAAATGGTAATTTCCAGCAGGCTTGTTGCCTCCGCTCCTCTGTGGGTATGAACCTTTTGTCTGTGGAGCCCAGAGGCCTCTTAAAAGATGCACGGCCAATGAAACGCTCCACTCTGGTGTGACCGATGGGATTCTCATCCCCAAGACGCCCTCATTGATTTTGGACGCCTCGTCCGGGATTCCACCCGTCCCCTTTTCTACTCCCTTTTTCCATTTCTTATTCTTCCTCTCTTACGCTCGGCTTGCTGCCTTGATTTGATCCCTCGCATGGTATTTAGCCTGTGGATACACATGATTTATTTATGTTAGGCTGGTTCCACATTTTTGCATTCTTTCCTTTCTGGGGACTGGAGAGGATTGGAGAGGATTCTCCTCTCTGGCTTGTTTTGTGAAACTGCTCATTTGCATGGCAGTCCTCAAGTCTAGTCTGCCCAGACCGTGTTTGTTTGTGTCCAGTGTCCAGAGAGTCGGAGATGCACTGCTCCTCCTTTTGTGTGGCCCGGGCTCATGAGTAAACATGAGGTTTGGTTCTCTCTCTCTCTCTCTCTCTCTCTTTCTTTCTCTTTCTCTCTCTCTTGCTCTGTCACACTCCCCCCTCTTTCCTTTTCCCATGTGGGCCAGAGGTGAAAGCTAGATAACTGGATCCTTCCCCAGCAGGATGACGGGGCTGGTGTCGGCTGCTCCGTCTGTTCACAGCACTGGATTTATCTTCCTCAGCCTCAAAGGTCACACAATCAAGTGCAAATAGTCCACGGACCAGCATTAACTAGAGAGGGACAGGGAAATGAAATAAGAGGGAGAGAGAAAAAGGGAGAGGCGATAGAGAGGATGGTGTGCCTCCAGTCAACTCTCCTTTGACGTGAATGATACAAATTCAAACAGCATGCTTCTGGGTATATGGAATTTCACTTTCAAAGGAATGCACAGGAAGAAAGTCACCCAAATTCATACAGTGCAATGCTCTAAGGCATTAGCCACTTTTAATGGTTTAATATCAGACAGATGTTTCATGACAACCCCCCCCCGTTGATATTTATATTGATTACTTGTGAGTCTTTAGTCATTTATCGACCTAACTTAGTTATATGCTTGTCGTTTAATGTAACGACAGGGAATTGTGTCAAAGCAGTATAACATAGAAGTGAATCATGGCTTCCTGTTTCTGATTCTCTTAAAATGTGTTAAGAACTTGACATAGGGTTATAGTGGCCCGGAGGATATTCTCTCACAGAATAACTCACTTAGCCTTCATTCTGTGAACGTTCTCCCAGTTTTCTGTTTTGCACAATCTAACCAGTATTCCTAGTGAGTATAATTCAGATACCACCAGGAGAACTATGATCTTCACAAGGGGAGCTTCCGAAAGCGCTGATCCCAACATTTTACGGGGACATTTCCAGCAATTGAGTTTGACTGCAGCAGCAGCTTTTTGATGTGGTTAGCACTACACGTGAAATTGAATTTCCTGTTTCCTGAGCTTTGCCGTTAGCCCCCCACGCTAACACAGCAGCCTTGGGAGGAAAAGCTATTTGCTCTGTGAACAACAGTCGTTTAAAATCACTCTCCATACAGTTCAGCTCTTGTACTGATGCCGTGTCTCGTGTTCTGTGTCATGTCTGCACATCTATAGTTCTCAGGTGAAAAGGGGAATAAGGAAATGCTGTTTTTGCCTGACTCAAACATGGACTTAACCTTTCCCACAATTCCCAGTGATCCCATTGGCTGCTGCTTGGACCCCAGACAGTGCTCTCTATGACTCATGGTCTACTCTAGTCTGCCAATGCCCTAACACAATGGCCACTGTACACAAAGCCCCCTTTCTCAGAGGAATGCAAAACATGCCTTAACCGTTTCCGATACAGAATATTAGGAGATTGTGTTACTCGTTAGGAATGCCATGCAAGGTGCGCTTTATTTTCCCTGAATGTTACTTCCTAAACCACATATTGTCCCGAGCACAATGGTAAAACCACAGTAGGAGTGGTTTCTTATCAGTAAAACATATGGACGTTGAGGTGTCTTCTATCAGAGTGACTTTGCACTTTTCTCCAAATCCTCAAAATGAGGTTGTCACCACCATCAATCCACAGTAGGTGTTCTCTAACATAAAACCTAATTATTAGTATTATCGTTGGGCAAGTTTTAGTTTCCTGGAACCGGCAGTGTTGACAGAAGGTGAGTGATGGTTTCTGATGTTTCTCTTCACTGCTGAAGGTCAGGGGAAGGAATGTAAAGTATATGTCACATTAGACACTTTAGACAGATTGTGGTGGACATAGCAGCCCCAAAGCCCTGCAGCAGTCACATGCAGACTCAGGTTTTTCCTCATGTTTTAATCCCCACAGTCCCTCGCTCTCCTTTCTTCTTTGCTTCTCTCTCTCTCTCTCAACTTTTCCCGTTGCCTCTCTCTCTTTCTCTCTCTCTCGCTCTCAGATTCTCTCTCAACTTTTTTCTTTGTCCCTCTCTCTCTCTCTCTCGCTCTCTTTCTCTCTCGCTCTTGCTCTTAGATTCTCTCTCAACTTTTTCCTTTGCCTCTCTCTCGTTCTTGCTCTGATTCTCACTCTTTTCTTTCTCTCCCACTTGCTGTCTCTTTATCTACTCTAGAGAAGTTGAGACAGTAGTTTTGCTGCAGATGAATAACTGTTGAGTAATATATTTACATTTTAGTCATTTAGCAGACGCTCTTATCCAGAGCGACTTACAGGAGCAATTAGGGTTAAGTGCCTTGCTCAAGGGCACATCGACAGATTTTTCACCTAGTCGGCTCAGGGATTAGAACCAGAGACCTTTCGGTTACTGGCACAACGCTCTTGAGTAATAAGGAGCACTTTTAAAATGCCTGGAGGTAATGATGCTTCTTTGTTGTCACATGCCTGTAGTGTGGAGGCAGTTGGTTTCCCGTCACTCCCTCTTCTCTCTCTTTCTCTTTCTCCCTTTCTCTTTCTCCCACTCCCTTTCTCCCTCGTCATCTTCCTCTCTGAGGAGGGTTAACATCTCTCAGATAATTACTGAGAAAGTAGAGACCTCAGTGTTCTGAACCTTTATCTCTCACTTTGCTTCCTCTCTCCTTTTGAAGAATTATTGGAGTGAGATCCACTATGCTGTCACATGCAGAGAGAGGCAGATGGAGGGAGTGGTTCTGCTGCCAGCCTACTGAAACAAAAGCTGAGAAAGTTCCAGTAAAACATCAGTGCTTAAGGTTAAAATTATTAATGGTAGTGGATCAATTGGTCATGGAGGGTTGTTATGTAATGATATGTATTATATAACCCTATCAAAGTGTAGATATCAGATATGGGATAGCCAGTACAATAATATAACTATAGGGAGGCCAGTTAGATCAATCATCCAAATACGTTGCGCTATTACGCCGATCATTAACATCAGGGTGAATTCACACCGTCATCATCATCGGTGTAGATATAAAAGGATAAGATGGTAGCCTAAATCGGTGCACCATCATCACTAACACAACAGCACCCGCTTTAAACCTGTTGGGTTCTACTGTCCTTATCGGGTAATTAAATCTCTATTGTGGAGACACACAGTCGCCAGAGCCAGTTGGCTTCCCTGATATAATGTGAAACATTGCCTCCTCTCTCTCTCCAGTCGTTTTCCCTCCCGCTCACCCCCGAGTGGCGCTTTGAAGCAAGCAGACGGATCGCTTTGGTTCTAAAATATTCAAGGAACTGCTATCAGCTACCTGTGATAAATGATGTGGTGCCGTAACTTGATATCTCCCCATAATCTCGCTCTGAAGGAGTCCCCTTTCGTGTTTTGCCTATTTTTAGATGTAGTCAAAATCGTGCATGCCTTAGATGTATGCCTCCAAGTGGTGTTTGCGATTTAGCTCAACTTTAGATTTTTCCTCATTGTCCTGTTTATGCAGGCATGCATACACTTTCTGCCTTATGATTGTTTTGTCAACTCCTCATTGGTTGAACTTGGCTGCTTGCACGTCTGCAAGGCACTGAAATCCTCACTATCCCTTTCACTCTCTTTCTCTCGCTCACGCTATCTCACTTCCCCTGCCTCTCTCCTTCTCCACACATTTCCCCTGATGAATTCTTGGAGACTGTTACCCAATGCATGCTTAACCTGTTGGTCTACTTCCAGGGAAATCCATCATCTGCACCCTGAACACTTTCTTTCGCTCTCTCTCTCCACCCCTCCTCCCCCCTCACATGCTGAACTCCTCTGCTGCTCCTCCCTCTGTGCCAGATAAGAAGTGATGGGGTGCGAGGTCATAGACATGGTAATTGCGGTGGCTATCTTGGTCTGGCTTCAGATCCAGAGAGCAAGGGAGAGAAGAGGTTAATTTGTCCAGACAGTAACATTCCCAGAGCCTCGTGGGGGTAGCAGGAGGCCATTTTTTCTCATGAATAGCAAACATAATAATATAATAATAATATGCCATTTAGCAGACGCTTTTATCCAAAGCGACTTACAGTCATGTGTGCATACATTTTTACGTATGGGTGGTCCCGGGGATCGAACCCACTACCCTGGCGTTACAAGCGCCATGCTCTACCAATTGAGCTACAGAGGACCACTAACATCATGCTGGGCTGCACTCTGGGACGTTTACACTGACTGTTTGTCTCTGTCTTTCCACGTTGGACCCTCCGGCTCCCTTGAAAGCCACACCAGGTCTATTGCACATTTCTGGGGTGATCCTCTCTGCAGGCGAGACTTAAGCAAAGGGAGGAGATGTATACTATGAATGCTATGGTAGAGAGACTAATACCCAACACAACAGAGATGGTGCTTTACCCTCTGGGTGTTGTTTAGATAAAAGAGATCAGGCTTCTTCTCTCACAGGGAGGAAGTTGCCATGCAGCAGTCCTGTGCTGATGGGAACCAATGGAATGTGAAACCTTTAGATGCCTCCTATCACGCAGCCTCCTGTCCCGGAACCATGTCCTCATCACACACCTGGTGTGTCAACTGTCAACCACCCACACGGCCCACTAATTATGGAAACTGTTTGTGTGTGTGTGTGTGTGTTCCTGGCATGATGTGATGCCTCTCGTCACTATCTCTGGGGCGACCTCGATCTTTGTCATTTGTACTCTCTTTGTGTTCCCTCATCCTGCGCCTCCAGGTTAAGGGGAGCGATAGGAAGATTTCAGTAATGGTTCTCAGGTAACACAGTGGCCATTTTTTAATCTACTGTCTCATGTCTGGGAGTGAGGGAAGGGCCCGGTGGGTTTATGAGCAAATTACCAGCAGTGATCCACTCTAACAGAGAGTGTGTCAGGCCTGTGATTGTTTCTCTAATCCCGCCCGCTGTCTCTGTCTGTGCTGACTGTTTTGCCAGTGGAGTGGAGCGGCAGTGCAGGAATGCACTAATCACGCAATTCTGATGCCCTGCCTAGCCCTGCCCTGCCTTGCCCAGTCTGCCAGACTCTGCTTTCCTTTGTCTGCACTTCAAAACAAAAGTCCCCAGACCAGACCTGGGCCATTTGGCTACATTTGCCCCCTCTGGCCCAAACAATGCTGATGCAGAGGAAGTTTCACTGTTTTAGGGAAATTGCGTTGGGGTTTTTGTGTGTCTTGTTCTGCCAAGAAGAGCACCCCTTCCCCCTCCCCTTTTCTTGTTTTGCTAAGAGGGGAATGTTGTGACATAGTCATTAATCCAGGCTGAATCAGTGGTTTCTCTGGAAAATGTGGGGGGAAATGTTCACAGGGTGGGGGTGTTAATATAGGGTAAATGCAGACAGGCAACCCCGTTGTTTTGGGGGTCCAGCGTCCCACCGGATAATTTTTATATAGAAGGACTGAGAATCTCAGTTCTAGTGACTTTTTAAGAGGACATTCTATTCCAAAATGACTGAAAATTAAAATTATGCTGACACCATCTCAAATATATTTTCCACCTCCAGAAATAAGCCCAATAACATATTGGTAAAATTATTGCATGGTCCATATTATCAGGTATGCTATTAGCAATAAGCATTATCACCTGTAGCCCAACTGATGCAGCATACTGGCTATAAATAAATAGACTGAAGAATGGGGTTGCCTATCTGCATTCACCCTATTGATCTTTTAAAAAGTTAGTATCATGTTGATGAATTTAATGTTCCCAAAAAACGTGCATAAACACAGTGAATATAATGTAGGCTAACCTGTTCGGGTAACTTGGGGGTAAAACGCCATCCTGGGGTAATATTCCTGTACCTCTCATAGAAACCACTTCATGTCATGTCACCCCCCCCCCCCTTCGACACTTTCCCTGGTTGCAACTACTCTTGCTTAACAAAAAATGTATTGTCTCATAATTTAAGTCACTTAAAAAAAAGATTTTGAGGTAGGGTGGCGTTTTACCCCAATTTACCCTACAATTGACCTGTTTTCCATTCATCCCCACTCTCCCCTATGTACTCATGGTGGATTGCAGAGTTGTAAGGTGCTTAACCATGCCGCTACTAAAAACTCTGGGTTTTAAATGGTGCCATTTGCTAAATATTTAGGAGTTGAGAAATAAATAAAGTATGAATGGAAAGCTGGGATCCCCCTCTTTTTAACAAAGGCTATTAAAACTGCTGTTTTCCCCGTGATTGCATTATGAATTGTTGTGCATTGACACTGCTTGTCAGAATGCATGTTTCCCTCCCTATACATGGCACTCGCAACTTGAATGGGCCTTGAGAGGAATTTCTCTCGCGTAGAACACACAACAACAAGCTGACTAGGTAAATAGATAAACTATTATACCTTAGGGTTGTCCGATTTTTCTATTCATTACTCATTTTGTTTGCAGAGGAAAAGTAAATGTGGTCTGTTCTAGCATCTTCAAAGTGCGCCTCGGCAGAACTTTTTTTTCATGTCCCATATTTTGTTGCCGTGAAATAACTGCCGCAGAAATACTGGACTGAATGGTATCCCCCCGCTCTGTACCACAGCGAACAATGGGCCTCATTCACAATGAATGGTGTCTCATCAGGATGGGTGTTTCTCTCCACTTTTTACAGCAGCCATGGCAGCACCACACCTGTCTTGTGGTGTTTGACCATCATTTACAGGCTTGTCTTTCAAATGCACACAGACAAAGGAAGGAACACCAACTTCGTGGCATTTTGGCATTCTCTCTTGATATGGCAATGGAGTAGCTTGAAGCTGGCTTATTTGTGCCAAAGTGAAAGTTCAGCTTTCAAAGGGCCTCAAATAAACAACTGTTTCACTCATGAAGCTTCACTTAAACTGTTTTATGTGACCGTAAACTAAGTTATGCTCCCCAATAATATTTCATTCAAGGGAGCCCCATATTCCATATAGTAGTGGGTTGTTTTCAGCCTCAGATGTAGCACTGTTTACATTTTTACATTTTAGTCATTTAGCAGACGCTCTTATCCAGATCGACTTACAGTAGTGAGTGGATACATTTTCATACTTTTTCATACTGGTCACCCGTGGGAATTGAATCCACAACCCTGGCGTTGCAAGCGCCATGCTCTACCAACTGAGCCACACTTGCATCAGAACTCTCTTTTATACCAGACAAGACATGCCCAACAACATCCTCATTTCAGTGCCTAAGAGGTGTTTTACTGCATCTTTAGGCCAAGCATATTTCAAGCTGATAGTTTAAATGTTTAACATTTTCTCCCCATCTACTCTTGAGCAAAACAACTGTTTTGATGTTTTTGCCTCAGAATTCAGGCATTTTCGTTTGAATACCAAGTTTCTTGTGTTTTCTCTACTCTCCCTTGGAATATTGTGATTGTGTTAGAAATGTTTTCTATTTCAGAATCAATGATAATCAAGATGGCGCCGATAGACATGGCCGCCCTGTTTCTGGCTCCTAAGCAACTTTGCACAAGCAATTCGCTACACCCGCAATCACATCTGCTAAATATGTGTATTCGACCAATAAAATTGGATTTGACATTCAGAATTCCACGAACATAACTTGGTTCAGAACCCAGTCTTTGTGCCTGCCTCACTGGTGATTAACTCTTCCTCCAAAGTCCTTAAGACCCTTGGATTCATATTTGCTCCTCATGCAAATAGATTTAACAGAAATGTTATACGTGTCGACTTACAGGCTTTATGCAAATACACCTCATTCATTCACTTCCTCCTTTGTTATTGAAGCCAGGTAAGTCAGTCAGTCCAAATAAAATAAGTAGCATTACTCATGCATGGCATCATTGTCATGTTTGACAGGAAACTGTGATGCTCAGTGTATTTTTTAAGATGGCAAGTTTTCAAACTATTCAGTTACTGTGTGTGAGAGTATGTGTTTACTATTTTAGAGTGTTTCATGATAAGACTGGTCCAGACTCCACACAATATTCTCTATATGGTCTTGCAGGGGTTTGATTACCGTCCCCAGCACAGTTTAAATCATAAAGAGAAATGTCCCCTGGTGTTCTTCTTATTGTTTTACATGACAGAATGAGAATCTGATAAACACTTGCTGAAAACCAGCCTGTGTTTTGTTTTCTACACTGTCTGTCTGGTTGTTAGTTTACTTTGGGAAGAAAACAAACCAAGTCTTTCGACAAGTATTTCCGGTTTATGGAGTTAGTTGCTTTACTCCATTTTAGAACATTTTCGGTAGAGGCTAAATATGGCTAAGTTAGATCTATGTTGATGTTCTGTGTCTTCCATCGAAGCTGACTAACACAGGCACATCTCTGAAACCGATGAAAAGGAGTCTGGAGACAACGGGGCCTGCAGAATTACATTGGGGAAAATAATGGGCTTAAAAATGTACATTCAAACTAATGCACTACATTCTCCTTGAAGCCCTGGAGAAATATGAGGGAGGTTGTGTTTTCTCCTTTTCAAATAACATTTCTGTGTATCTGTAAAATTTGCTTAATGAAAAATACTCCTCATCTCTTCCCGACCTGTAGTGGGTATTTGACCAAATCAGCAATGTTAACACAATCATTGAAAGTATTTTACCTTACACTGAAGAAACCTTTGTTTACCACCTTTCATTTATTGCAATGTGTTAGTAATGAACAGATTTTATGGATCTTCAATGGAGTCATAAACTCAGGAACTCTGCAACAACAGGTGCAGTTCACATGAGCTGGCAATTTCTACTGCCTTGGCATGACACCCTCTCACTTCATCAGAAATCCAGATATCTCTGAAGGGTCTCCAGAAGAACAATGCCCTGGAAGCCATCAACCCATCCTGGATAAGAATCTTGCCAAACTTTAAATAGTCTTACGTAACACTGTTGTAAAAATCAGCCGTTGTTCTAGTTTCTCCCCACATTCTCTCTCCCACTCAGTCTCTGTCTCTCTCCCGCTCTCTTTCTCAAACTCCCCCCCTCTCTCTTTCTCGCTCGCTCTCTTTCCCTCTCTCTCTCCATCATCGTCTCCTCAGTTCTCTCTCTCTCCCCCTCTCTCTCTCTCTCGGTCTTCATCGCCTCAGTTAACCCTCTCATTATGTTTCTAAAGCCCTCTTCTCCCCCCTCTAGGCATTGAAACATTGTCAGTGTGTTCTGTCTGTATGATAAGTAGATGTCACAAGTGGGGGTATGCCAGTCAAAACAGGGTGTCTAGGGATTTCCCAGATGTCAAAGCACCTTGACTTGCTCTGAGCCACTCACACACTGATCAAAGCACAATGTGTCAAACATTGTGCCCAGTCACCCTCCTGGGCTCCTTCCACCTGACTCCTCCTCAGGTACTTTACATTGCTATGTAGTATCATAGTCCCTCCATGTTGCGCTTATGTACGTTAGCTAATGCTAATTCACTAATCTCCTTTGTGTTGAGTAGTTTAGTGCATTGCCTTCGGAAGCTGCAGGTGTGAAGGATCCTATTCTCAGCTCTGTGTGAGCAGTGGAGAGGGCGTTGGCTTAACATGTTCTGACTTGGTTGTGTATTGGAAGGGTAGGACTGGGAGAGACTGTTCTGGGGGACATGAGAGAGAGAGGGAGGACGATTGTAGTGTGTGGAAGATAAGTGTTATTGAAGCCATGTGCTGTTAACCTGGTGCTTATGGGAATCTTCTACAAAGGGCAAATACAGTGGGGGAAAAAAGTATTTAGTCAAATCAAATCAAATCAAATTTTATTGGTCACATGCGCCGAATACAACAGGTGCAGACATTACAGTGAACTTGCACCAATTGTGCAAGTTCTCCCACTTAAAAAGATGAGAGAGGCCTGTAATTTTCATCATAGGTACACGTCAACTATGACAGACAAAATGAGAAAAAAAATTCAGAAAATCACATTGTAGGATTTTTAATGAATTTATTTGCAAATTATGGTGGAAAATAAATATTTGGTCAATAACAAAAGTTTCTCAATACTTTGTTATATACCCTTTGTTGGCAATGACACAGGTTAAACGTTTTCTGTAAGTCTTCACAAGGTTTTCACACACTGTTGCTGGTATTTTGGCCCATTCCTCCATGCAGATCTCCTCTAGAGCAGTGAAGTTTTGGGGCTGTCGCTGGGCAACACAGACTTTCAACTCCCTCCAAAGATTTTCTATGGGGTTGAGATCTGGAGACTGGCTAGGCCACTCCAGGACCTTGAAATGCTTCTTACGAAGCCACTCCTTCGTTGCCCGGGCGGTGTGTTTGGGATCATTGTCATGCTGAAAGACCCAGCCACGTTTCATCTTCAATGCCCTTGCTGATGGAAGGAGGTTTTCACTCAAAATCTCACGATACATGGCCCCATTCATTATTTCCTTTACACGGATCAGTCGTCCTGGTCCCTTTGCAGAAAAACAGCCCCAAAGCATGATGTTTCCACCCCCATGCTTCACAGTAGGTATGGTGTTCTTTGGATGCAACTCAGCATTCTTTGTCCTCCAAACACGACGAGTTGAGTTTTTACCAAAAAGTTCTATTTTGGTTTCATCTGACCATATGACATTCTCCCAATCCTCTTCTGGATCATCCAAATGCACTCTAGCAAACTTCCGACGGGCCTGGACATGTACTGGCTTAAGCAGGGGGACAGGTCTGGCACTGCAGGATTTGAGTCCCTGGCGGCGTAGTGTGTTACTGATGGTAGGCTTTGTTACTTTGGTCCCAGCTCTCTGCAGGTCATTCACTAGGTCCCCCCGTGTGGTTCTGGGATTTTTGCTCACCGTTCTTGTGATCATTTTGACCCCACGGGGTGAGATCTTGCGTGGAGCCCCAGATCGAGGGAGATTATCAGTGGTCTTGTATGTCTTCCATTTCCTAATAATTGCTCCCACAGTTGATTTCTTCAAACCAAGCTGCTTACCTATTGCAGATTCAGTCTTCCCAGCCTGGTGCAGGTCAACAATTTTGTTTCTGGTGTCCTTTAACAGCTCTTTGGTCTTGGCCATAGTGGAGTTTGGAGTGTGACTGTTTGAGGTTGTGGACAGGTGTCTTTTATACTGATAACAAGTTCAAACAGGTGCCATTAATACAGGTAACAAGTGGAGGACAGAGGAGCCTCTTAAAGAAGCAGTTACAGGTCTGTGAGAGCCAGAAATCTTGCTTGTTTGTAGGTGACCAAATACTTATTTTCCACCATAATTTGCAAATAAATTCATAAAAAATCCTACAATGTGATTTTCTGGATTTTTTTTTCTCAATTTGTCTGTCATAGTTGACGTGTACCTAATGATGAAAATTACAGGCCTCTCTCATCTTTTTAAGGGGGAGAACTTGCACAATTGGTGGCTGACTAAATACTTTTTTCCCCCCACTGTAGTTTAAATGGATCAAATAACTTCTGATATCAGAGAGGTGATGGAATTTAATTATGCTCTCTCTTCTACGCTTCACAGAGGATTTGAGGTTCTTAGACTTCGGTTTCAATTTCAAATTGCTTATCGGCCCTGAACCAACAGCCACATTTCTAGCTCAACATCAAAGCACACATTTTAATTCCAGGTTAATTTAAGCTAAGCAGTGGCGGTCGAAGTGCTAGATGATAAAATAGCCTTTCTTTGATATTGTGATTATCAGCTGATGACTAAAACAAGTTGATTTTAACCTGTAGTCTGTAATTCACGCTGATGATTCTCACTCTCATTACATCACACAGTGTGGCCACGGCTTCGTTCTCACTCAAAGCCTTAGAGGTGGCAGTGCGTCCCTCAGCCAGACTTGGTTTAACACGGTGGGTTGCCAGAGCTGCTTTGGTAGCGGGGGTGGTGGTGGTAGGCCAGCCAGCTCGTCCCGGAAAAGAGGGTAAACTGGCATTAGAGCGCTGGTTCATACTTTATAGCTCGGGAGTGCTGTGAAGTGCTTTATCAGCCTCTGGCATTGATTGGGGATTTGGGGATTTGGCACGGCGGCCATGTTTTTTTAATGTCCAGTGTAGCAAATCCCCCTGTCTGTCTCCCTGTGCAGTGGACGTCATCGTGTCCTTGAACAGATGCCAATGAATCTCTACCCTGTTGCGTGACTCTCCTCTCTTCCCATAGTGCTTGTGGGTTTGCTGTGCATGTTGGGACATGTGCTAAGCTTCATTGGACAACTGGGGTATTTCAGTATTATTTCAATCAAAATGTACCTATGGTCTGTGGATTCTATTTAACCACTGTTTTTATGGGCTGAACTGAAGATGAGGTAGCTCTAGAGAGGCACAGTAGGACTGAGGAAAGTAGATGGCTGTTTATATCTCCCCAGTGAACTATACCCTTTAGGGGTCTGGCAGGAATGGTCTGGATAGTCGCCCTCCAGGGAAAATAGTTCCTCTATGAAAGATAAGGACCATTAGACACAATAATGCGGAGGATAATCCAAATTTAATCAGTATGGAGCACAAACTGGTATGGAAGACTGTGTTAAACCTACTGCTAGATAGCCTACACGCTGTGATTATTACAGCATTCTGTTATCCCCAATTGAGGTTATGTAAGAGAATCACACAGCCAAACCACAGGCAGAGGCTTCTCCCTCCAGCTGCCATCCACCTACATGTGATTCCACCCGCAGTAGGCTACGTGGAAGAGAGAGCCTCTAGTGTTGCTATAGCACATTGTTCAGTCCAAAGTACCCAACCTAGCAACAAATAGTGTGTTGACTATAGAAAGAGTTCACAGACAGAAGCCTCATCGGCTGTGATCAAGCCTCAGGAGAATGACATTACCCCAGCTTGTCCTGATTCAGGGAGCATGAAATACTCAGAGAGAGGGCAATATAAATAAATAAATAAAAATAGTTTTTCCTTCATATCTGAAGTTCTTGTGCTTGAATGTCACTCTTGGCAAAAAAAGACAGTGAATGTTTGTCCACGGCCTAGAGGCGCAGACTGAGTGAGAGAAGAGGAAGTCCAGAATGCCTCAGAAAGCTCACTCACACTCTTATTTTCTTTCTTTTACCTTTGCAACACGAGGATAAGAATAAACCTGGCCCTGAAATAAGTGGGATGTCTGTGGGTGTTTTGTGTGGGGTCTATCTCTCTCATAGCACTCTGGGCAATTTCCTTGCTTATAGAACACTGTTCTGTTCAGGTCAGGTTTTGGCTGTCATTCTCATCAATCCCATACTTCATAGTCCTCCAAAATGAGAAGTCAACACCATTTTATTACATGGTTGGTTTGGATCTCCTGTCTTGTGGTTCTAACCAATAACAGGCCTAGAACACCAATACGTCTTCAGCTCCTGTCACCCAGTTGTCACTACAGCGTCAACAATAGCCCAGCGTTCTCGCACGGCGGTCGACGCCGACGATATTTGTTCGCTTTGGCCGGCGGCCCCACAAATGAAATCACTCAACCAGACTATTTTCATGTTTGGCAGCTGTTAGAAATCTGGTTTATTTGCTTAAGAGCTACTCATCCCTCCCTATGGCTGGGAGTGCAGAGAGCTCAAAGCAAAACCCTTGGAAACCTGATGAGCTTCCCACTGGCCGCCACTGCTCCGAGGATCCGCACTCAGTTCACTTACATTCCTCTGATATTGGAACTCGCTGTGGGGACTCACTTCAGAGAGTCATTACATTTTCCCCAGAACACAAGTCATCTACAGACACACACAGACTGGGCCCCAGTTTGGGATTCATTAAAGTCCAGATTTTATCTTCTGTGTGTTATACAATGGGCTTGCAAAGTTAACGCCGTTATTACACTATATAAGTCACAAAGGAGTCTTTGTTATATGAGATTAAGCATTATACATCTCTGATATACCCCAAAGCCATACTACTTTATGATCATCCCATTAACAACTGTTATACCTTAGTTTTAATGCAGAGAGAGTATTTTAGCCTTGTACATTGGCCCTGAGAGACTAGGCTCTGGGCCTTCCGCCCTCATTGGTTCAGGCTGGGGTTGGTCCAATCAGAATGGGAATGTGGTGGCTGTCCTCAGCACTTGTCCACACGTCACTGTTCAACCACTGCGCTGCCTAGTGACCATGGTGCTTGCCTACGGAGCTGTGAGGGGAACGGCACCTCCTTACCTTCAGGCTCTGATCAGACCCTACACCCAAACGAGGGCACTACGTTCGTCCACCTCTGGCCTGCTAGCTCCCCTACCTCTACGAAAGCACAGTTCCCGCTCAGCCCAGTCAAAGCTATTTGCTGCTCTGGCACCCCAATGGTGGAACAAGCTCTCCCACGACGCCAGGACCACCTTCCGGAGACACTTGAACCCCCCCCCCCCCCCCCCCCCCCATAAAAATAAAAACAAAAGGTGGTTGTTCCACTGGCTGTCATAAGTTGAATGCACCAATTTGTAAGTCGCTCTGGATAAGAGCGTCTGCTAAATGATGTAAATGTAGTGATTATGACCTGGCTTGGACACTGTGATTCTTGGACTTTGAGATATGTGTGGGTTATTTGATCCACAAGAAACATATGTACAAGTGTACACAGTGCATGCTCTCGGTTTTGCATTGTTAAATGGTACCAAATTGGTGCGGAATGTGTTGACGTTGTTAGGTTGTGCTGCCGCAAGGCCTGTGAGGATTCCAGGAGCCTGTGTTGCTGCGTTACACTGTGTGATTTCTCCAGCCTTTTAATGGGAGCTCCGCTCAGCTTGTTAGTTCCTCATGAATTAATGCCCAGGAATTCAGGGAGCTTCTCTGTCTTGCTGAATAATAAACTCTTCAGCTGAGCTCTCTTTTTGTAGTAAATGTCTGGGTTTTTTTTTAGCGTCCTATTCACAGTTTCCATTTCATTCCCTCCAAGGGTTCTTGAGAAGGGGACCGAAAGGAGGAAAGAGGTTTGGGCTTCGAAGGGACTTGGCTGGTGGAATAAGAGGTGTGAGGGAAGTCTTCAGTGTTCTCCTGTTTTTATTTTTCTTCCAGAGGGCTGTCAATCATAGATACAATAGTCCCCTGGAGTTCCCACAGCCGTGCGGTAGGTAGTTAGGTTAACATAGGTGTTCAGTCAGCTCTATGTGTGTGTTTTGGAGGGGCTGTTCTTATGAGCTTAATGCTGGGCTTAACCTCAATTGGGAATTCTTCATGTGGGGCTACCCATGCAGGGACCAGTGTCATGATATGTTTTTATTTGGGCCATTGGGCTTTTATGCACATTCCTTTTCAAATGCTTTACTTGGGAGAAGTGTATTAACATACAGTGAGGGGAAAAAAGTATTTGATCCCCTGCTGATTTTGTACGTTTGCCCACTGACAAAGACATAAATAGGTTTATTTGAACAGTGAGAGACAGAATAACAACAAAAAAATCCAAAAAAAACGCATGTCAAAAATGTTATAAATTGATTTGCATTTTAATGAGGGAAATAAGTATTTGACCCCTCTGCAAAACATGACTTAGTACTTGGTGGCAAAACCCTTGTTGGCAATCAGAGGTCAGATGTTTCTTGTAGTTGGCCACCAGGTTTGCACACATCTCAGGAGGGATTTTGTTCCACTCCTCTTTGCAGATCTTCTCCAAGTCATTAAGGTTTCGAGGCTGACGTTTGGCAACTCGAACCTTCAGCTCCCTCCACAGATTTTGTATGGGATTAAGGTCTGGAGACTGGCTAGGCCACTCCAGGACCTTAATGTGCTTCTTCTTGAGCCACTCCTTTGTTGCCTTGGCTGTGTGTTTTGGGTCATTGTCATGCTGGAATACCCATCCACGACCCATTTTCAATGCCCTGGCTGAGGGAAGGAGGTTCTCACCCAAGATTTGACGGTACATGGCCCCGTCCATCGTCCCTTTGATGCGGTGAAGTTGTCCTGTCCCCTTAGCAGAAAAACACCCCCAAAGCATAATGTTTCCACCTCCATGTTTGACGGTGGTGATGGTGTTCTTGGGGTCATAGGCAGCATTCCTCCTCCTCCAAACACGGCGAGTTGAGTTGATGCCAAAGAGCTCCATTTTGGTCTCATTTGACCACAACACTTTCACCCAGTTCTCCTCTGAATCATTCAGATGTTCATTGGCAAACTTCAGACGGGCCTGTATATGTGCTTTCTTGAGCAGGGGGACCTTGTGGGCGCTGCAGGATTTCAGTCCTTCACGGCGTAGTGTGTTACCAATTGTTTTCTTGATGACTATGGTCCCAGCAGCCTTGACATCATTGACAAGATCCTCCCGTGTAGTTCTGGGCTGATTCCTGATTCCGTTCTCATGATCATTGCAACTCCACGAGGTGAGATCTTGCATGGAGCCCCAGGCCGAGGGAGATTGACAGTTATTTTGTGTTTCTTCCATTTGCGAATAATCGCACCAACTGTTGTTACCTTATCACCAAGCTGCTTGGCGATGGTCTTGTAGCCCATTCCAGCCTTGTGTAGGTCTACAATCTTGTCCCTGACATCCTTGGAGAGCTCTTTGGTCTTGGCCATGGTGGAGAGTTTGGAATCTGATTGATTGCTTCTGTGGACAGGTGTCTTTTATACAGGTAACAAGCTGAGATTAGGAGCACTCCCTTTAAGAGTGTGCTCCTAATCTCAGCTCGTTACCTGTAAAAAAGACACCTGGGAGCTAGAAATCTTTCTGATTGAGAGGGGGTCAAATACTTATTTCCCTCATTTAAAATGCAAATCAATTTATAACATTTTTGACATGCGTTTTTCTGGATTTTTGTTGTTGTTATTCTGTCTCTCACTGTTCAAATAAACCTACCATTACAATTATAGACTGATCATGTCTTTGTCAGTGGACAAACATACAAAATCAGCAGGGGATCAAATACTTTTTTTTCCCTCACTGTAGTTCTCTAAATAGAAATGACTAATAAACACTATAATGTAAATTGTGTCAACTGCAAAAGTGTTAGTCAAAGCCAAGAGGAGGATGTCCATCAATTTGATGCCAAACCTCAACTTTGCTCCAAGCTCCTCAGTTTATAAATTGCCATAGAAACATGCGTCGTTAAATCCCTCCAAACGTCCCCCCAAGGAACGTCCATATTTTGTGAGTGATCGCCTTTATGTAAACTGTGTACCGTGCATCTGCACGAATTAGGATTTCTGTAAATAAACGGTGGTTGATGGAACATGAATTGGTGCAGATGCATTGATATTTTGCCAGAGTAGAAACCATTCATGGATCCGAGGGTGGCTGGCAGATGGTACAAATTATATCGAATTTTTCCCTCCATGCACTGAGCAGCTTATAGCACTGTCTCTCCTCATGTGACTGACATAGATGATCCGGTGTACAAATCGGAGACGACGCGGTATTCTGTGTTTGGCATTTCATTTTAGAACGTAGCCTAATTAAAATTTCTCTGCATCTTTTGATTCCTTCAAATGAATGTGGGATGATACAAAAGCTAAGAAGAACATGAGCATGAATGGCAAAGCTAATAAGAAAAGAGGAGGACAGTTTGTTTCACAAGGCTCGGTAATCCCCTTACTAAATGTGATTCTTTGAGTCAGTCTTAGTGTGCTCTTTGTTCTCTCGAGAACAAGGAGCTCCATCTGAAATAATTGAATTGTGACCTACTCTGGATCCTCTGGTTGCCAGAGGTATTTGTTTTGTTGCTATAAGACATTATTGCCTTAATTAGCTTGTCGTTGTAGTGCCGAAGTTGCTTTTAAACAGGCCAGTCCCCTTAAGGAGATGGAGGGAAATTATCCTGAGGAGGAAGTCAAGTCTTCAGTGCCATACTTTTCTAACGGCCCAAACTAAAAAAAAAAAGAGTCCAGCCTTGGAGTTGTTGGAACTAGGCTACACAGTAATACCCCACCATTCTAGCATTCCAGAGAGCGAAACCACATTGGAGGCAGTATGTGTGTGGTATTTGATTGAATGATGAATAGCCCTTCAAACTGAACCTCCAATGTGAAGTGAAGGATGACACGGGTAATAGAAAGGGACAACATGTTCTCCCACTACTCAAGGTCCTCAGTTCCCCCTCAATAACAGTGTGGTTTGTGCTATCACACTGCTTTGAAATTGCCCTGGGTGTCAGACCAGACCAGACTATTTCTGCATTCAGCAACGCCACATCATTACAAGACCAAAACAAGTTAGCTAAAGCAGAAAATGAAATGGACAAAGAGTATGAGAGAGATAGAAACTATGCAGTTAAGATCAGAGTGTTCTGATTGATACATATGCTTCTGCACTCTGTCCAGCTCCATGCTCCGTACATGTGCTTGTGGTAAGTGTGTGTCAGTGTGTTTCTAGGTGACCCGTTGGAGGTATGTGTTGGTTGTGCATCAGTGGTAGACCTATGAAGGTATATAGTAGAGGAAGGGGAGGATGGTTCAGTACTGCCATCAGGTGCCATCAGGCTACTACTGCTCTGCTCTCTCCTATTGGCCCATCAGTCACCATAGAGACACAACACACACTGTTCTGAGTCACCACTACTTATCTTTTCATCTCCTCTTTCACTCGATGAGCAGGCACCCTGATGCATTACAGAAGAGCTGCACAGCCATCTTATTTGTATCTCCCTCTTGGATGACAGATTGTCTTGACTTGTATTTGTTTAACCTAAATCTAAAGAACCTTGATTCCAATCAAAGGTTGTGACAGTTATTGAGACCTCTCTTGGAAATTGACTCCACAACCTTGCAGTCACAGAGGACTTGATCCAATCTCATGCATTGTGTTTGTCCTGCACTGGTTTTACACATCCTTTGTCATGTTCTAGACAGAATATATTATTCTACCCCGTGAAAGGACAAAGGAATCTGGGATTGTAGCACGGCCCTTTAGGTTGTTTGGATTCATCCTGGGCATGAGAAGTGATGATATCTTCCAGTCTGACAACGTGATAGACTGCTGCTACTGCTCTAGCTGGCTGCTGTGGACCCGGCTTTACTGCAGTCCAGCGGCTTTACTGCAGCCCAGCGTCTCTTTGGCTCTTTTCATAGCTCTATGAAACCTGAATAGTCCCAGAGTTGAGAGACTGTATGAGAGCGAAGAAGCTGCCGCCAAGAAACCGGGCCATTGCGGCCAAAAACCGTGAGGGCTCACACAAAAGGAGCGAGGGACTGAATGGCGCTTGGCTCTGACTGTCGTTGGCTATTTTTTTTTTAGATAAACCCAATCAAAGGGACGAAGAACTGATGGCTTTCTCTTCTTTAAGCGTCCCGAGGGGTCTTATTGGCTCACACTGTCCCAGCCAAGACATCTCTTCATCTCTCTATTGCCTCCTTTTGTTGGAGAGAACCACTACTGACACAATAACCCAGTGTTAAGTGCTGCAGTTGCTGATTCCCCTGCCGCTCGGATGAGCCCTCTCCTCTCGGCGCCAGGTTGCTAGGTAGACTTAGATCCAAGCATTCAAAAGGCTGACACAGAATATTATGGGGTGTCAGTTACTGTGTAATGCCCCATTTTGTACTGGTATTCTAAAAGCAGGTCAGGCAGAGGTTGATGGGTTGTTCATGTGTACAGATACTAGACATTCCAAAGATGAGGGTGTGTGGAGAATGTGGTTTTGTCTGCCTCCTACAGGGCATATGAGGCTAGAGGTCAGGTTGTAATGGGCTGACCGAAACAGTAGGACTGACTCAGGAGATAAGTAGCCCATTAAACCCTGGGTTAGCCTCATATATCTGTCCCATCTGTCCCTCCCACCACCACGGTGACTCCCGAACAGCGCCGCCCACCTCCCCTGACGCCCATACCGCCCCCTAAGCGTGAGTCAGCAGCCAACGGAACGGCCATGCATGGTTGTCCATTGAGGGAGGGAGGGAGGGTGTGTGTAAGGGGTGGGTCGAGGGGTTAGAACCGCACCGTGTGAAAATCGGGGGGAAGTAAGTATTCTTGCCAGTGCTGAGGCCGAAAACAAGATTAGGGGGTTACGCCTCGATCAGACAGACAGCGTCATTGCGTCAATGCTGCGTAATAAATTCTGCAGTCAAACTTTTTTCATTATGTTATCCAAAACATTTTCTGGATATGTGTGCAACAACAGTTCAACATTCACCTTTTGCTACTATTTCTGTTAAGTCTACGGATACAATTCGATTAATACGTTGGATTTATTCACCACACAGAATACATTACGCACAGCAACTGCCTCTGCAACGCAATTCTGCAAGACAAACACAGCATTCCATTGGAAATGAATGTACTTCTGGTGTACCCAAACACAATGATGCTGTCGGTCTGATCGAGGCGTCAGACAACACAGGACCAGCTTCCCCGCTGCCTCCGTATACCACCACCACACACACACCCTGTTGTTACTGCTGGTTTACAGGGATAGGATTCATTATGATTGTCCTGGTTTCACTCTGGTTTGAGGTACAGTACAGGACCCGTAGCTTGTGGCTAGAAGAGCCAGATGTTAAATGTATCCCATCTACACTTGCCTGCAGACAGTTTCAAGGCATTCACGCCAACTCGGGAGACAAGATGGTATTGTTGTCATTGTCATGTTGTCATGCCAACAGGTAGAGTATCAACAGTGTCATACTAGAAGAGTTGGACGTAACTGTTGGTATCATTTGAAAACCACACTGCCATCGAATAGGGGTGGCAGGTAGCCTAGCGGTTAAGAGCGTTGGGCCAGTAACTGAAAGGTCTCTGGTTCGAATCCTCAAGCTGGCAAGGTGGAAAAATCTTCCGTTCTGCCCTTGAGCAAGGCAGTTGACCAACAACTGCTCACCGGGCGCCGATGACATGGATGTCGACTAAGGCAGCCCCCTGCACCTCTCTGATTCAGAGGTGTTGGGTTAAATGCGGAAGACACATTTCCGTTGAATGCATTCAGTTGGCGTGAAGGCCTTGAAAATGTCTGCAGGCAACTGTAGATGGGATACATTTAACATCTGGCAAATGACTAGGTATCCTATTTCCCTTTCCCTATACCTGTGGACAGGCACGTCTGAACCTTGAGTCATGTAGAGGTTTCCTGTCATCATGATAGTATACCTGCACAAACCAGCTGCTCTAGGGTAGCAAGAGCAGTGGACCGGACCAAGTGTGTTTGCAGTTGAGTGTGTTTGCAGTTGAATGTGCGTGTGGCGCTCCTCCCTGGTCAAACACTAGAGAAAACAAACAGTAGACTTGCTAATGGGGCCTTAACTACAAGCTGCATACCCTTCTATCAGACATGCAGGGAGCTAGAGTCAACACACAGAGATAAAGACCCCCTGGCCAACAGGTTAGTTTGGACTGCACAGTATACAGTCCTGCTGGGATGCTTCTATATCAGGATTTGAAAGGTTTAGAAGACTAGCGAGATGTACTAAACACTGCTCTCATTGGACGTGGATGAGCCCAAATGTGCTGAATGGACTCCAACAGAGAACTATTGTGCTGAAATCTATTGTCTTGAATATTCATGTTTTATTTAATGAATGGATGCCATGTCCTGGTATGAAAGATGAACATTATGGTCCGAAATCCTAACAGCTGGAACGGGCATGTACCTTCATGTCAAGCTGTCTTTTTACTCAGTGTAAAATCACTTTGTTCTGGAAGGGATGACAACAGGGGGAGAGTGGATCTGTTGGCCATCACCGTTACAAGGTGAGTCTGTAATCTTTTCAAATGCTTGGCCGTCTAAAGACAAGACAGCACTGGCTCTCTGTCTTTTCTCCAAGACGGTCTAATGTGGACAGGAGCCTATTTCCTCTGTTGCATAAATTCAACCAAACATCCAACTGCTAATTATTCATTAGGAATTAAGAGGCAAAACCATGTAATTTAAGCAATTCTCCATATGACTGGAAAATTGCTAAGGCGTAACATATGATCAGCGAATGTCATGCGTTCATAATATTTCAACTGTTTTCCAGAGCTTGTTGTGTGGCGTCATCTTCTTACCAATGTTGTTTTCTCCGTTTGAGTCATTAAATATTGGTTACCTGAACCCATCATCTTTTCTGTCTCTGTCTGTCTGTCTGCATGCACATTTAAGGCTGGGAATAAAACATGAGGCAGAGGAGAACTCTCCTAGTAGCGGGATGCCCATGAAAATCAATGATAATTTTGCACAAGGAATGCGTAATGCAATGCATGTAATTAATGCAATTAAGGATGTTGTCACATGTTGGTATCCATTACAAAGCCTTTGATATTTTCATGGCAGTTGAGCAACTCACTAAACTATCAGTCATTTTTCTTATGACCGATCTGTCGGCTTGCGTATGAAACCGTGGAGAGGTCACGACCACACATCCTCTGAGGTCCCGCTGAGGTCAGAGGCACTGCTTTAGGCAGGATGAGCCCTGTCAGGAGACTGACTGGTGGTCCTTTTGTAGCTCAGTTGGTAGAGCATAGCGCTTGTAACGCCAGGGTCGTTTTGGATGAAAGCGTCTGCCAAATGGCATATATACACAGTGAGGGGAAAAAAGTATTTGATCCCCAGCTGATTTTGTACGTTTGCCCACTGACAAAGACATGATCAGTCTATAATTTTAATGGTAGGTTTATTTGAACAGTGAGAGACAGAATAACAACAAAAAAATCCAGATAAACGCATGTCAAAAATGGTATGAATTGATTTGCATTTTAATGAGGGAAATACGTATTTGACCCCTCTGCAAAACATGACTTAGTACTTGGTGGCAAAACCCTTGTTGGTAATCACAGAGGTCAGACGTTTCTTGTAGTTGGTCACCAGGTTTGCACACATCTCAGGAGGGATTTTGTTCCACTCCTCTTTGCAGGTCATTAAGTCATTAAGACCTAAGTCATTAAGGTTTCGAGTCTGACGTTTGGCAACTCGAACCTTCAGCTCCCTCCACAGATGTTCTATGGGATTAAGGTTTGGAGACTGGCTAGGCCACTCCAGGACCTTAATGTGCTTCTTCTTGAGCCACTCCTTTGTTGCCTTGGCCGTGTGTTTTGGGTCATTGTCATGCTGGAATACCCATCCACGACCCATTTTCAATGCCCTGGCTGACGGAAGGAGGTTCTCACCCAAGATTTGATGGTACATGGCCCCGTCCATCGTCCCTTTGATGCAGTGAAGTTGTCCTGTCCCCTTAGTAGAAAAACACCCCAAAGCATAATGTTTCCACCTCCATGTCTGACGGTGGGGATGGTGTTCTTGGGGTCATAGGCAGCATTCCTCCTCCTCCAAACACGGCGAGTTGAGTTGATGCCAAATAGCTCGATTTTGGTCACATCTGACCACAACACTTTCACCCAGTTATCCTCTGAATCATTCAGATGTTCATTGGCAAACTTCAGACGGGCCTGTATATGTGCTTTATTGAGCAGGGGGACCTTGCGGGCGCTGCATGATTTCAGTCATTCACGGCGTAGTGTGTTACCAATTGTTTTCTTGGTGACTATGGTCCCAGCTGCCTTGAGATCATTGACAAGATCCTCCCGTGTAGTTCTGGGCTGATTCCTCACCGTTCTCATGATCATTGCAACTCCACGAGGTGAGATCTTGCATGGAGCCCCAGGCAGACGGAGATTGACAGTTATTTTGTGTTTCTTCCATTTGCGAATAATCGCACCAACTGTTGTCACCTTCTCACCAAGCTGCTTGGCGATGGTCTTGTAGCCCATTCCAGCCTTGTGTAGGTCTACAATATTGTCCCTGACATCCTTGGAGAGCTCTTTGGTCTTGGCCATGGTGGAGAGTTTGGAATCTGATTGATTGATTGCTTCTGTGGACAGGTGTCTTTTATACAGGTAACAAGCTGAGATTAGGAGCACTCCCTTTAAGAGTGTGCTCCTAATCTCAGCTCGTTACCTGTATAAAAGACACCTGGGAGCCAGAAATCTTTCTGATTGAGAGGGGGTCAAATACTTATTTCCCTCATTAAAATGCAAATCAATTTAAAACATTTTTGACCTGCGTTTTTCTGGATTTTTGTTGTTGTTATTCTGTCTCTCACTGTTCAAATAAACCTACCATTACAATTATAGACTGATCATTTATTTGTCAGTGGGCAAACGTACAAAATCAGCAGGGGATCAAATACTTTTTCCCCTCACTGTATACACAGTATATTAGAGGTTTAATAAGGTTTGCCTCAGGCCTATCCTGGGGGCTACATGGACTGATGGACAACCAAACAGTATAGTATATTGTTATCCATTAACTACACATGGTAGATATTGATCAATGTCACTGATTCTCTTTCTCACAGTTGATACACAATCCTAATGCTCGCCAAAAACAAGACGACCCCATTCTGTGATACAACATTTAGAAATGGGGTTAGAACAGAGAGCTGGGTGGTATTGCAGTGTAAACTACCATTTTAGGAGTTTAGGCGCTGAGACTGTTTGAATACCTTCTCTGCCCTCTCTCCCCCAAAGCCTCATAACATGCCCAGCAGTTCAATTCCTGGCTCTTCGTCCAAAGTACAGAGGTTATTGAGCATAGAATGAGGCTTGCAAAGCAAGAGCACAGTGAGAAACGCATTGCGGTGTTGTTGCATGGTCCATTCCCACAGATGGATTAAAGCTGGGGCCAGAGGCCAGACAGTAGACCTCTGCTTGGCCTCCTGGCTGCCCAGGTCTGACTACAACAGAGAGGGATGCTGATACTAGCACACTGTCTCATGTTTGATGACCATGGAGGAAATATAGTGCGTTTCCTAGCAGTTGTAGCCTATGTTTTGTAATGGCAGGCTTTTACTGTCACCCCACGTGGAGATTAGGTCCCTGGGATGTCTGGTGGAGTTTTAAACGTGCTTGTTAAAACGTTATTGCTGAAAGGTTTGTGATAAAAAAGGGGACATTTTGATTTCTGCTTTAGACCCAGTTTAATGTTCGTTTCCCGTTCCACGGTTGTCACAGAGCATTTCAGGCTTGTGCTTAATAAACATTGATTAAAAAAATACATAAAGAAGTTGAGCTCATAGCCAAGACAAGCTACACTTTATGAGAATGTCTTGTACACAGTTTGACTTGAAGGCCCAAACCAACCCCTGCAAGGAAAAACAAGTTTATTTGGAATTTCAGAAGTTAAATGAAAAAACGACATATTTTGGGAACAAAACCAGTCTGGGATTAACAGGGCCGATAAATCCCGCTCTCTGGGTTTGGGGAGAGAGAGTTGGCACTGACTTAGAGGCTCAGGGATGGTTTATGGTTGGCCCCATAGCTGACCAGCACCTCCATCTGTCTGACTGAGAGCCCACTGAGCAGTGTGCAGCCTCTTCAACTCTCTCTCTCTCTCTGTGTGTGTGTGTGTGTGCTTGTGCGCCATGCAAGCTTGCCTGAATCCAGGCGCTGAACACCACTCGCTTGGACTCTTGCTGCCGCCAAGAGGAATTGTGGGTAATGCACTTGGATCTTCATATTGTTCCCTTTACTCAGCATTCATCTAATCTGCCTCCAGTATATTATTATTTCACTTAGGACCATAACAAGCTGTTACGATTACCAGACAGTCATATTTTGCCTCATAGCTGGCCTCTACTTTAACTCACATTGGCAACAACGTCCTCAAGTGTTACATTTATCCCCCCCCCGACTCTCATCATGGATGTTTTTCTCCCTTTGATCTCTGACAGACCTGAGTTCCTTCAGTCCCTCCAGAGAGCTCTGTGTTGTGTTTGTGAGCCAGGTCGTAGCTGAGCCGAGGCTGAACGAACAACGCTAATGATTAACTGACAGTGGGCAGTGTGTGAATCACCTCAGTGCCGTCGCTCCTCTTCTCTCCTCTCCTCACTGCTCCTCTCCGCTCCATATCTAATACATCATCAAAATGAACTCAGTCAGTGCCAGGGCATGCGGCAGGTAATTAATGCCCACAAGTCATTAAGCCCGGTTGCCCAATACCACCGTAGCAGCAGCCTCCAGTGGGAAGAAGAGACCAGCGGACGGAGGTGCCCTTTGCTTGTTTATTAATAAATTTGAGGTGTAAATGGACAGAGCGCTGGCACGTTAACAAGTCGGCGCAGGCGGTCAGCTTAGATTTTTCAGCCAGGTCCTCTGAGGAGAGGGAGAGAGGATATTATGAATGTTCTAAGTGTTTAGGAAGGGGATGTTAGGTATATGACCACATTTGCTCTGCCTGTATGAGCTGTCTGCAGCTATAGTTCTGTCAAGGAGCAGCTGTTGGAAATTGTGCCTGAGTATTTTTTTCATTTCATAACAAGGTGAGGATCAAATCAAATCAAATCAAATTGTATTTGTCACATGCGCCAAATACAACAGGTGTAGACCTTACAGTGAAACGCTTACTTACAAGCCCTTAACCAACAATGCAGTTTTAAGAAAGAATACCAAAAAAAAATCACAGAAAAATACAATATAAAATAATACGAAATAAAAGTAACAAATAATTAAAGAGCAGCAGTAAAATAACAATAGCGAGGCTATATACAGGGGGTACCGGTACTGAGTCAATGTGCGGGGGCACCGGTTAGTCGAGGTAATTGAGGTAATATGTACATGTAGGTAGAGTTATTAAAGTGACTATGCATAGATAATAAACAGAGTAGCAGCAGCGTAAAAGAGGGGGATGGGGTGGGGTGGTATAGAGGTCCTGGATGGCAGGAAGCTTGGCCCTAGTGATGTCCTGGGCCGTACGCACTACCCTCAGTAGTGCCTTGCGGTCGGAGGCCGAGCAGTTGCCATACCAGGCAGTGATGCAACTAGTCAGGATGCGCTCGATGGAGCAGCTGTAGAACCTTTTGAGGATCTGAGGACCCATGCCAAATCTCCTTAGGGGGAATAGGTTTTGTCGTGCCCTCTTCACGACTGTCTTGGTGTGCTTGGACCATGTTAGTTTGTTGGTGATGTGGACACCAAGGAACTTGAAGCTCTCAACCTGCTCCACTACAGCCCCGTCGATGAGAATGGGGGCGTGCTCGGTCCTCTTCTTTTTCCTGTACACTGTTCAGATTCTTCACCTCCAGTACATAAGCAGTGTTATTTGAGACACGGAAATGTCCATTCAGGGAGGTATAGACACCAAATTCCTCCTGCATTTTTACATTTACATTTTAGTCATTTAGCAGACGCTCTTATCCAGAGCGACTTACAGTTAGTGAATACATATTTTTTTATACTGGCCCCCCGTGGGAATCGAACCCACAACCCTGGCGTTGCAAACGCCATGCTCTATCAACTGAGCTACATCCCTGCCGGCCATTCCCTCCCCTACCCTGGACGACGCTGGGCCAATTGTGCGCCGCCCACGAGTCTCCCGGTCGCGGCCGGCTGCGACAGAGCCTGGATTCGAACCAGGATCTCTAGTGGCACAGTTAGCACTGCGATGCAGTGCCTTAGACCACTGCGCCACTCAGGAGACATCCATCCTGCCATGGATACAGCATTAGAATGATAGATTGCGGATCACTTTCCCCCAAAATGACCACATTTCCACCCAGCACACATATTCCTAATAGACTGCCAGATTTAGCTTCTTAAATGGATGTTTCTTCCCATGATGAACACCGGTGTTATGGCGTTTGGAGACCGCAATACCATGTTAAGTAAACGCTCTTCAGAGGCCTAGCGCTTTACGCCTGCCGAGGTCCCACACATTATAAACAGGAAGAGGAAGGAATGTTGGGACTCGGCTGCTTCTTTTCAGAACTCACTCCTCCACTTCCCTTCTCCTCTCTGGTGTGTGTCATCACCACTTTATCTGTGCCCCTTGATGGGAGGAAATGTACTCAGCGTTTCCCAGGGCAACCACTACTGCCCACTTCCTGCTTTCAATAGGTGATACTTGTCCCTGGTTGAGCTGTGTGTTTTAATGGATATGTGTGTGTGTGTTTATGCTAAGTGTGTTTATCTGTATTTTAAATACAGCTGTCTGTTGGATATGCTCTGTGGTTGCACCATGATACTGTATACCTATTCTTAATAGTTAGTCATATACAGTATACTATTATTTGTATATCTCTGCCTCCAGTATGAAGGAAGTTAGAGGTAGTTTCGTGAGCCAATGCAAGCTAGCATTAGCGCAATGACTGGAAGTCTATGATATCTACTAGCATGCTAGGGACAGTATCCTATCATCTTTAACTGTTGGACTTGGGAATGCTGGACCAAGGTTATATATCCATGGTTCTGTTGACATAAACCTATTTCACCCTGTGGACTCAGACGTGGCCACCATGACTGATCGAGTACAGAGACAAAATATGGCTTAACCCAGTCTCAACTCACCGTCTGGGTCGGAAAAACACAGATTATTTCTGCTGACATCCGAAACAAAAACATCCCTTAAAAGGATGAGCCCAGATCTCCCATTGTTTTATCTGGAATAAGACAAATGCATGGCAATAATTTTAAGTAATAGTGGGTAAAACAGCCAGCACCGTGATCCAAAATAAACATTCAAAACCCAATTCCAGATGTAAAGTCCCTCTGTTCAGGCAACTGTGCATAGCAAAGTTTTTAGTCATTGAACACAGTGTTGATATAGACTGACTTCTGTTAGACTGTGTAATATCCCTCATTATTCCATATCTGGCTGTTCTATGTTTCTGACTCCTGCTTCTCCATAGTCTACAGTTGTGTATTGCTGTAGGCAGTTGGGAGGGAGCAGGGGAACGTTTTGGCGAATCAAACAGCACAGAGAATCCCTGTGCCCTTTGCAGTGGTCAGACGGCTAAAGGCAGGCAGTGTGTGTTTACTGGGCTAGTCTGCACGGACACAGGCAGCATGCTCCTAAAAGGTGTGTGTGTGTGTGTGTGTGTGTGTGTGTGTGTGTGTGTGTGTGTGTGTGTGTGTGTGTGCGTGCGCGTGTGCGTGCGTGCGCTAACCTCGGCCTGAGTTAGAGCAGAGGAGAAAGGAGTTGGCATTTCCCCAGTCATGCTGATAAACGTTTTGGCAGGAAGGTCTTTGGAAATGACAACATTCCTTTGTAGCCTTTTAAGTCTATTTTTACCATTCAAGGGCCTGTTCGTTCGGTAAGCACCTTTTTTGTTCGTTGCACAGCTTGAAAACAGGAAAGACTGGTTTGTATTCGGTACGAGTGGGAGGTTGGCTCCTGTTTCTGTCAATATATAGATGATACAACCGTCAAGTTCAAAGTCAAACTGTATTTTCTCAATGTATCTTCATTTATTTTGTTGCACTCCTTAACTTAATCACATATTTCATGAATTAGTCACCTAAATAGGAAGTCAAGATGATATATTATAAACAATTTAAGATTAAGCTGAGAGCAGAGATGCCTCAGTAAAGTTGGCAGACTTCCCAGAAAGATGTGCACAATTTTTCGCTGTGCCGTGACTGACCACTGACCACATTCCACTGGTCAAAATGCCCTCTCTGACTACACGTCCACAGCAGCAGTGTAAGGACCCCTTGCCGGCCGTCTTCCTGTTGCCTGCGTGTCCCAGTGAATGTGGCCTAGGTTGCGTCAGAGCTGTCCAGGGGCTGTGAAAGAAATCATGTCTTAAGAGGATTAAGGGGACCGGGGCCACATCTCGCCGGAGGTTACCACGGTTACAGTGAGAATGACCCCGGCTGTCACTGCGCGTCAACGTCAGTGGTGGTGTCTCACTCCCCGTGTCCCTCTCGCCGTCGCTCTCGCTCTTTATTTCTCTCTCTCTCTCTGTATCTCTCTCTCTCCCTCTCTCTCTTACAATAGATGTACATCCTGTTGATATGTTACTTAGTGTATTGGATAGACCATTCAAGACGTTGACCTCTATTCACACCTGAATTATTTAATAAAGGTGTGTTCAACTCTCTCTCTCTCTCTCTCTCTCTCTCTCTCTGTGTATTGCAGAGCCTGGATGAGCTGGATGACGACGGAGGGGAGAAGGAGAAGGAGGAGGAGCAACAGCTGACACAGCTCAACACGGAACAGAACGAAGCCATAACCTCCGACCCAGGGGCCGCCACCCACTTACTACAGGTGAGAACCAGGTCAAATGTCACCACTGACCTTTACCCCTTAGTGTAATACCTAGGGCCTGGAGTTTAGCCTGACCATGTAACAGGAGCAGGAAAAACTCTGGGCTAAAGTCATATCAATCAATAAGGCATTTTGCTCCCCAAGTTATTGTACACTCTTAGAAAAAAAAGGGTTATATCGCTTGCTTCATATATGAAACCCCTAAAAGTTCTATATAGAACCCTTTTTATATGGTTCTTTGATCAGAACCCTAGAGGTTCTTCTTCACTGAACTAAAATGGTTCCATATACTGTAGAACACTGCATGGTGCCATTTATGAATTATGGCTACTACTATTAAATAATAATATTTTGAGCTAAGAATATACTTTAATAAACAATTAAATAATGGACAAAAGAATACCAGCATAGTTTTTAGAATTTGCCATTAAATGCCAAGTTTGGAAATATGCACTGGTGGCCAAGGAGGCATCTTTTTGTTTGAATGATGTCCCACGTCAACTCTGGCTGACTTCTTTACAATACAATACTTTGTCCAACAAAAAGGTGTCTTCTGGTCTGTTCTCAACCCCCCCAAACAGCAGACCTCACACATACAGTTGAGATGAGCACACGTTCAAGCTGCAGTGCAGCGCCCCTGGATGGAGAGCATGTTCTGGGATTAAGAGCCTTGCTCAAGGGCTTAACGGTAGGGGAATGTTTTGAGGATGTGAACCCAGCAGCCCTCCAGCTGTCAGATCAATTCTGCAACAAAAACAATCCAGCGCCCGGCCCGGGATTAGAACCAGCCACCTTTCGGCCACAGGCCCAACTCTTTAGCTACTGGGCTAGCTGCTTCACTGGTTCCAGAGAGGAAGACAAAATGAGCAAAAACATGAGTTAATCTTCAGAAATAAGCATGAGTTAACCTGCCAAAATGCTATGCAGACATATAATTAGTATGATGTAGAAGACAAATTACATGTAGTTGTCCGCAGCAGCCGAAAGAGAGAGCCTCTGATAGTTCTGGGTTACTGCCAGACTGAGCAAAACATAGATAGTGTGTTAAAAGTAATGTAATGATTAACTAGGCTATTGAATCACCAATACTTATTATACATAATTTATTATAAATAATTTATACGTACCTCCTCTCATTCAGCAACAGTCTTCTAATGGTTTTAATGAAACATAGTCCCTTCAATTGACTCCACACTGAAATAAAAGAAAAAATTAGCTAATTGCCAATGTCAGACTGGGTCTGTAGCTCTATTTGGCATATCCCATAATTCTAGTCAATTTGAAAGAGATAGCTAGCTTGTGAAGTGGTGAATTAAAGTAGCCTAGCTTTTTCTGTTTAGCTAAGACTTTGGCGTCATATATTTTAATTAAAGAATCAACTTTGCTCACCTTAATACATTAACAAATAATGTGCTTATTGGTAGGCTAGTTGCAAGTTGGTTCAACCACCGTCCTCGGGCTTTGTCATGCTGGAATGGATTGGCAGTTAGTTTTTGAATCGGAATGGCAGTTACATTTTGAGTTAACCAAAAGTTTCTAGAACTCCTTTTTTATGAGTGCATGCTTTTATTAAACACATTATTTCCACTTGCTTCTAGCTAGAATTTAGTTTGCAACAGCACAAGTTTGTGCCTGGCTGTTTGCCACTCAGACCATGGCAACAATGTTGCAAAATATGAATTAAATCTTTCCCTTGCCATAGAGCGCTAACGTGTTGGACGTCAGCTCGCCATTTTTCTGAACAGGCAAAGTCATGCAGCAGCAGCATCATTAATATGGATATACATGTCAATGGGAAAACAGCTAAAACAAATTAAGAGGGAATGTTAGCTGTCATTTCAGAGTTTGATGTGACTGGGTTAGCTTAATTTCTAAAATCCCCATTACACTCTGGGGAGCGATAGAACCCTCAAGGTTCTTTGTCTTCACTGGGTATATATATATATATATATATATATATATATATATATATATATATATATATATATATATATATATATATATATATATATATATATATATATATATATATATATATATATATATATATATATATATATATATATATATATATATATATATATATATATATATATATATATATATATATATATATAGAACCTTTTTTAGTAAAGGGTTCTTTAATATCATCCGAAGAACCAAAAGGTTCTATATAGAACCCCAAATAACCCTTTTTTTCTAAGTGTATAGTACAAAACAGGATAGACCTCTAGATTCCCATGGTGATCTACAGCTGAGTCCAGCCCAACTTACACACTCCCCTCCCCAGTCCAGCCCAACTTACACACTCCCCTCCCCAGTCCAGCCCAACTTACACACTCCCCTCCCCTGAGCAGAATGTGATGATGAGATGGATAGATAGATAGATACCACAGTGCCACCAAACAGAGGCACTGTTGGTCAGAGAGAAATCACTCCATAGGCTGCTTGAGAAGGGGGGCGCCGCAACCAATGCATTGCTCTATATCAGGGTTTCCCAAACTGCCCTAGCACTACACAACTGATTCAAATAATCAACTCATCATCAAGCTTGGATTATTTGAATCAGTGTTATGAGTGTTAGGGCAAAAAGCAAAACCCCTTGGGGACCCGAGGACCGAGTTTTGGAAACGCTGCTCTATATAAACCAGGTCGTATGGCAAAATGATGCACTACAATACGCTGCAAATGCATTCTCATTCTGTGTAACCATTCTCTGAGCGTGATGACATTAGCAGTACTAAAAACACATAGCTTGGACAGAGAGATGGTCACAACACAGCACAACAAAGCTCAGCTCAGGTCCATAGGGCTAAGTGCTAACATTAATCAAAGGTTCATTTGGAGCCTGTGTTGCAGCAAGTCTCTCTAAAAACACACTTCAGAGCCGTATCTGGAACTAATCTGCATGTATGACAGGCTATTGATATGGAGCATGCAATTTGGGAACAGAGGAGTCCCTGCCTATTCAGGCCCCTGCATTAATAAATATCATAGGAAGGCCAAACCGATTTTATATATACACATGTAGCTACAGTATATGGTGTTGCAAATAATTATGTTTTGATTGTGGTATTGTATGTGCAATTGATTTTAAAGCAATACATTGTAGAGCATAACATATGTGAATAAGACAGAGTCCATACTATCAGGCTTATTGTTATTGTTATGATTGTCTCTATAAGCAGTGATGTTGAAAATATCATGTTCTGTTACTTTTTTCCTTGAGGAGATCATTACTGTGCAGTCAACAAGTGTGCAATTGAAGTCCTGTCAAACTCTCTGTGCAGAGACATGAAAGGACTTCAATGAGAATATGTCCGTAACGAAGGCAACAGCGGAAGCACTCATCTGTGTAACTATGAGCCAGAATATAATACGATTTCGATTTCCTCCTTGTGTTTACAGATAGGGTTTCTGTCAGATGATATAGTCCTATAAAGCTGTCCAAATGTAGTTAGTAATTTAATGTATCAAGTCAGTAGGCTCACAAACACTTAATTCACTAGTAATAAGAGTCAGCACCCACCCACTCATTGAACCTATGTGTAGCAAGAAAAGAGGGTTATACTCCATTGACGTACCATATAGTGAATCCAGAAGATGAAGATGTCATAACACATACTTGAACCACACTCCTTCCCACTGAGACATAACCAGATTACACTTCAGCCATTTGAAATGAGACATGGAGGTGCCCACTCCACCCACCTTACCACTGCAACATATTTCCCTTAAGTCAGAGCAGATGTGGGCACTGCCATGACTAACCACTGGGTATCTCCCACACTGCATCTCACCCACTGCTCTACCACTCCCTGTCTTTGGTCTAAGGATGTCTGACGGTCATATTTGGTTGTGTGTTGTGCCTTTGTGACCGTAGTGACGAGCTAACAGAGGAAATCAGACAGGAGGGAAGGAGACATACAGAGAGAGAGAGTAAGTGGGGATAGAGAGAGAGGGATGGAGAGAACAGTAGAGAATTTGGAAAGTGTATTTACAGGGAGCTGTCAAGCAGACATCTGTAAAGACGGAGCATTCCAAAAATGTGCCATTTCATTCTGACCCCATTTATCACACAGACAAGCGGTTGCCATGTTGGGCTGTGTAATATACAGCTACCTCGAGAGCAAACTGTCAGGCTTTTTAGCTTTTGCACTGGTATCAAGATGTCTGGACTGAGACGGGACTGGCAACTTCAAATACTAAGAAAACGTTGACGTTTCTGCAGAACAAAATGATCCCCTATCGTTTTGAGTCCAGACAGTGTTGCATCAATAATAAATTAACTTGATTAGTGAGCTTTCCGACTTTCATTTGATAATGAATGAAAGTAATCCTTCTACTCCCCCTCCCCCCCATAAAAAATAAATAAATTATATATATATATATATATATATATATATATATATATATATATATATATATATATATATATATTGGGTGGTTGTCCCACTAGCTATCATAAGTTGAATGCACCAATTTGTAAGTCGCTCTGGATAAGAGTGTGTGCTAAATGACTTAAATGTAAAAATAAATAAAAAATAGTTGATTCGTATTTCTCTCTTTTCATCCTTTCTTGGGTCTGTCTATCTGAACTAAGTAAAACACACTATCCTCCCCTTCTTCCTCCTCTGTGGAGCGCTGCGTCTTCCTGCTCGATCACAACCCTTCCATGAAGATGAGACTAGGTAAAAGCAGAGTAGCACTGACCAGTAGGGCTGTGACAATACCTCTATTGCAATATTTTTTCCATGGCAAAAATGGAAACATGAAGCAGACAACTCTTTGGTCCTTTAAAAACCTGCTGTTTGTAAAATATTGTGTGCTATAGTTTGGAAAATAAATACGTGTGACTCTGGCCGACAACATAATGATGTTTGTTTCCAACATCAGGGCTGTTTTCCTAAAGACGTTAAATCCACTTCGTGTTTTGTTTCCTTGCCACGATACTAACGAGTATCGCAATACTGTGTATCCTCCCGGCCCTACTGACCAGCCCATCTCAGTGGGAGGGAGAACAGAGTCCTGTAATGGCAGCAGCACTATCTCCTCCACTGTCATCCTTTCTGTCTGTTCCTACTCTTCTATTTAATATCCCCATCTCCTGCTGTCAACCCATCCACCCACACACACTATCACCTTTTGATACACATAGAATCACACACACACCTGTACACACGCACATACACAAATACTCACACACACACACACATTGGTGTCTTTCTCTTCTTGCCTATGGTGGTGTTCCTCTGTGAGGTAGTGTAGTTTCAGTGTAATCAAGTGTAGTTTCAGTGATGCCCGTGTCACAGAGAGGCCCTCTCTCTCGCTCTCTGAGGCCCCAATGTGGTCCTGGTTATCAGGCCTTACCCCTCTGTGTGGTATGTGAGCCGTACAAGGAAAACACTTTCCCTAAACCTGGAGCCTTGTCAGAGAAACAAAACCATAGGGAACATTCCACCGGATCATCTGCTTCTAATGTGGCGCTGGGTCCAAAGGGGGGAATGGTTTGGGTTCTGAGTTCTGAAACTGTGTGCGCTGTATACACTGAGTGTACTAAACATTAGGAACACCTTCCTAATATTGAGTTGCACCCCCCCGCCCCCCCTTTTGCCCTCAGAACAGCCTCAATTCGTCAGGGCATAGACTCTACAAGGTGTCAAGCGTTCCACAGGGATGCTGGCCCATGTTGACTCCAATGCTTCCCACAGTTGTGTCAAGTTGGCTGGATGTCCTTTGGATGGTGGATCATTCTTGATGCACATGGGTAACTGTTGAGCGTGAAAAACCCAGCAGCGTCGCAGTTCTTGACACAATCCGGTGTGCCTGGCAGCTACTACCATACTCCCGTTCAAAGGCACTTAAATCTTTTGTCTTGCCCATTCACACTCTGAATGGCACACATACACAATCCATGTCTCCATTGTCTTAATGCTTAAAAATCTTTCTTTAACCTGTCTCCTCCCCTTCATCTACCCTGATTTTAAGTAGATTTAACAAGTGACATCAATAAGGGATCATAGCTTTCACCTGGATTAACCTGGTCAGTCTGTCATGGAAAGAGCAGGTGTTCGTCATGTTTTTTTATACTCAGTTTAACTATATACACATGTAGCTACAGTATATCACTTTGCAAACAAATATGTTTTGATTGTAGTACTGTATGTGCAAATGATTTTACAGCAAACCATTCTAGAGCATAACATATGTGAATAAAACACACACACACCCCATTGTGGTATCCAACACCTTAACAACCCTCATTTTCATTTTTCATTTGCACCTGTCAGTCCAGCAAAGCTTGAGAATCTTCTGGAAGGCAGGCACTTTCTCCTCCCTGCCCATTTTTCAAATGCATAAATTAAAGCTTCCCTGCTTACATGTAATGTTCTCTAAGCTTTTCAGACGTTTGCTTGTATAGCCTGAGACAATATTGTCAGAGGGTATCACCTTTGTTGACCAAAGATTACAAGCGTGTAAATCAGGTTAACCAGATGAATATGTATCCTTTACAAGACTGCTGCCGGCTAAAATAGGTCATTGGCTGTAGTCCTCTCATTTTGCCAGTTGAATTGTTAGGCCTCACCTTTTGAAATGTCAATCATTGACTCATAATATGACCGAGTGCCTCCAGAGTAACAGATAGGGATCTTTATCGGCTTTGCAAGGAGACTGAGATGGAGAATTCAGGGCATCGGCAGCATGCTGGAATGCAAAAGTAGGCCTATTGTTGAATTTTTATTAGGCTTGCCTTCTGGGATTTCTGACATTTTTAATGGTCTGTCAAGCGCACAAAGGCTGTCAGATTGCAAACCCATAAATTCCTATTTTTTTTAAATGTGCATGTGATTTATGAGCGGGAGAACATTGTCATGAATTATATATTTGGCCATGGATAGATGGGCAGACCGACAGACTGACTGACACGAAAAGCTGCCAACTTGACCATGAAAGGTATTGCCTATAACAAAGCCTGTAGTCATTAATGCAGTAATATGTTTAAAAGTCCCGCCAACGCCTCAGTATAAAACATTGCCTTTCATCTTAATGGCTTTGGCACACAATAAATCATTCTATTTTTGTCCGACATCAAACCTGTCAATTACAAAGCTTCACTGAATTCCTTTTAATGCATTTATTCTCATCATTTACATGTATGTAGTTCTGTCCTTGAGCTGGACTTGTCGATTGTCACAGAAATGCTTTAGTATTTAGCCTGAGGGAACGCACACAGGAATCTGCCATTTCATATTTTTTGATTGACTTTAACAGGTAAATATTTAAAGGTCCTTATATTTACCTAAGAAATTATGGGTTAATATACATACGTGTCTAACTTAAACTATACGTCGGCTTCTAATGTGAACTTTTATTAGGCATGCCTTCCTTCTGGGATTTCTGACATTTTAATGGCCTGTCAAGTGCACAAAGACTGTCAGATCGCAAACATCCATAAATTCCTTTTTTTTTAAAGGTGCATGTGATTTATCAGAGGGAGAACATTGCCACGACGCTATTCCTCTTTTCCTGGAGTGGCACAAAGCTATAGGCTACAATATCTTGTTGGACATTTATGTTGAGCATGTTTTGCTACAGTAGTGGGCAGTAATATTTGACGTGTGTGTATATACAGTATGTATGATATCATAAATACCTCACATGCGACTCGTCATAAGACTAATTCATTAATGTTTATCTGACTCCATAAAGATAATTTAGCAACATGCAAGAACACTATAATTGAGTTACAGTAATAGGCAATCAAAAAATGTCTGAGAAAGTGTATTTAATTACTTTGGAAAGTGAATGGATTCACATACAAGGCATAAAGCTGAAGTTACAAGGCAATACTGACATTAACAAAGCATTATTCTAAGAATGATCAGAGAGTGAAAAATAGGAGCTGGAAATGTAACATCAATACAGCTCATTCATTCATAGTGTTGTTTCCGATGCTCTCTGCTCTTCTGAGGCCTGTCTGTTCTCTGTAATAGTGGCTCTTAGGACTGCAGCAGAGGCTGTTAAGCATGATAAATAGAGCCGCACAGCCCCATAATGCAGCGCTGTGAAGTATCCTCACTTAAACATTGTCCTGCATTAACCTTGTCTCAGCAACTCCCAGCCCGGGATGCAAGACAGCACACTGGGAAGCAACCGCCGCACGGTGGTCTGTTTTTAATGTGATGAATGCAAACCGGGAGAATATCTGAAAACAATATATTTTTTCAATGTCACACGCAGCAGCAGCAGGGTCGTGTTTCTCATTCACACAACTCTCTACAGAACAGCCAGGCAGACCTCTGAGTCTGACCCTTGGTATTTATGGGAGTCGTGCAGAGCAGCACACAGCTCAGTGAAAGGGCTGTCACTCACATTTTAAGCCTCTATGGTTATTTAACCCTTGTGTTTTTTTATACATGCAAGATTGAGACACTTTCAGGTATGTGAGCATGAAGACATTTCCGTTCTCTGCAAGTTAATGGACAATAATATTTTTTTATGCTGTTTTATCTATTTGATCAATACATTGTGCACCACAACATACGAGCGCTGCTTTAATCTACTATTCTCTTGATCGTGTGTTTATAAATCCCAGGGTTTATATGAAAACATTTTGTTATGTTCACTAACCTTTGGATCTGATTTGATCTTATCACTATGGAAATATACAGACAACTGCCAAAATAAAGGAAATACTTGAGTTGGGCTCGGTAGTGGCCTAGTGATTAAGGGGTTGGGCCAGTAACCAAAAGGTTGCTGGTTCAAATCCCCAAGCTGACTAGGTGAAATCAGTTGATGTGCCCTTGAGCAAGGCACTTAACCCTAATTGCTCCTGTAAGTCGCTCTGGATAAGAGCGTCTGCTAAATAAAAAAGAGGGATACAAAATATATTGAAAGCAGGTGCTTCCATACAGGTGTGGTTCCTGCATTAATTCATCCCGTCATGCTTACGATCATGTCTAAACATGCCCAGTTACTCATTATTTTGTCTACCATGTCTAGAAGAAGAGATCTCAGTGACTTTGAAAGAGGGGTCTCAAAGGAGCATAGGGGGTTTAAATGGTGTGTATGTGTGTCTCAGTCACCAGATCTCAACCCAATTGAACACTTATGGGAGATTCTGGAGCAGTGCCTGAGACAGCGTTTTCCACCACCATCAACAACACCAAATTATGGATTTTCTCGTGGAAGAATGGTGTCGCATCCCTCCAATAGAGTTCCAGACACTTGTAGAATCTATGCCAAGGCGCATTGAAGCTGTTCTGGCAGCTCGTAGTGGCCCAACGCTCTATTAAGACACTTTAAGTTGGCATTTCCTTTATTTTGCCAGTTACCTGTATGTGGCTGGTGTACACACTATGCATTATTTAGTGTTTCTCATGCTAACACAAGTAGAAAAACAGTTGACAGTAAACCCTTGTCAGTGACTCAACATAAAACTGTCAGCAGTGTTTCCACCATAGAGGAGGATATAAGCGTAATTGTCCCGAAGCCCAAGGACATTAATATATATATATATATATATATATATATATATATATATATATATATATATATATATATATATATATATATATATATATATATATATATATATATATATATATATATATATATATATATATATATATATATATATAGAAAGCCAGAGCATCTTGTAACAACTGTACCAATTCATAAACCAAAGTACTATAATACACATACAAAGTACTACAATACACATACAGATTTGCATTTAGACAACCATTTGAAGTGCTCTATGGAAGTTCTGTACCATAGGAAATTATTCAGATTTCTCTATAGCGAGAAAACTGCCTTCCTTAAATCTTTGAAGTCCCAAAGCCTCTAAGTAAGTGTGTTTCCTTTGAAGGTCTTCCAGAATTTATTAAGGGGCCTCTCTGGTTCTGCTGTCAGGGAGACAGAGCTAGGGACTAAGGTCCACCACCGGCACCAACTAAACCCCACTCTCTGATCAAGTGGAGGAGAGGCAGAGACCCTCAATCACACCAGTGGAGTTGCACTGTTCAGGGCCGTATGGGAGGAATTGATATCCATCTGTAATGTGTGTATATACAGTGTGGAAAAAAAGTATTTAGTCAGCCACCAATTGTGCAAGTCCTCCCACTTAAAAAGATGAGAGAGGCCTGTAATTTTCATCATAGGTACATGTCAACTATGACAGACAAAATGAGGGAAAAAAATCCAGAAAATCACATTGTAGGATTTTTAATGAATTTATTTGCAAATTATGGTGGAAAATAAGTATTTGGTCAATAACAAAAGTTTCTCAATACTTTGTTATATACCCTTTGTTGGCAATGACACAGGTCAAACGTTTTCTGTAAGTCTTCACAAGGTTTTCACACACTGTTGCTGGTATTTTGGCCCATTCCTCCATGCAGATCTCCTCTAGAGCAGTGATGTTTTGGGGCTGTCGCTGGGCAACACAGACATTCAACTCCCTCCAAAGATTTTCTATGGGGTTGAGATCTGGAGACTGGCTAGGCCACTCCAGGACCTTGAAATGCTTCTTACGAAGCCACTCCTTCGTTGCCCGGGTGGTGTGTTTGGGATCCTTGTCATGCTGAAAGACCCAGCCACGTTTCATCTTCAATGCCCTTGCTGATGGAAGGAGGTTTTCACTCAAAATCTCACGATACATGGCCCCATTCATTCTTTCCTTTACACGGATCAGTCGTCCTGGTCCCTTTGCAGAAAAACTGGAGTTTGGAGTGTGACTGTTTGAGGTTGTGGACAGGTGTATTTTATACTGATAACAAGTTCAAACAGGTGCCATTAATACAGGTAACAAGTGGAGGACAGAGGAGCCTCTTAAAGAAGAAGTTACAGGTCTGTGAGAGCCAGAAATCTTGCTTGTTTGTAGGTGACCAAATACTTATTTTCCACCATAATTTGCAAATAAATTCATTAAAAATCCTACAATGTGATTTTCTGGATTTTTTTTTCTCAATTTGTCTGTCATAGTTGACGTGTACCTATGATGAAAATTACAGGCCTCTCTCATCTTTTTAAGTGGGAGAACTTGCACAATTGGTGGCTGACTAAATACTTTTTTCCCCCACTGTATCTCTGGTCCTGACCTCGTTTTGAAATTGAGATATTTTTGTATCATAGGGGATCAGTGGGGGCATCACCGATGCGTGGACCTTTAACTCTAAGATTAAACTAGAATGGGAAAAATGATTAACGTGTGCACCTCGAGTTACACAACAGATTGCATGGTATAACTGGGGGCTGTATGGTGATGGGTAAGCTATTAGATTCAGGGGAGCTATCTATATAAGTTCAGCAGCAAGAGGTTCAAGAAGGTTTATACACAACCTGCAGGCTTTCTGTAATCGCTATTACTGATGAATTTCTGCTGATTTTGTTGTTGTCTCTGTGCTGTTGGAAATGAACCTCCCCCTGACCTAGCCCACCAGTATGTCATGTACTGGACTGTACTGTACAGAATAACCCTGGCCTTCTGTTGTCTGAGGATCCCCTTCCTCTAACATGGCTCTCCTTTGTTTTCCTAGGATACTCTAAGATCTGGGAGTGGCCGCCACCAGAGGTGAGAAACCTTCCATATTACTTCTGTTGAGAATGAGGGCGTATATTGTTGTGTCTGGTTTGGTGGGAGTGAATGTGGCGATAAGTGAAGAAACAGAGAACCAGGAAGAGAAGGCAGCAGTTTAGTAGAATTACTATAGCAGATGACCTTGCGTGTAATTAAATAGATTTTAAAGGTTCACAACTGAAAATGTCCTCTGTGTTTATGGTGCCTGTCAGAACTAGAAGTTCCAGTTTGATTTCAATGCATCAAAAATGACAGCACAGCTTAACTCGCCAGGTGTCCTCTAGTACAGGGTTTCCCAAACTCGTTCCTGGGGCCCCCCCTGGGTGCACGTTTAGTTTTTTGCCCTAGCACTACACGGCTGATTCAAATAACCAACTCATCATCAAGCTTTGATTATTTGAATCAGCTGTGCACCCAGGGGGGACCCCAGGACCGAGTTTGGGAAACCCTGCTCTAGTAGATGACTGAACTCCAACAATAGGCGCGTACATTTTGTAAATGTTGTTCAGACTATCGTTCGACAAGTTCGCAGGCAATGCAACACTGACGTGACATGAGGGCATATCAAGCTGACCCGGTGTCTCGATAAGGAGTTGAAGTTCAATCAAGGTCGGCAAGAGTTGTTGCTGATTACAGCTTATGTCCCCTTCATACCACACACTTACTATGATTGACATATTGGAGCATACATAAGTAAATTCATCCACACCAAGCCAGTATATTTCTTGCTTATGGTGTGGCTATTGACACCTCAATTTATCTCCTTGCTACACTGCTAAATGTCCAAAGCCATAGCCATTGACACCTCAGTTTTGCTGGACACCACACTGCTAAATTCCCAACCACCATTTCGACATTCTTTTCCACCATTTGCATAAGGACAATCAGCATCAAATTGCGAAGTTCTGTGTGATCCCGGCCAAGTTCACCAGCTGACACTCCCAATCTGGTCCAATAATGATGTCCTCCTGTGATTGGCTGGCCTCCACTGTCGGGTGGTCCAGTGTTGTGGAGCAGAGCGGCTGCCAGGTGGGCGCCACAAGATGGCTGAAAGATTGGGCAACCCCGTCTCTGTGAACGCCAACAAAACTGTACAACAGGCTGCTAATGCATTCACACCATCCTCTCTCACTACACTATCATTATGGTTGATATGGGATATTATAGCTGGTTGTCAGTCTTTGGAGATGGCTTATGACTTTAAGATGGATGGGCCGTCTCTGTTCCCCTGGGGCTCCACTTTATAGTTCCTCTGCTAGCAGACCACACCAGGCATCTCAGTGCTTGTTGTGTGTGGCCGTTGGGTTACTACTCTGTTATTGGCTCTGACTCTCCTCTCCAACCACCACCTGCTGAGACCTCCAGGAGTGGATCATTGCCTCTGCCTGTCTCCCATGCGCTCTCTGCGGGGTGCTAATGGACCAGAGTGGGGAGATTAGCACCGAGGACATGGACGTTTAGACTGGGTGCCTGGCAGATGCTGCAAGCCCTGGAGACAGAGGGAGGGAGGGCGAGCGAGCGAGCTATAGCTCCATGGTGAGCGGGGAAGGTCAATGCCATGATGGGGCCCGCACTTTGGAACATACTCTGTGTGTGTGTGTGTGTGTGTGTGTGTGTGTGTGTGTGTGTGTGTGTTTGCACCTACAAGGGAGGAGTGGCCTCGATGAGCCTCTGCAAAAGAAAATGAAATTCACTTTATCTAGGCGTAGGCAAGTGCCATGGAGAGCATTTCAAGGACTTTCTCTCCATCAAAAGCAATGGGCACAACACTTTTTAGTTCTGAAAAGAGTGAGTGAAAATAATCTCTGTGGGCTCAGCCTCTGAGTTACTGAGGAAGTAAATGTCAAATAGCCCCCAAAAACTGCATTACTGCCTGTGAGTGTTTGTATTATGAGTGGTGGAGCCTCCTGGCTAAAGAAAATAGTTTTTTATTTTATTTTTTATTTCACCTTTATTTAACCAGGTAAGCCAGTTGAGAACAAGTTCTCATTTACAACTGCGACCTGGCCAAGATAAAGCAAAGAAGTGCGATAAAAACAACAACACAGAGTTACCGAAAGGTTAGGTCGACTGGTGAAAAGCTGTCGACCTGAGCCGACTAGGTGAAAAGTCTGCCGATGTGCCCTTGAGCAAGGCACTTAACCCTAATTGCTCCTGTAAGTCGTTCTGGATAAGAGCGTCTGCTAAATGACTAAAATGTAAATGTAAAATGTACATATGGGGTAAAAAATACAACAGAAAATATATATACAGTGTGTGCAAATGTAGCAAGTTATGGAGGTAAGGCAATAAATAGGCTATAGTGCAAAATAATTACAATTAGTATTGAGTCATGGCTGATCAAAGCTGGGATGAATACGGCATTACTCAGATGGAAGGGGAGATGGGTCTGATTTCTGCCTCTAGGGAGCTTGTGATTGTATAGTCTCAAACTCTTTAGACCTTTTATTTTATTTTACTGCTCAGCATAAGTAGATATTCAACCTTGTTTAAGAAGTATTGAAGCTTGCTTTCCTGTAATGCAGACATACTGTACTCCTCCAAGAGAGTGGTATCTCTCTTAGTTTAACTGGTCTATTGAATGCCTAGTAGGTAGCAGCCTAAACACACTACAGGTGGTATTACATTTACATTTGAGTCAAAAAGGATGGTCCTTTTTGAGAAATATGCAGAAAACCCTGTCAAGCAATGAGGGGAAGCCCACAGGCTGCCCAATAATTTGATTCCCGGAGAGAGTTTTTGGACCCGGCACAATCCGCACAGGTACAAATATGAGGTAATTATTGAAATAAAGCCGCTAGGAAATAAGTTCCAATATTCCCCTCGCTGCCCTTGAGTCTTCTCTCAGAGAAGAGCAAGAACGAGAAAGGGGGAGCGAGAGAAAGAGAGAGCTGTTTATGTTCCTCAATAGCTGGACCCTGTAGCACCTCTTTTCACTAGCCGATGAATAGGGACGCTTTGTTTGCTAATGACATGAAGTGGATTTATGCAGGGCGCTCTTCACACATCTGGTCATATTTAAATTGCCTCATACTCAGAATCCATTCTTCGCCTTTGGAGATAAAACCCATCAGAGTTCTATGTTCTAATAGAATAAAAGGTAAAAAAGCTTTAGAAAGGTATAAATACTTGTTCTCTCCACACTTAACTCTGAGCATTTAGAGCTGTAGTGTGCATTCAACAGTGTCTGAGTCATACACTACCACAGCTTTTCAGTTTTTATGTGAGACTTTTGAATGTCAGGGAACATCTCACAAATGTGAGGTTTATACGTTGTTAATGGGATTTACTTCACAAACTACGTGTGTGTGTGTGTGTGTGTGTGTGTGTGTGTGTGCGCGCGCATTGTGCGTGTGTGCTGTACCCAGTTATTATTATTATTATTATTATTGACATGAGTCTGTGTTGAAAGCATTGGTGTTGGTCAGAAGTATTGATGTGTGTTGTGGCAGCAGCTCTGGAGGTCCTGGTTCTGAGGAGGAGGCGGGGGGAAACAGTCGACACCGCCGCAACCGTCACGGCAACGCCACCGTACCCGGAGGACTGGAGAGGAGGGTGGAGGAACTGGAAAAGGTACTTGAAATTAGGCTTGCTCTACCATTTCCCCCAGAAGTGTGGACTCGGTCACTCCCCATCATGCATTTAACACATTGGATTAGTGCAAGTAAGCATGGCTGGTGGAAGGTTCCGCATTAGGCCTATCGTTCACTAGTTGACAACTCTATTGCAATGTAGCCTTATCCATCTATCCAATGTTTATAATGTGACTGTGATGATGTCTTTTTTGATTATTTCAGAGTGACTGTTATGTTTCTTGGCACATTTGACATTTTATTGTTGGTATTTGTTATCATTTCTATCTACTGCTATTTCTCTCTCTCATTTCCTGAAAGCCCTCTGTCTGTCCTTCTGTCCGTCTGTCACAGGGGCAGAGAGACTTTGATTGGTCTCCACTCCCCAGGCCCTGCTGCTATAATTGTTTTTAAAACATCTATCAGAATCCTGAAAAATCTTGAGGATTTCTTTTAAAAGATGAATTCCTCTCTTGAGTCGATTGAGCGGTTGCACAGTCTGGCCTAGCTGTTCGTCTTAAATCAGTTGTAGCCCTCCTATATTCCTGACTGCAATATCTCCTCTGTGTGTTCAGTCAAATAATGTCCTTTACTGGAGGGAGGGAGGGAGGGAGAGTTCTCTCTTCCCCATTACATTTTTACATTTTAGTCATTTAGCAGACGCTCTTATCCAGAGCAACTTACAGGAGCAATTAGGGTTAAGTGCCTTGCTCAAGGGCACATCGACAGATTTTTCACCTAGTCTGCTTGGGGATTAGAACCAGCAACCTTTCGGTTACTGGTACAACGCTCTTAACCACTAAGCTACCTGCCGCCCATGACCCTGTTCTTATGAAACACTCTGTACTCCCTCTCCATCACTTTTTAGATTCTCAAATGTCACCCCGGTCCAGTCCATTTATAAAAGAAAAACTACTGCTTTCACTTGCCACGACGCCTGTAAATTAAGAGTTCGCACATCACTGGCAAGTTCGAGAGAGCAGTCTGTGCACTTTAGTTTTGTATTGATTTTCAGCAAGTTGTCGCTGGTCTCTGGCTTGTTGTTTAAATGCAGTATATTTCATAGCTTTATACAACATTGACAAATGTGCTGCGTCCTTAATTGCTTTGAGTATCACATTGTAGTGTCATTCATCTTGATAATGAAAGTACTGTTTTACTTTGACGCTTCAGTTACCCAAGTAACTCGGGTAACCCTCCATAAGATAAATGTTACCTTCCGTAGCCTGAAGATTTATGGTTGCCACTGTATGGACATGAAGCTGCATTATGTTTGATGTTTTCTCGTTGCTATAGGGGTTTCCATGGAAAACAGTTCACACTTATCTGTAGTATAAACGAAGTTAAGCTGGAGAGGCAGATTCCTGGCGAGCATTTATTTCGGAGCGTAAATATCAACGTGAAACGTGACCATATGTCCACATGGCTTAGGCTTCTATATTTGCGCTCTCTCTCTCTCTCTCTCTCTCTCTCTCTCTCTCTCTCTCTCTCTCTCTCTCTCTCTGTCTCTCTGTCTCTCTGTCTCTCTGTCTCTCTGTCTCTCTCTGTGTCTGTGTCTGTCTGTCTGGACCATACCAAAGTGCTGCAGTATGTGTTCTACTGTTAACAGAGCTCTTTGTCCCTTCTTCTCAGGAGCTGGCCAGACAGCGGCAAGAGAACGGGCAGCTGCTGAAAGCTCACCAGGACAAAGATGACCTGATTGGAAAGCTGAAGGAGGAGATTGACTTGCTGAATAGAGTGAGTGTTGGAGAGGGTCGCCCAGGGTTGAGAGGGTAGAGGTGGGCTAGGGTGTTGGAGAGGTTCACCCAGGGTTGAGACGGTAGAGGTTGGCTAGGGTGTTGGAGAGGGTCACCCAGGGTTGAGAGGGTAGAAGTAGGCTAGGGTGTTGGAGAGGGTCGCCCAGGGTTGAGAGGGTTGAGTTAGGCTAGGGTGTTGGAGAGGGTCGCCCAGGGTTGAGAGGGTAGAGGTGGGCTAGGGTGTTGGAGAGGGTCACCCAGGGTTGAGAGGGTAGAGGTGGGCTAGGGTGTTGGAGAGGGTCACCCAGGGTTGAGAGGGTAGAAGTAGGCTAGGGTGTTGGAGAGGGTCACCCAGGGTTGAGAGGGTAGAGTTGGGCTAGGGTGTTGGAGAGGGTCACCCAGGGTTGAGAGGGTAGAGTTAGGCTAGGGAGCCACTAAGGCACAGAGAGTTAAGTCATTTACAGGTATTTTGAAGAGGTTACTATACACATGTTAGAGCAACAAGGCTAGATCTACTTTCATAATTGTTAGATATTAATAGTATGCTCCTTAAATTATAACGTGTCCCTCTAGTCTAGAACACAGGTATAGTAATGTATACCTTCAGTTGAAGTCGGAAGTTTACAAACACCTTAGCCAAATACATTTAAACTCAGTTGTTCACAATTCCTGACATTTAATCCTAGTAGAAATTCTCTGTCTTAGGTCAGTTAGGATCACCACATTATTTTAAGAATGTGTAATGTCAGAATAATAGTAGAGAAAATGTTTTATTTCTTTCATCACATTCCCAGTGGGTCAGAAGTTTACATACACTCAATTAGTATTTGGTAGCATTGCCTTTAAATTGTTTAACTTGGGGCAAACGTTTTGGGTAGCCTTCCACAAGCTTCCCACAATAAGTTGGGTGAATTTTGGCCCATTCCTCCTGACAGAGCTGATGTAACTGAGTCAGGTTTGTAGGCCTCCTTGCTCACACACGCCTTTTCAGTTCTGCCCACACATTTTGTATAGGATTGAGGTCAGGGCTTTGTGATGGCCACTCCAATACCTTGACTTTGTTGTCCTTAAGCCATTTTGCCACAACTTTGGAAGTATGCTTGGGGTCATTGTCCATTTGGAAGACCCATTTGCGACCAAGCTTTAACTTCCTGACTGATGTCTTGAGATGTTGCTTCAATATATCCACATAATTTTCCTTCCTCATGATGCCATCTATTTTGTGAAGTGCACCAGTCCCTCCTGCAGCAAAGCACCCCCACAGCATGATGCTGCCACCGCCGTGCTTCACGGTTGGAATGGTGTTCTTTGGCTTGCAAGCGTCCCCCTTTTTCCTCCAAACATAATGATGGTCATTATGGCCAAACAGTTCTATTTTTGTTTCATCAGACCAGAGGACATTTCTCCAAAAAGTACGACCTTTGTCCCCATGTGCAGTTGCAAACCATAGTCTGGCTTTTTTATGGCGGTTTTGGAGCAGTGGCTTCTTCCTTGCTGAGCGGCCTTTCAGGTTATGTCGATATAGGACTCGTTTTACTGTGGATATAGATACTTTTGTACCTGTTTCCTCCAGCATCTTCACAAGGTCCTTTGCTGTTGTTCTGGGATTGATTTGCACTTTTTGCACCAAAGTACATTCATCTCTAGGAGACAGAACGCGTCTCCTTCCTCAGCGGTATGACGGCTGCGTGGTCCCATGGTGTTTATACTTGCGTACTATTGTTTGTACATTACACAGATGAACGTGGTACCTTCAGGCGTTTGGAAATTGCTCCCAAGGATGAACCAGACTTGTGGAGGTCTATAAAAATGTTTCTGAGTTATTTTCTGATTTCTTTTGATTTTCCCATGATGTCAAGCAAAGAGGCACTGAGTTTGAAGGTAGGCCTTGAAATACATCCACAGGTACACCTCCAATTGACTCAAATGATGTCAATTAGCCTATCAGAAGCTACTAAAGCCATGACATCATTTTCTGGAATTTTCCAAGCTGTTTAAAGGCACAGTCAACTTAGTGTATGTAAACTTCTGACCCACTGGAATTTTGATACAGTGAACTATAAGTTAAATTATCTGTCTGTAAACAATTGTTGGAAAAATTACTTGTGTCATGCACAAAGTAGATGTCCTAACCGACTTGCCAAAACTATAGTTTGTTAAGAAGAAATTTGTGGTTGAAAAACGAGTTTTAATGACTCCAACCTAAGTGTATGTAAACTTCCGACTTCAACTGTACATGTTTTTTCCAGTAATCCTTTGATGGACAATACTGTTTGATGGACAACTGTCTTGCCATGTCTAACTGCCACAGTTAAAGATGCACTATGCAGAAATCGCTCTGCCATTTCCTGGTTGCAAAAATTCTAATAGTTCTCTTAATTTTAGTTTATGTGATAAAACTGGCATGTATAGTGTAGAGAATCATTGTACCATCCAAACCGCACACATAGAACAGATCTACCGCTTCTTAGACTTGCTTTCAATAAGAATGACTGATCTATAACACACTTTTCTATGTGAATTTGGTCAGGTTGCCCAAAAAGTTATATATTGCAACTTACATTTTATTATAGTTTCTCTTTAATTGTCAGTTGAAAGCTCATGTCATTTTTAGTAACTGTGCACTGCAGAGGAAACATGGAGCTGTTCAGTCTCACACAGCTGTGTTGAGTGAAGCCGAGGACTAAATAGAACCGATTGCCAAATTACCACGTTGCTATCTACGGGCAATCAGCTTGATATTGTAAAGCTGCTTCTCGGATAAGCAGAAGATTACAATTATCCAGCACTTGCTAGGAGTAACACTCACACAGGCACCCCCCAAAACTCGTTTTCTCTCTCTTTATCTCCCGTACCCCAACCTCTGAACTGGATCTGATTGGTGTTTTATCAACATTTTAAACTCATTGTCAACCACACGGGTCGTAACCCCGTCCGGTTTTGGTCTGCAGAGCCTGAAGCAAACGATATGCAGACCCGTTGGAGGTGGAGAGCTCTTCAGTTTCACTCCCCTGCACCCCGTGGCAGTTTGGAGAAACAACTTTTGAGATTCGCTGTGTGCCCGCCTGACTTAAAACAGCTGCCCTTTTGAAAACATGACATTTTCCCTTCCCTGACAGAGAGTATCGGATCTAGTCTTAAGAAAACACTAGGCCCCTCCTATAAGAGTCCTTATGCCAATCAACATCCTACACATGGTGGTTAAGATAACCCTTGTGGTGTGGAGTACGAATCTGATTTCCATCATCCCCTGAGATGTAATGTGACTCATAACCACTTGGGTTATCAGCCTGTAATTAATTAATCATTAGTCAATTAATGTTATGTATGCATTTCATCTCTAGGAGGCTAAATCCACAGACTCTGAATGTAAAGAGACAACTGTGTCTCATATGCCTCGTTCTTTAGAGACCAATTGGCACCAGGGAGTCAGCTCTGTGACAGCCTACATGCAAATACCCCACACCCTGTCTCCACACCTACTGTAGACTCACACCGTATACAGAGATGCAATTACTGGGGTCCTCTGAAACACAGATTCCTCAGCATTTCTCCTGTTGTTATTTTGTATTTTTCTAAAGTAGATGGCATTCACTCACATTGAAGGTTTCATAGATCATTGTCTAGCTCCTAGCATTGAAGATTAGGAAGAAACCTCAACAGCGGGTCTCATTTCTGTTTTTCTGTTGGTCTAACCAGAGGTTGGAGTTTCTGTTTCCTGAGTCTACATTCTTGGTCCAGTGTTCCCAGCGCTCTGAGACCATCAACAAACTCTCCCCATCGCATGACCCCTGCTCCTGTTATCTGGGTCACATATTTTGGCAACGTTTTTGGCATTGGGAAACCCAGCAGGGGGCCTCCCAAAGCCTTTCATCTCTGAAATATTCCAAAAGAGAGTTTGCAGCCCTCCTCGATGAGGCGTTCGAAGGCAAACAGGCCCTGAGTCTAACCTGCCAACAAATACAGTTGCCGGTCAGTGTTGATTTTGCACATTTCAGGAACTTGCAAGTGTCCACTAGGCCTGGCTGTCTTTGTCTTCACATTTCTTCATTAAGATAGGCTGTAGGCTATGAGCCATCTGGCCAAATGGAGGAGTCCATATAACTGTTGGATCAGAGAGCCCTGATAGCATCACATAAACAGGACCTCATAAGAGGCAGTCTCCCTGTGGGAACACTCTCCGGGGCGATAGTGATCAGAAATGCCCTTGGAGAGGTTACTGCAAGGCCTGATGGGAAGGCAGGGGATAAGGGACAGATCCAGTGTGGCGTCTCTTTCTCGCGGCGCTTGAAGATTGAACTGTGACTCACTAGCAAAGTTTGTTTTGTCGTGAAGGCTTGGATAAGGCTGAGGTGCTGGCAGATGACATGACCCCGGAGAACATCTGACTCTGGGTATTGGCTACATAGAACACAGGGTCAAGCAGGTGCATGCAAGTTGAAGTACATGTAGATATAATCTATGTTGGGAGATTCAATTAACATTTACATTTACATTTACGTCATTTAGCAGACGCTCTTATCCAGAGCGACTTACAAATTGGTGCATTCACCTTATAGCCAATTAAATGTGAATACAGTTATTAGTCGGTTGTAACTTAAAAAGGTTGAAGTGGTATGCCGGAGGCCAGAAAAACAATGTCATGGCTATCGAGTGGATCTAGCAGCCGTCTGATCTGAAATGAGCCGGCTTTTCTCACCTTGTGTCAGAGCTGACAGTGAGCTTTTCTGTAGCCACACCATGTCTGTGGCTCTGTGACCTCCCGTGTTTGACTCTCAGACAACCTCGCTTTTTAAGTTTCCGACAAGTGCGGATTGGCTAATCGTGACGGTCGCCTGTCGCTGCGGCCAGTGATGGAGGAAGCCGAAAATGAGAAGTGTCACTTTTAGATCAGCGCTTTGATGAGAGGGCGTCGTGGCAACGGGGCTCCTCATTTGTGGCTAATTGGAGCTGTTCAAGTTTAATTCGTTATTATCAAGGCAATTCTGCTGAAGGGAGACCCGGGAGGTGAAACTCTTCGTTCCACCTCCCACACTCTCACTCTCATCTTTCTCTAAACTGACAAGCTATCTCCTCCGAGGTAAAAAGCATAGTGATGGTATGTGACTTCCTTTAGATCTGGCTGAAGTGGAGCTGTCTCCTTTGTTGTTGTTTTGCAGGACCTTGACGACATTGAGGAGGAGAACGAGCAGCTGAAGCAGGAGAACAAGACTCTCCTGAAGGTGGTGGGCCAGCTGACGAGGTAGAACCCAACGGGCCACGGAACCCCACTTCCAAAAAGAACAAACCTCCCCCTCTTCAACCGAGTGCCCCACCCAAGGCCTTACACCACCTGCTCTCACCCACCCTTCTCTTTCCACCCTCGGGCCAAAAGTCCAGCAGCAGCATGTCCTTTATCTGTGTCGGTGGTGTGTCTATTGTTGCCGCTGGGTGGAAGAGGACATTTAAAAGTCGTTTCTAGAGCCTTTGTGTCTTAAACGCACCTTGAGCGTCCTCCCTAATAATGCTTTTATTCAGTTCTGAGGGGAAACTGATGGCACCGAGAGATCTAGTCCTATTTAGATCCCATGTGGTGTCTAAATGAGGTTCTGTGATGGTATATTTAATGTAAATCTCTTGTACATAGGCCATTGAAAAAATATTTGTTTTGGGGGGGATGAATCTTAAAAAAGGAAATTGAATGTACGTGGTGCATCACCGAGCACATGAGGGATGTTTTGTTTATTTTAGGAACTAATAAATGTCTTGGACATTTTGACTCTAATGATCTGTCGACCAAGGTCTACCGCATTTGCCCAGGTTATGTGCAACCGGCTCTCTGTGCTTCTGTTAATCTGCATCATTACAATGTAAATGCATTGTCAGCCCAGAGGCCATATCCTTCTCAGCACTAAAACCTGGTCTCCAACTGCACGTGAAAGAACTGGCTCTGCGATGGAGCCTGTGTCATTTAGACCAAATTCAAGACAAAATCCCTGCTACCATCAGCCAAAGGGGGCATAATGCCTTGCACATTACGTAAGTCTTTTTTGGAAATCCATTAGTTCCATTTCCCCAAGGGGATAAAAAAAAAGCCTGGTGCTTTTTCTGTTCATGTTGATGCCGCTTTTACTCTCTTGTTCCGATTTCTACTTGGTACATTTTAGTCACACCTAGGGTATGGCAAAGTGAGGGGTTGGGGGATAACATTGAAGCTTATTTACTGCATTTCTACACAATTTAAAAACTCTCAAATGCTATTTGGAGAACCGCAAAAACAAGCAAAATTGACTCCAGCCATAACACACTAAACTGTTATTGCCTTTTAATTGCGATTGGAATGATTTTAGTAGTCTATTTTAAATAGTTGGTGTTGAGCTAGGGTATGTCGACTGCCATACTCTGCCATACCCAATTGACACCCTGATTTTAATCCAGGTGGTATATTTGAAACCTGAAGTCATTCAAATATATATATCCCCATTATAAATCATAAGAAGCAAGCAACTCGTTTTCATTAATTCTGTGCTTTATAGCCATTTCAATGTTGAAAATTAAATATTATACTATTGTTGATGGTGAGAAGTCTTGGGGTTACACCCCAGTAGAAATACATGTGGAATCTTTTTAAATGCATTTTGCATCTGTAATTCAAGCGTTTACAACTTGTTTTGGTTGCAATATTGATAGATGTAGCTGCTCTTGGTATATAGTGAGCAAGATTTATAGAGTAAGCTACTGCAGTGCATTTTGTTGTATGATAACCAAATCAACTGAAGGAACATACTTTTTGAAATGCATCTCTTTTTGATTTCTCAAGACAGTGATGTGGCTGTGAGAAGGTCTATTACTTTACACAGATGTATTTAGATCATTGCATTACATACATGGGCCCATTTTGTGCTGAAACAAATGGCTCTTGCGTCATGTATTCTGTAAAGCCCACTGGGTGGTAAATATTTTAGGATTTAGACTTTACTGGGGTACATCTCGATATAGAACCCCCTCTTACCGGTAGACACACACACAAAGACACACAAAGACACACATATACACACAACCCTTACAGAAAAAACACATGATTTGACATGTTTATTTCACATGTTGTGTTTTTGGAACTGTGAAATCATGTGAAACCATGTGTTTTTTGGAGCACTTCACATGTGATGATATTTCACGTGGAGTTTCACATGTGATCACATAACCTTTCACATTTTGATTCAAATATTTTGGGGGCTATATTTCTTTTCACTTGAGATTTCACAGGTGATGCCCTGCAAACAAGAGTCGTTAGAATACAAACAGTGCTTTTAACATAGTGTTTTCAACTTACATATTTGACACACTTTGACATGCATGATTACATTGTGTATGTTTATTTATACAGTAATTATTATTCAACATGTCTTCACCTGGGATTTAAACTCACAACCTCTTCGTTCATGGCATTCCGACATATTCCTACACTTTGGACTTCAAAGTAAATCTCAGTTTTGTTAAAAGTACAGATTTTTCGTAGTGATTCAGGAGTAACATTAAAACACGGTAATATGCCCCACCAACATTAGACCACTATACAGATAACCCTCAAATTGCTGAAATAAGTAAATGAAATCAATGATGAGAGAATAAATAAATAAAAATAAATAATTAGTCATTTAGCAGACGCTCTTATCCAGAGCGACTTACAGGAGCAATTAGGGTTAAGTGCCTTGCTCAAGGGCACATCGACAGATTTTTCACCTAGTCGGTTCGGGGATTAGAACCAGCGACCTTTCGGTTACTGGCACAATGCTCTTAACCACTAAGCTACCTGCTAAGCTACTAGTTAGATTAACTGATAACTAAAATAGCAGTGTAGATGGCACTCTTTTGCTATGTGCAGAGATGTAGTATAGTTAATACATGTGTAGGGGAATGCTACAGAGTTTGTGGTGCAGTAGAAAGATCAGCTTAACCCAAATCCAGAGGTTGTGAGTTCAAATCCCAAGTGGGGTCATATTGAAAAGTCAGTACTTAACTACTAAGTGATCATGTCAAATGTAATCATATTGACATTGTTTAAAGATTTGTACACTATTTTAGCTGAACAGCGTACCACTTACTTTAAAACCACCATACCATGTAATTACTTTACTTATCACGTGACATCCTGATGAATGGTAAAACAAAGGTCTTGAAAACATCTTACAAACATCCTAACATGGTCCTCAATGACTTTCTTGGGATGTTGTCGTGGTCCCCTGGAGGTTTTTGTCTAGTTCCAGTTTTGTTCAAGGGATGTCCCACTGGACGTTTTTAGGACATTCTTGGGATGTTGTGTCATGGTCCCCTGGAGGTTTTTGTCTAGTTCCCGGTTTGTTTCAAGGATGTCTCCCAGGACGTTGTTAGGACGTTCTTGGGATGTTGTCATGGTCCCCTGAAGGTTTTTATCTAGCTCAAATGTTGTCACGTGTAGTTTCATGGTATCACATGTTGTCAAAATTGTTTTCACAAGTAGTTTAATGCTATCACGTTGAAATGTTGCATCCCGATGTTGTTACATTTTACTCAAATGTTGTCAAGTGTAGTTTCATGGTATCACGTTAACATTTTGCTTCCCATGTTGTCACATTTATTTCACATATCATGCTATCACATGTTGCTTTTACATGTTGTCGCATGTTATCACATGAACTTCACATGTGATCATGTGAAATTCATGTGGTTTTTCTGTAAGGGACACACACCTCTTTCCTCTCTCTACATTATGCATGTACAGAAGATGAAGTCATTTAATAAAAGTTTGATTATCTCTCTGTCGACTCGTTAGTGTTCATTAAGGCTAATTTGATGTGATGATAAGATGCCACTGAGCCGGTAATGTAACGTGACAGCGATGGTTCAGCTGTCACAATAGACACACTGTGTGCTCCCCGACCATGGTTATTCATCAAGGCCAATCACCTCGCAGTCTGACTGGAGAGGGACCACCCATCCCTGGCGACGGCGTGTCTCCAAGACGCAGCGACGCTGGACTAATATCACAATGCCATCCAAGTCATTAGTCCCTCACCTTGAGAGAAGAGGGACAGGATGGCTTCCTATCAGGACTAAAGTAAAGGTAATTGTCTCATCTTCCTAGAATTGCCCCAGGGTGGTCCAGCACCATTCCTATTAGCATTTTTATAGAAAGTTGTAAGGTGTGTGATTTAGTAAGATATTATAGGAGGCCTGAAACTATTCAGTTCATTCCTTCCTTTAGTTTGTGAAATAATCTCATTTTAAACCCCCTGCTTTATATGTATTTTTCCCTGTTTCCCAACTTGACAGTCTTGACTGCTTCTCCTCTCTGCTTAGTAAAACTAGCATTAACTGAGTTGCAACCCACCTACCTGTAACTGCCATTTAAAACCCCCACATCTGTTCCTTAACCAGCCCTCTGAAAGGCCCTCATCACCACCACATACTCATCCTTTGGCCTCAGGGGGACATGTTTGGAAAATGGAAGTTTGTAGGTTTTGTTCATGCTAAATCGATGTAATTATTATTCTTACTAGTACACGTCACAGTTGGTCTCTCATCAAAGCTGTAACGGCACTAATGAAATTATGGGACTGCAGCGTTATCGGATATCATTTTACCTTTGTATTTTAATTAGATAACTTTGTTTTTTTGGTAGATCTGAAATGTAACGAGGTGGCATTTTTGTATTCAATGCGCTTAAGCAGACCTTAAAGATCTTCACTGAGATGAGGCCTGGAAGCTAGTTGATATGGATGGAATCGGCAGATCTGTGTACACCGAAATGCATTTGATCCTGTGGAACTGATAGTCATTGGAGAAAAAATAAAACCAACCCTTATCTTGTTTCTTGAAGGAGGCCATATTTCATTATCAGAGGTTTCTTGCGCTTGGTCCTCAGAGCCAATCTCCTCCATCTCTGGGATCCCTAGAGAGATAGTGGGAGAGAATATATGTGGGTTATTTCGTCTCCCCTGACTTTGGCTGGCTGGCTGGCTTGGAACCATCTGCTCAGAAAAATGCCCCCCATATGGAGTTTAGTTTAGAATAAGATAACATTTCTCTAAACCCATTTGTAACCAGTAGATCCTGTTCTGCTGATATGGAGACCTTTACCGAGATCTCCCACACGTTGCACTCATGTATCAAAATTAAGATACATTCTGCAGCGAGTCTTTTGCAACACAGATTAATAGCATTGCCATTTGTGGAAGCCTGATGTACCTCTGTGGCTTGCTACTGGACTAGTGAGGGATTTTCCGACTCACGCTCTCCCACCAATGCTCTGAAACGCAAACAACACCATGACAGAGAGAGGGGGAGGTGGAAAAACATAAGACACATGCATTTCCCTCAACACACCAGGGCCACGGCCACGCGCTGCGATGCCCTTTCGGAAATGCCCTGTAAAAGTAAATAAGGAGGAAAGGCACCATTTCACACCAGTAAGCAACATAAACCGTTGACAGACCAAAGGCATTTCATTCACTACAGAACTCCTACGACTGTATGATTCATACATACCCAAGACTGTTACCATAGCAATGACTGATATATGGTTTGGCGTAAATCACACATTCTTGTTGTTTGTGTACTTTGGTTAGGCTTATAGTACGTTGTGTTATTGCTGTAGTATTACATTTCTGATACAGTATGTATTTTACTTGATTTGTAATACTCTGCAAGTATTTCATTATGATAGAATATACTGCATTTGACTATGGGATAATATTTATCAAATGACATTAAACAGTATATACCTCACACGTAACCCATGATAAGACTGCATTTAGCCTGTTTACAGTGGGGAAAAAAAGTATTTAGTCAGCCACCAATTGTGCAAGTTCTCCCACTTAAAAAGATGAGAGAGGCCTGTAATTTGCATCATAGGTACACGTCAACTATGACAGACAAATTGAGGAAAAAATATCCAGAAAATCACATTGTAGGATTTTTTATGAATTTATTTGCAAATTATGGTGGAAAATAAGTATTTGGTCACCTACAAACAAGCAAGATTTCTGGCTCTCACAGACCTGTAACTTCTTCTTTAAGAGGATCCTCTGTCCTCCACTCGTTACCTGTATTAATGGCACCTGTTTAAACTTGTTATCAGTATAAAAGACACCTGTCCACAACCTCAAACAGTCACACTCCAAACTCCACTATGGCCAAGACGAAAGAGCTTTCAAAGGACACCAGAAACAAAATTGTAGACCTGCACCAGGCTGGGAAGACTGAATCTGCAGTAGGTAAGCAGCTTGGTTTGAAGAAATCAACTGTGGGAGCAATTATTAGGAAATGGAAGACATACAAGACCACTGATAATCTCCCTCGATCTGGTGCTCCACGCAAGATCTCACCCCGTGGGATCAAAATGATCACAAGAACGGTGAGCAAAAATCCCACAACCACACGGGGGGACCTAGTGAATGACCTGCAGAGAGCTGGGACCAAAGTAACAAAGCCTACCATCAGTAACACACTACGTCGCCAGGGACTCAAATCCTGCAGTGCCCCCTGCTTAAGCCAGTACATGTCCAGGCCCGTCTGAAGTTTGCTAGAGTGCATTTGGATGATCCAGAAGAGGATTGGGAGAATGTCATATGGTCAGATGAAACCAAAATATAACTTTTTGGTAAAAACTCAACTCGTCGTGTTTGGAGGACAAAGAATGCTGAGTTGCATCCAAAGAACACCATACCTACTGTGAAGCATGGGGGTGGAAACATCATGCTTTGGGGCTGTTTCTCTGCAAAGGGACCAGGACGACTGATCCGTGTAAAGGAAAGAATGAATGGGGCCATGTATCGTGAGATTTTGAGTGAAAACCTCCGTCCATCAGCAAGGGCATTGAAGATGAAACGTGGCTGGGTCTTTCAGCATGACAATGATCCCAAACACACCGCCAGATCTCAACCCCATAGAAAATCTTTGGAGGGAGTTGAAAGTCCGTGTTGACCAGCGACAGCCCCAAAACATCCCTGCTCTAGAGGAGATCTGCATGGAGGAATGGGCCAAAATACCAGCAACAGTGTGTGAAAACCTTGTGAAGACTTACAGAAAACGTTTGACCTGTGCCATTGCCAACAAAGGGTATATAACAAAGTATTGAGAAACTTTTGTTATTGACCAAATACTTATTTTCCACCATAATTTGCAAATAAATTCATAAAAAATCCTACAATGTGATTTTCTGGATTTTTTCTTCTAATTTTGTCTGTTATAGTTGACGTGTACCTATGATGAAAATTACAGGCCTCTCTCATCTTTTTAAGTGAGAGAACTTGCACAATTGGTGTTTGACTAAATACTTTTTTCCCCCACTGTATCTGACTCCATAAAGATAAATAGAATATGCAAGAGACTATAGTTGAGTTGCAGTAATAGGCAATCGAGAAAGGAATAAGAATAGAATTCTAAATACAAGTCTATTTTTATTACTTTGTAAGATGAACGCTACATTATACAAGGCATAAACTTACATTACAAAGCATTATTAACAAGCATTACGATGCATTATTCTAAGCATGATCATAGAGGGGGAGAGTGCGAGAGAAGTCATAGCCTGAAAGGCCATATACCAAGAGTCCCTGGGGTGAAGAAAGAAAGAACAGAAAGATGGAGGGTATCTCACCAGCGCAGGTCAGGAACAAAAAAGAGAAACAATGAATCTAAGACCCCTTTATAACATTGAGTTGTTTGGATTCAAAATCTGAGTTGTTGACCAATAGTATTACTGTAAAGTTAACCACCAATCAGATATCAGACCTATAGGATATGAAGACAACAGAACCTCTGCTTCTCAGAAGTGTGAGGAGGGGTTGGCAAGACAACACAGAGAATGCTGAATTCCTGAGAAGACTATAAAACCCCTTTGCATAGAGTGATGATAAGATTCCCTTCAGGCGCTGCCCTACATAGGTAGCATAAGGAATCATTAAGACTTTATAAAGTTGTTCCTCTTTCTTGTTGACTTAATATTTACAGTGAGGGAAAAAAGTATTTGATCCCCTGCAGATTTTGTACGTTTGCCCACTGACAAAGAAATGATCAGTCTATAATTTTAATGGTAGGTTTATTTGAACAGTGAGAGACAGAATAACAACAACAAAATCCAGAAAAACGCATGTAAAAAAAATTATAAATTGATTTGCATTTTTTTATGAGGGAAATAAGTATTTGACCCCTCTGCAAAACATGACTTAGTACTTGGTGGCAAAACGCTTGTTGGCAATCACAGAGGTCAGACGTTTCTTGTAGTTGGCCACCAGGTTTGCACACATCTCAGGAGGGATTTTGTTCCACTCCTCTTTGCAGATCTTCTCCAAGTCATTAAGGTTTCGAGGCTGACATTTGGCAACTCGAACCTTCAGCTCCCTCCACAGATTTTCTATGGGCTTAAGGTCTGGAGACTGGCTAGGCCACTCCAGGACCTTAATGTGCTTCTTCTTGAGCCACTCTTTTGTTGCCTTGGCCGTGTGTTTTGGGTCATTGTCATGCTGGAATACCCATCCACGACCCATTTTCAATGCCCTGGCTGAGGGAAAGAGGTTCTCACCCAGGATTTGACGGTACATGGCCCCGTCCATCGTCCCTTTGATGCGGTGAAGTTGTCCTGTCCCCTTAGCAGAAAAACACCCCCAAAGCATAATGTTTCCACCTCCATGTTTGACGGTGGGGATGGTGTTCTTGGGGTCATAGGCAGCATTCCTCCTCCTCCAAACACGGCGAGTTGAGTTGATGCCAAAGAGCTCGATTTTGGTCTCATCTGACCACAACACTTTCACCCAGTTCTCCACTGAATCATTCAGATGTTCATTGACAAACTTCAGACGGCCCTGTATATGTGCTTTCTTGAGCAGGGGGACCTTGCGGGCTCTGCAGGATTTCAGTCCTTCACGGCCTAATGTGTTACCAATTGTTTTCTTGGTGACTATGGTCCCAGCTGCCTTGAGATCATTGACAAGATCCTCCCATGTAGTTCTGGGCTGATTCCTCACCGTTCTCATGATCATTGCAACTCTACGAGGTGAGATCTTGCATGGAGCCCCAGGCCGAGGGAGATTGACAGTTATTTTGTGTTTCTTCCATTTGCGAATAATCGCACCAACTGTTGTCATCTTCTCACCAAGCTACTTGGCGATGGTCTTGTAGCCCATTCCAGTCTTGTGTAGGTCTACAATCTTGTCCCTGACATCCTTGTAGAGCTCTTTGGTCTTGGCCATGGTGGAGAGTTTGGAATCTGATTGATTGATTGCTTCTGTGGACAGGTGTCTTTTATACAGGTAACAAGCTGAGATTAGGAGCACTCCCTTTAAGAGTGTGCTCCTAATCTCAGCTCATTACCTGTATAAAAGACACCTGGGAGCCAGAAATCTTTCTGATTGAGAGGGGGTCAAATACTTATTTCCCTCATTAAAATGTAAATCAATTTATAACATTTTTGACATGCGTTTTTTCTGAATTCTTTTGTTGTTATTCTGTCTCTCACTGTTCAAATAAACCTACCATTAAAATTATAGACTGATCATTTCTTTGTCAGTGAGCAAACGTACAAAATCAGCAGGGGATCAAATACTTTTTTCCCCTCACTGTATGTTCTACTTTTTTGGAGGGGCCTGACATCTAAGTAAAAAATAAAAACAGAAGCACACCATGTCATCTGGGCTTTGCTGAGTGCACCACTGCATTCTGAAATGACAATCAGCTTCTCTTCCTCTTAGTTGAGTGCCTCTCTTCAAAGCCACATAGACATTGGTCACTGATAGCCAGTGGGACAAGAGACATTGTTGGAACCTAATTTCTATATGTGGTCCTTTTGTCAAACTTGAGGTCAAGTTCAATTCAAGGCAGGGCAGTTGGATAGCCAGGCACTGTAGTAATGGTAGTTATAATATGTATTTTTTCCCTGTTTTAATGTACTGGTGCCTCATTGACCTGCTCACTGTCATGTTGGGGGCATCAATGTCACCTTGAAGCTGCATCCTCAAATTAACTACATCAGCCTCAACATGGATTGTGTAAATCAAGATTTATTCAATAGTATCCAGATAATTTGTCTTACAACTGTCAAAGTAACATTATCTTTCGGAATTCTCTGATTTTGTGTACAGTTGTCTATACTCTGGTCAATAAATCCTTATACAACATATGGAACTGTCAAGTCCCATGATTAGAACCAGAGCACGACAGACTTCAGTAGCTCTTTTCTCAGCTGGGAATAAAGTTGGCTGTTCCAAAGATCCAGTTTTGGTCGCCATGGCAACGTGCTATGATGCGGATCCCGATCAATCTTTCTAAACTGTGGTCTGCGTACACCCATGAAGAGCCACATACACACCCTGCCTGTTAATTCCACCAACATCGTTTGCATTGTTGGGTGAGAACACTTATGGCAGAATACCTCATAGATAGACTGTGAATTCACACATTTTGTTGCCCCTTTTTGCTGGACAAAACTACCTTGAGCGCCACATATTTGATGTATGTGGAAGAAACTAGTTGAAATAACGTACATATCCAATGTCTTCAACTTTCAAAGGAATTTCAATTCAAAGAATGACTCACACAACCTACACTGTGTAGATAGCAATCATGTTCAGGATCAGAGGTTTTTCTACCCTGCTTCAGTTGCTCTGCTCTACCAGTGGATGGCAGTGTTCTCACCACATCCATGCAACCTATTCAATCCACTACACTAGGGGTGTCAAACTCATTCCAGGAAGTGCTGAGTGTCTGCGGGTTTTTTGGTTTTTCCTTTCAATTAAGACCTAGACAACCAGATGAGGGGAGTTCCTTACTAATTACTGACTTTAATTCATCAATCAAGTGCAAGGGGGGAGCGAAAACCCGCAGGCACTCGGCCCTCCGTGGAATGAGTTTGACACGTGCACTACACTGATTCATATCTCTGTCATACTTTGCATGTGCTACACACAGAGTGTCCTATTAGTGCTATACAATTTTTCTCTTTGGGTACAACAGTCCTGCCTGCCATATCTCAGTTGTAATGAAAAATAAATAATGAATTCAACAGCTGCAAATCAAGTCAAACACTGTCGTTTGTATTACATAGAAATACCCTTTGCACCGTACAGTCACAGATGAACAGCATGTTCTAAAAACCTGTGCTGTTATTATGCTAATGTCATATGCCCCTGTGGGAGTCCTGTGATATACGATAGCCTCCCTCTCACAGCACCACCACTAGCTATGGACAAAACACAAAGGCAGAAGATTATTGATATCAATACCATGGAGGCAGAGAAAAGAAAGGATCTATTGAGTCTGCCAATATTCTGGACTGTAAAACCTAAAAATATGTGGGACCGTTGGACTTTAATTTGTTTCATGATTGTGATGAATCCCAATGTAATTCTGGACGCATTAATAACAGTAGAATTCAAGTTATGAATATGAAAAGCCCTCAAATAGGTTCCTTGTAGCTATTTCCAGTGAAAGTACATGGATCTCAAGGTTGTGATGGTTACACATAAAGTGACACGACATACAAAATATGAAACATCTCTGGGGAGCATCAATGGTCCCTGAAGGTCACTTTACACCGTTTCCATGACAGCCCGGCTGGCTCCCCTTCTGGGAAAGCTTGTTGTGGTTTTGTTGTTATGTAATGTGATTTAGGGGTCTACAAACACACGCATACACACACACACAACCAACCCACACACACACACACGCTGCCTCTCTCTCTGTAGGAGAGAGGCAGAGGTGCATGTTCTGCTCAGAGCGGAGTCTCATTCTCAGCACTCCCGGGGACGCAAACACGCATAACACGACTCATCCGCTGGGCTGGCGCAGAGACAGTGGAACACCTCTAGGGAATAATGTTTGTGCGGTAAGCAAAGTGCCTGAAGTTTTTCTCCCTCACACTGTGATAGGACTGTGTCAGACAAGTCAGGTATACACATTTCCAATTCAGTTTCTGTGGTAGACTAACATCCAGCTATCATTGGAATCCATCCATCCACCCACCCATCCACCCATCCATCCATCCATCCATCCATCCATCCATCCATCCATTTCAATTGACATGATCAACTCTTTATTTTCCAAGCATGAACTCACAGGTAATTGCCAGCAGTGTGGGAGTCCTGCATGGCTCATACAGTGCATTCGAAAGTATTCAGACCCCTTGACTTTTTCCACATTTTGTTACGTTACAGCCTTACACTTCATCAATCTACACACAATACCCCATAATGACAAAGCAAAACAGGTTTTTAGAAATGTTTGCAAATTTGTTAAAAATAAAAACTGAAATATCACATATACATAAGTATTCAGACCCTTTACTCAGTACTTTGTTGAAGCACCTTTGGCAGCGATTACAGCCTCGAGTCTTCTTGGGTATGACGCTATAAGATTGGCACCCCTATATTTGGGCTCCGAGTGGCACCGCGGTCTAAGGCACTGCATCTCAGTGCTAGAGGCGTCACTACAGACCCTGGTTCGATTCTAGGCTGTATCACAACCCGGCCGTGATTGGGAGTCCCATAGGGCGGCGCACAATTGGCCCAACATCGTCGGGGATTGGCCGGGGTAGGCTGTCATTGTAAATAAGAATTTGTTCTTAACTGACTTGCCTAGGTTAAATAAAATAAAACAATTGGGGAGTTTCTCCCATTCCTCTCTGCAGAACCTCTCAAGCTCTGTCAGGTTGGATGGGGAGCGTTGCTGCACAGCTATTTTCAGGTCTCTCCAGAGATGTTTGATTGGGTTCAAGTGCGGGCTCTGGCTGGGCCACTCAAGGACATTCAGAGACTTGTCCCAAAGCCACTTCTGCATTGTCTTGGCTGTGTGCTTAGGGTTGTCCTGTTGGAAGATTAACCTCCAGTTAGCCCCAGTCTACAGTCCTGAGAGCTCTGGAGCAGGTTTTCATCAAGGATCTCTCTGTACTTGGCTCCTTTCATCTTTACCTCGATCCTGACTAGTCTCCCAGTCCATGGCCTGAAAAGAATCCCCACAGCATGATGCTGCCACCACCATGCTTCACCATAGGGATGGTGCCAGGTTTCCTCCAGACATGACGCATGGCATTAAGGCCAAATAGTTCAATCTTGGTTTCATCAGACCAGAGAATCTTGTTTCTCATGGTCTGAGTCTTTAGGTGCCTTTTGGCAAACTCCAAGCAGGCTGTCATGTGCCTTTTACTGAGGAGTTGCTTCCGTCTGGCCACTCTACCATAAAGGCCTGATTGGTGGAGTTCTGCAGAGATGGTTGTCTTTCTGGAAGGTTCTCCCATCTCCATAGAGGACCTCTAGAGCTCTGTCAGAGTGCCCATCGGGTTCTTGGTCACCTCCCTGACCAAGGCCCTTCTCCCCGATTGCTCAGTTTGGCCGGGCAGCCAGCTCTAGGAAGAGTCTTGGTGGTTCCAAACTTCTTCCATTTAAGAATGATGGAGGCCACTGTGTTCTTTGGGAACTTCAATGCTGAAGACATTTTTTGGTACCCTTCCCCAGATCTGTGCCTCAGCACAATCCTGTCTCGGAGCTCTACGGACAATTCCTTCGACCTCATGGCTTGGTTATTGATCTGACATGCACTGTCAACTGTGGGACCTTATATAGACAGGTTTGTGCCTTTCCAAATCATGTCCAATCAATTGAATTTACCACAGGTGGACTCCAATCTAGTTGTAGAAACATCTCAAGGATGATCAATGGAAACAGGATGCACAGCTTTCGAGTCTCATAGCAAAGGGTCTGAATACTTATGTAAATAAGGTATTTCTGTGTTTATTTTTCAATAAATGTGCAAACATTTCTAAAAGCCTGTTTTCACTTTGTCATTATGGGGTATTGTGTATAGATTGCTGAGGATTTTTATTTATTTAATCAATTTTAGAGTACGGCTATAACGTAACAAAATGTTTTTCCCTAGCTATGTACAGGCCTTATCGTAACCAAATGGGAGGTGGAAATTTACCAGTTGTGAAGTCGTAAATATCAGTTGGATGCATTCACGTGCTTTGAACTTGTTGAGAAAAGCAGATTGGCTAGTGGCAACAAGCTGCATAAACCATAAACAAAAAGTACAGCTATCAAGCTTGTAAACAAATTATATTATGTTCCAAAACTGTATGAATAGATTGCTTTAAAAATAATAATGTTTGTTGTTGCATTTAAATGCCAAAAATGCTGTTATAGAGGTCAGCATGTAGAAAAAGTGGGAGCTCAGGATGACAGAAGAGTTTCCCACTACACTGCAAAAAGTGAAATCTAAGCAAGCCTAAATATCTTATATTACGTGATAATTCTAGCTAAATTATCTAACGTCATTGGCAGATTATTTTGTTTATTTTAACCTGAAAAGGCCTAACCTAAAGTAATTGATCTTATTTCAATATATTTTTGAACATATTTTACCTTAATGAGATGATTAAGGTAAAATATCTTGAAAAATATCTTGAAAAAAGATAAATGTGTAGTAATTACCAGTTTGAGGGCCATTGAAGTGGATTTTCCCCAGTCGTAAGTGGTAAATTCCCACTTCCCACTTGGTTACGAACACAGCATCAGGCACAGTCAAGAAAACACAGTCATGTGAGCTCAGGCGATAGTTTTCATTTGTCTGCTGGACAATGTAGGTACAGAGGTGACATGGGTGCTGTCTCAGTATGGTCTTATAAATAAAAACGTAACAATGACTTAGTCTCCGAAGGAAGGCCAGCCCACTCTCATATAGAGGGTACAGTGATGAGTGAGGGCTTTGGAGTTCGTAACAAACCTCATCGCCCAACAGTACACAGCGTCCAGCATGCATAACGACGCCACAGGGGCATACATGTACTAGATTTCACCATAACCAATTATAGGCACGAAGGTAGCGGAAACAAGCCTCTTTCTCGCTTCAAAAGAAAAACGGAATATGTTTCGAAAACAAAAACCCAACTTGGGGTTTAGTATCACAGGAGGATCTAACGAGCCAATGATCCAACTGGGGCTGCCCCTCTGACACAGGTTAAATGACGCTCTGGAGGAAGGTGGACACAGACCCTGCAAGGGGCAGCAGCATCTTCTGAGAAGCCACATAGGAGGAACACAGAGGCAAGAATGAGAAAATACAAAGAAAACATCCATATTTGATGTGGAATTAATTATACAAATGCCTCCCTGGAAATATAATCGGACACCACCACACTAGTCCTTAATGAATAAAAGTGATTTCACACCATCAGGGTATGTTGGGCTGATGCTTGGCTCCAGTGCTTTGCTGCCTGCGTGGCTTCCTGGTTGCACACTATGCTGCCCAGGCCTGGGGATGTTCCAGTGGAACAGCACAACTGTGACATTCAGAGACACACCCGAGCTGAGAGGGTCGCCGCGGTTCCCTGAGCGCAAGAAGCAGGTGACACATGACTGGAAAGGTCACTCTCTGCGTGGTCCTGCCTACGGGTCCCCCGCCACGGCACGTCACCAACCCTGATGGAACACCAGCGGTGCCAGAGCCAGGGTCATGTTGGCTTGTTACTGGGGAGAGATGAAGGAGGACACTACTCTAGTTGTGTAATCAATATATTTTGCTTAACAGATGAGAGCTCTGTTTGTATAGTATATCATGGAATCCTTATTGACTGTGAATATACTTTTTCATTCCAAAGAACAAACCGTATAGCTCCAGAATTCAGAGGATATTTTGCGTTGAAGTTATTATAATTCCACACTCAGTTTGTAATGAATAGCCTACTTAGAAAAACAGAAATTCGATTTATGAGGAATTGATCTATTTCACAAGGCGAAACGTTCCTCACTAAATGAAATAGGGACATTCGGATGGCGCAACATTGCAGATATATATTTTAAATTATAAACCGGGTAGTCTGGGTCCTTGATGCTGATTGTCTGAAAGCTGTGGTATATCACACAAAAAAAACTGGGTAGTTCGAGCCCTGAATGCATTTAGTTTTACTGTTCTAATTATGTTGTTAACCAGTTTATAACAGCAATTAGGCACCTCAGGGGTTTGTGGTATATGGCCAATATACCACAGCTAAGGGCTGTATCCAGGCACTCTGTGTTGCATTGTGCCTAATAAAAGCCCTTAGCCGTGGTATATTGGCCATATACCACACCCCCTCTGGCCTAATTGCTTAAATACACCACAGGTATGATGCAAAATTACTTGTTGTTTACTGTTCTAATTGCGTTGGTAGCCAGTTTATAATAGCAATAAGGCACCTTGGGAGTTTGTGGTATATGGCCAATATACCACGGCTAAGGGCTGTATCCAGGCACTCCATGTTGCGTTGTGTGTAAGAACAGCCCTTAGCCGTGGTATATTGGCCATATTCCACACCTTTTTGGGCCTTATTACTTAAATATATTCTATTGGCCAGATCAGATAGGCGATGATGACTTCTTGAAATGTAGTCATTCTGTTCTATAAACAACATTTCTATCTGCTTGTTTGAACGTTGAGCACACACGCCAGGTGATATTTGATTGCACTAAATAGGTTTGTGCTTACTAGCAGGCTACTTCCCTACACTTAAGATAAACAAGCTGGGAAACTATTAATTAAAATCAAACCTTTCAAAAATGTCACCAAAATGATCAAAATCACAAGTGATGAGACAGCACCGAAATGTAGATGGAAAACTTTGCGTGACCTTCATCCCACGGAAGGAAGGTGTGTCACTGGCCAATCACATTAGCAAAACAAAAGACGCCATGGCAACATCTCTCAATTTATCATAATAGGGACAGTTGTGGTCATGACAACTAGCCGTGAAACAAAACATATTCCCTGGAAGCAAATCATTCATTAGAATAGCCTAATAGGCCGACTCACATTTCAGAAAACACTGGCATTGTCAGACTACCACAAACATATTGTTTACAACTGAATAAGATAGCCATTTCACTGTTATATGCAAGGGTCACCGTGACAGGTAGCCTCTTTTAGAATCCGAGAGTGAAATACTTACACACCCGTCTCTAACATGTAGGCTCAGCATTCCCAAACAATCCCATTACAAGTCAGAATGTTGAACAAACTTCATTTCAACTTACTTTACCTGTTGTCCACCGATTCTGTCCCTATGTCAGAGGTAATCGGATACAAAGTATCCACAGGGAAGTGTTATCAACCAGACCTTCAGTATGCTGGTCTGCATATCGGTTTATTTCCAATACTGATGCAATTCGCACTTGACAAACACTTGCCTAACCGAACCACAGACAGAACAGCAAACACTTTCAGCTGATTGTGAGGAAATGTGCTTCGGTCGACTACGTTCGGCTACATTTGGCTATTGTTTACATATTATGCATTACGTGCAATGCGTTAAAAGATTGAATATACAAGCGACAGAACCTACCACTGCCACGACCGACACCATGTACAACCGGTAAAGTAACTGTAAATACACTATACAAAAGTATGTGGACATCCCTTCAAATTAGTGGATTCGGTTATTTCAGCCACACCTGTTGCTAACAGGTGTATAAAATCGTGCACACAGCCATGCAATCTCCATAGACAAAAATTGGCAGTAGAATGGCCTTACTGAAGAGCTCAGTGACTTTCAATGTGGCACAGCCATAGGATGCCACATTTCCAACAAGTGCTGTTACTGCCCCGGTCAACTGTAAGTGCTGTTATTGTGAAGTGGAAACGTCTAGGAGCAACAATGGCTCAGCCGCAAAGTAGTAGGCCACACAAGCTCACAGAATGGGACCACAGAGTGCTGAAGTGCATAGCACATAAAAATGTCTGTGCTCGGTTGCAACACTCCCTACCGAGTTCCTAACGGGCTCTTCCTGCTTCATGAAATGGGTTCCCATGGCCGCGCAGCCGCACACAAGCCTAAGATCACCATCCACAATGCCAAGCATCGGCTGGAGTGGTGTAAAGCTCGCCGCCATTGGACTGTGGGGCAGTAGAAATGCGTTCTCTGGAGTGATGAATCACGCTTCACCATCGGGCAGTCCGAAGGATGAATCTGGGTTTGGCGGATGACAGGAGAACGCTACCTGCCCGAATGCATAGCGCCAACTGTAAAGTTTGGTGGAGGAGGAATAATGGTCTGGGGCTGTTTTTCATGGTTTGGGCTAGGCCCCTTAGTTCCAGTGAAGAGAAATCTTTAACGCTACAGCATACAATGACATTCTAGACGATTCTGTGCTTCCAACTTTGTGGCAACAGTTTGGGGAAGGCTCTTTCCTGTTTCAACATGACAATGCCCCCGTGCACAAAGCGAGGTCCATACAGAAATGGTTTGTCGAGATCAGTGTGGAAGAACTTGACTGGCCTGCACAGAGCCCTGACCTCAACCCTATCGAACACCTTTGGGATGAATTGGAACGCGGACTGCGAGCCAGGCCTAATTACCCAACATCAGTGCCTGACCTCACTAATGCTCTTGTGGCTGAATGGAAGCAAGTCCCCGCAGCAATGTTCCGACATCTAGTGGAAAGCCTTCCCAGAAGAGTGGAGGCTGTTATAGCAGCAAAGGGGGGACCAACTCCATATTAATGCCCATGATTTTGGAATGATATGTTCGACGAGCAGGTGTCCACATACTTTTGGTCATGTAGTGTATCATTTTATTCAACATTCTGGCTTGTAGAGACTATTGCGTCTTTTTTAGGGTGACTTCGGTCAGACTGAAAGTTCACGGAGTAACCATGGTAACAGTATGATGTTTAGGCAAAATTGACAGGCTGTTGACATGTTCTGCACACTCAGTTCAAATTTGACTCCAAAATCACTACCAATATGAGAGACTGGTGTCATTCCAACAGCCATCACCAAATCATCTTGAATTTTGTTATATTGTATTACTGTATTTAAATGTAGTTTGGAAAGATCCCACACCATCTCAAATAGCACATTTGGCTGCCTAGATCAGGGGTAGGCAACCCTGTTCCTGGAGTGCCGCAGGTACTGCAGGATGTTGTTCCAACCTCACCTGACCAACTGAGGTCATTGGCCTGGATGATGATGATGATGATGGCCTTTTAGATTGACATTTCTGGCACATTGATACTAGTGAGGGAGAGTAACAGGTTGTTTTAACACTTTTCCAGAGCCATTAGTGAGTGAACCGAGGAGATGGCATTGTGGTGTGTGTGTGTGTACCATCAGGTAGATGAAAGCGGGTTAGAGTTCAATGGGCCTTTGTTGTGGTGGGAATTCTTCTCTATACAGTATTCCTACTACAGGCAATGTGTTAGGGTTATCTGCCTTGCAATTTCATCTTTCTGCTTTGATCATTGGTTGTTTGTAAGCAAGAAACATAATATATAGGCAAGCTTTACCTTGACTGGATGATGGGCATCAGCTCTTACAAAGATGTGTATGAGTGTATTTGAAGTGCTTTGATACATCAAAGCCCCCCCCCCCCATACAAAAATAACATTGAAAACACCACTTAGGTGAGTAATCTCACGCAATCAGGATCAAACGTACACTTTCAGTGGCTTGTTTACATAATCTTCAGGGTATACAGCAGGGGTGTCAAACTCATTTTAGCTCAGGGGCCACATGGAGGAAAATCTATTCCCAAGTGGGCCGGACCGGTAAAATCATGGTATATATAACTTAAAAACAACAACTTCAGATTGTTTTCTTTGTTTTAATACTATCAACATAAAACATAAAGCTGGAGCCTGAGGACAGTGTGTCCAAAATAGTACAAGCACAACATCACTATTAATCATAAAACACCTCAAGTTTATTTGAAAATTCTAAAGAAAAAGAACACAAACACACAATGCCTCAGTGATTCACAGAACTGTTTCACAGATCACAGAACTATATCAGGGTGTCATTTCTCAGGCAGAAATGTTGATACAAATAATGAAATCCTGTTCCCCAAACAAGTGCAAGAACCACAGAGTCAAGAATAGGTTAAATATACAAATAAAATAAAATCAATTAAAAACAATAGCACATCAACATAAAAACATATAAACATAAAGCTGGAGCCTGAGGACAGTGTGTCCAAAAGCACAACATCACTATTAATCATAAAACACCTCAAGTTATTTGAAATTCTGAGGACAAACAACACACAAACACACAATGCCTCAGTGATTCACAGAAGTATATCACAGAACTATATCAGGGTGTCTCATGCAGCACTTTAAGTGGGGTTGCATAGTTTATTTGACTCCTGATACCTGGCATATTTTAGCTTTCACCAGCGCATCAATATCAGGCGTCACATCCTGAGTGGCAGCCAACTTCAGGATGTGATTCAAGTGCTTGTGCGTGAGCCTTGAGCGCAGCTTTGTTTTATTTATGCTCATTACAGAGAACTTGCTCACAAAGATATGTGGTTCCAAACATGCACAACAGTTTTGCAGCGAGGGCTGTCAAGTTGGGGTAACCTGGCAAGAGATTCTGATAAAATGTGTCCAAGCCAGCTGCGGCAAATTTGCCCTTCAAATCCGAGTCACACTGCAAGTATATTATTTCAAGTTGGATGCTGACGGGCAGATCAGAGGGATTCACGGTTAATGGCGAACAAAAAAACGTTGAAGTCTTTCTCCAGTTCACCAAAAATCTGAAAGCGTTGCTCAAACTCCCTTAACAGTCCCGTTATTTTATCTTTGAACCGCTTCATGTCTGCCACATGTTGGGTCGCGCACACATTTTTCAGATAGGGGAAGTGAGCTGCATCACCACCGGCGAGTTGCGTCTCCCACAATGACAGCTTCAACTTGAAAGAACGTATGCTGTCATAATACTGCGTGGCAACTTTGTTGCACCCTTGCAGCTGTTTGTTCAAGTTATTCAGGTGCTCTGTAACATCCACCATAAATGCAAGGTCCTGCATCCATTCTGCGGAATGAAATTCTAACACTGGTTTGCCCTTTTCTTCCATGAACTGTTCAATTTCTTCTCGTAAATCAAAGAAACGCCTCAGCACCTCGGCTTAACCATCTTACCTCAGTGTGGTATGGCAGGCCATAGATGTGGTCTTTCTCTCTGAGAAGGCTGTCAAACTGACGTTGATTCAGGCTTCTGGATCGGATGAAATTAACAGTTTGGATAATATAATAATATAATAATAATATAATATAATAATAATATAATAAAAATAATAACCACCTTCATGACGTTATCCATCTTTAATGACTTGCAACACAAAGCCTCCTGGTGCAAAATACAGTGAAAAGTCCAAAAATCACGTCCTCCATTTGCAGATTGCACTTTCTCTCTGAACTTTGTCACAACGCCTGCTTTTTTCCCGATCATTGAGGGCGCACCATCTGTAGCCAGGCTGACAGCGCGGGACCAGTCCACTCCGACCCTGTCCAGCGCGCTGACGAGTGCAGTGAAAATATCAGCTGCTGTCGTTGTATCTGTCATCGGCACCAACTCCACGAACTCCTCGGTGACGGTCAATGTGTCATGAACTCTGCGGATGAAAATGGCCAGTTGTGCAACATCTGTAATGTCCGTGCTTTCATCAATTGCAACCGAAAATGCAATAAATTACTTTACTTTTTGCTTCAACTGGCTGTCCAAATCCACTGAAAGATCGGAAATCCTGTCTGCAACTGTGTTTCTTGTCAGGCTGATATTTGCAAAAGCCTGGTGCTTTTCAGGGCACACAATCTCCGCTGCCTTCATCATGCATGTTTTTACAAATTCACCCTCACTAAATGGATTTGAAGCCACTGCGATTTCATTAGCAATGAGGTAGCTAGCTTTCACTGCAGCGTCACTGATGTCTCGGCTGTGAGTAAACACAGACTGCTGTTTCTTCAGACCCGCCAACAGTTCATTCACCTTCTCTCTTCTCCGCTGTCCTTGAAAGTTGTCATATTTGTCGGCATGAAGACTCACATAGTGGCGACTAAGGTTATATTCTTTCAGCACTGCAACATGCTGTGAACACACCAAACATACAGCTTTCCCATTCAATTCCGTGAATAAATAGAAGGATGACAATTTTTCTTGGAACACTCTGCACTCTGCGTCCACTTTTCTCTTTTTTGACAGAGACATATTGGGGCAATGAGGGTGCCAAAGCACATAATGTTAAAAGTAGAAGCCGTAATAAATATCGCGGGCAAAACAAAGTAGCTCATCCGGACTGGCTGCACTTGCTTGACCTATTTGCTCTGCCCCGGTATAAACAGTTTGCTTGCTTAACACAATTGCTATTGCGCCATCCAGTGGACACAATTGGAACAGCAGTTTCTTTTATTGAAAAATTGCAGCTCATTTTTATACTTTACAAAATCATCTCGCGGGCCGAATTAAACCTGTTTGCGGGCCTGATCCGGCCCGCGGGCCGGACGTTTGACACCCCTGATCTAGACAGAGGAAGATTCCCATTGATTGGGGCATAGCACAGTACAGTAATGGGATGAGCCTAACTTATCTGACAGAATTACTGCACAATGCAGATTACTATGTCACTGACGGCACTGGAATCAATCCATTGCTCAAGGTTGAAATTGTAACTCCTCCTTATGGCAGCCATCGCTAACTGGTGATTTAATCCCCTACTTCCCTCCAGTGAGTCTATTTATAGCTATGGGCATTATCCCCATTGTATGTTGGGAGTGAGGTTATTTTTAAGCGGGTAGACACGTGATCACACTAGCTAGCTCGAGATGTAATTATGGCTCTCGTAACGAGAATACATGGCATGTGGAGTCACACACCTCCAACATACTAGACCAACACAGCCCAGAGCCTGAGACAAAGAACTACCATCCTGTAGCTTTCAATATATTCAGTAATACTCAATAATGCATGGCTATCTACAAACATTTTAGTCGTTTCCTACACCCTGAGGCTCTGTCAACCAACAGGCTAGTAGTTCATGTAATGGCGCAGGCACTCCCTCCAGCGAAGTCTGATGGGAACCGTGATGCTTGGGGAGCCCCTGGGTAATACACCGCCTTCACTGTAAGACAAACACACATTATCTTTACCTTACATGCCCCAATGAGCAGATATTATCCCAATCAACCACTGTCATGTTAACTCTCTGTAGTGTAGCCTACACCCACTGCTGTATATGGTATCTTACTCACTCACCTAAACACAGGTTTCGCACAGACAATAAAGGTCATTACTTATCAATAATCACACTTCTATGACAATGTGTAGAAATCGTGACTGTGCTGTAAAAAAAGAATGCACTAACAAACAAATTGTTCACAATGTAGAAGTTTGTGCCAAACTAACGCCCTCACACACTCCTGTAGGGATGGAAGATGATCTGAGGCCGATACAATTCAAATGGGTGTTTAAGTAGAAATGACAGAGATGACTGACACCCAACTGTATAATTTCCCGATGCGACTCTATCCATAATTTACCTCATTACATGGCACAAAGGGGTCATTACTCAAAAGCGCTCAATTAAATACTTTTTTTATAAGAAAGGAGGCTTTGTCACACATGGCATGCTTGAGAGACAACTCTGTAATTTCAATTTAAAATCATCGGTGGAGGTTATCGCGGGCGGCGGGCATGGTCAACTGCTTCTGTTAAACAGTCACAACTCCCACACCTGAGAGAAAAATTATCTAAACCTGGGTGGTCTTTTTCTGGAGAACAATGGGAGAGATGTGTTCACTGTCAGTCACTGCACTTTAGGGGTGGACCTCTCATTATCTCACTCGTCTGAAGCTATAATCACCAAGCAGATTGTCTGTTTTGCAAAGTTCAGCAACAGGAGCAGCAGCTTGCGATGAAAATGAAAGTTCAGGTGTTTCATGAATAACGTTAATCTGTGTATTTACTGAAAGCGTGCTGACGCACACATGCCCTTTCTTTGTTTATCTGTTGAATCAGAAGTTTGAGGAGGTTCTCAATCTCACACAGATGCAGCAGAACACTGTGATGGGAATTGCGGGGGTATTGCCTCACGATGGGGGAAATGAAACCACATTCATTTCCAGCTGAATAAATTACCATATAGTCTTTCCTCTTTCTCACCTTTTCTCTCACCGTATTGCTGACTGACATTAGCAGCTGTATTATTGCTGACTGACATTAGCAGCTGTATTATTGCTGACTGACATTAGCAGCTGTATTATTGCTGACTGACATTAGCAGCTGTATTATTGCTGACTGACATTAGCAGCTGTATTATTGCTGACTGACATTAGCAGCTGTATTATTGCTGACTGACATTAGCAGCTGTATTTCTGCTTTCGCCATTTGCATTGCAACTATTCAGGCTTTTAGTGCTTCCGGAAATCCCCATTTTATATTGGCAAAACAGATTTGCTCAATTTTCAGACCTTTTACTAATGGAAAGGATTTCAAAGCGTAGTTTTACACAAATTACTCAAATACAAAGAGGAACGTCGTCTCATAAAACGTGAGTGTGAGTGGAAGTCCAAGCCCACTTGATAATGACATTTTAAAGTGGGCTTCATATCCACTAATACAGCTATGACATGCAGGATAATAGCAACCCACTGTGTGTCAACATAAAAACATGCTTAGGCAGCATGCAGACACCTCCACATCGCTCAGAGAGAGAGAGAGAATGAGAGTTAACAGACATCTCCTTGGAGGCCCTGAGACATTGTTCAAGAACTCTCTCCACCGGCTTCCTGAGACACAATGTCCCAGCCTCATTTCAATTACGCTACGCCAATTAATTCAGATCGATAAGTGGCTATTACGAAATTAGCCAGTGATAAGCCATTTATTTATCTGACAAGACTGTGGCTGGAGAGCAGTGCCAAAGGAGGAGATTGTGGCAGGAGAGAGGACACAAATGCAGGGGGAAAACGCAAGGCATGAACCACTGCTTTGACTATCTGGTACAAATGGAACTGAATGAGTATTGTACTCAATATATTTTAAATGTTAGATGTAGGTTACTAAAGATTGGCTGGGTGTACTCTAAACCTAACTTGTAGCTTCGAGCAAGTACAACGACAAGGGTAGATGTGATCTTGGGTATATTTTACCTTTAGCTCAAGGTGCCCTTTCTTGATCCCCTGTTCTTTAGCTGCATGATTCAGAGAGGCAGGGTTTAAACCTGCTATCCCCTTTCTTAGTTATGATTCTAATCAGATTGATCACATAGTCGCTCTTCTTCTCAGAGTTCAACGTACGACCAGACAAGGTCTAGGGGTGGCACATTGCTTCGATATTCAGGTCTTAAACAGGGATGTTGATAAGATGTACAACATGCATCATCATTTTACACAGAGATCTGTGAAATATATATTGCTGTATGCTCAAAGGCTTTCAGCCATTATTTTTGAAAATGTCATAGCACCCAAACAGTCCTTTCATGAATGAGTTCACATCACACAAATACTCACAAGGGGTAGAATAGCATTTAACGGCACAGTTTTCATGAACCTCCTCAACCACAACAAACATTGAGTCATGATCCCATTTCCCCTTCTAACTCTCACACAGCAGGCCAATCAGAGTGTGAGGGCCGACTGATTGCAGCTTTGCATCTAGTCAGCTGGAGCCGCTCAACCACCATTGTCTAATCACCAGAACGCTCTCCTGCAGGGTTGTGACTAGATGGAGTACAGCTACGACCAGAAGTGACTTTTGTTAGGAAAGCATTCTATCTAACGCTAACCTTTTTCCTAACCTTAACCTGATTCTCAAACCTGTTATGTTAATTCTCCTAACCTGCTGCGTAAATTCTCCTAACCTGCTATGAAAAAGTAACTTCCAGTCATAGCTGTATACAACCTGGTCAAAACCCTCCTGCAGGGGTCTGTTCCTTCCTGCTGCAGAGCCACCGGGGGATGTGGGTACTGCATCCGCAACAGTCAAGCTCCCCACTGAAACCTATAGCTGAAAACCCAGAGACGAATGTGACGTGTCGGCACACTGGGCCAAGTCACATGATCAGACGGACACATTTGCTATCCTCACCTCCCAGCTGTGCACCGCTGCACAATGGCATTGTGGGAGAACAGTCCCTGGGCTGAGAGAGCCTACCTGATCCCCTAAGCTGAGTGAACGTCAAGTCCTTAGATCCCATTGCCTCATATCCTGCTACTGCCAAGTCCATCTTCTCCTGGCAAGTACATGATTGTCTGTGCGAGTGGCAAGTGGATATATCCCTTTCAAGTCCTTATTTTATGACAGAGCAGATGGTTAATTATATACAGGCTATGAAGTGAACAGCTCACAGGCCAAGGAGTGTTCAAAGAGGCGTGTTCACTGTAAAGTTGCACCCTAGTCAACTGGACACTGTGTACCTACTATAAGGAGTTAGTGAAAATGTAGCATGGTGTCTTTCATGGACACTGAATCATGACTACCTACAGTTTGGCCCGAATATGATACGATCTATAACTCCATCAGTAGTCGTGATGTTTTTCTCAACAAGTTGCCGTTCTATATTTAACTCATTATTCTGCAGGGAAAATGACTGTAAAATCAAGCCTTTTGTTTTCTGTGTTCCCAAGACATGTTAATTAGAGCAAGAATATTGTCTTTTTCACACATCAGTTACTCCAGTTGGGAAAGAAGGACCGTGTTAAGTGCAACTATGATATTATTTATTCCGCTCTCAATTATGCCATTTTAATTAGGGAACATTAGGAGTGTTTTTTAGAATGCTCTGATGCACACCAACAGAATTTGTTATTATTTAATGTAAGCTCCCGAGTGGCGCAGCAGTCTAAGGCACCGCATCTCAGTGCTTGAGGCGTCACTACAGACCCCCTGGTTCGATTCCAGGCTGTATCACAACCGGACGTGATTGGGAGTCCTGTAGAGCTGCACACAATTGGCCCAGCCTCGTCCGGGTTTGGCCGGTGTAGGCCGTCATTGTAAATAAGAATTTGTTCTTAACTTACTTGCCTAGTTAAAAATAAATAAGCTAACTCCTTGTAAATAGAAAGGACCAGCAAAACTACAGTTACTGGTTATCTGTTTCACTTTGGCGTGTAGATTGGTTTAGTAAATTGTATGTTTGTTTATCTCAGGAAAGCATTCAAAACAGAAAGGAGAGAGTGATAGCTAGATTATAACAGAGGTGATGCTAGTTCTGAACACTATCATTTAATATAGAAAGTTTGAATGAGGACGTAAAAATATGTACCGCTGTATTCTGTATACCAGAATGTATTCTGTATACCAAAAACGTCCGGCCCTCGGGCCGGATCAGGCCCGCAAACAGGTTTAATCCGGCCCGCGAGATGATTTTGTAAAGTATAAAAATGAGCTGCAATTTTTCAATAAAAGAAACTGCTGTTCCAATTGTGTCCACTGGATGGCGCAATAGCAATTGTGTTAAGCAAGCAAACTGTTTATACCGGGGCAGAGCAAATAGGTCAAGCAAGTGCAGCCAGTCCGGATGAGCTACTTTGTTTTGCCCGCGATATTTATTACGGCTTCTACTTTTAACATTATGTGCTTTGGCACCCTCATTGCCCCAATATGTCTCTGTCAAAAAAGAGAAAAGTGGACGCAGAGTGCAGAGTGTTCCAAGAAAAATTGTCATCCTTCTATTTATTCACGGAATTGAATGGGAAAGCTGTATGTTTGGTGTGTTCACAGCATGTTGCAGTGCTGAAAGAATATAACCTTCGTCGCCACTATGTGAGTCTTCATGCCGACAAATATGACAACTTTCAAGGACAGCGGAGAAGAGAGAAGGTGAATGAACTGTTGGCGGGTCTGAAGAAACAGCAGTCTGTGTTTACTCACAGCCGAGACATCAGTGACGCTGCAGTGAAAGCTAGCTACCTCATTGCTAATGAAATCGCAGTGGCTTCAAAACCATTTAGTGAGGGTGAATTTGTAAAAACATGCATGATGAAGGCAGCGGAGATTGTGTGCCCTGAAAAGCACCAGGCTTTTGCAAATATCAGCCTGACAAGAAACACAGTTGCAGACAGGATTTCCGATCTTTCAGTGGATTTGGACAGCCAGTTGAAGCAAAAAGTAAAGTAATTTATAGCGTTTTCGGTTGCAATTGATGAAAGCACGGACATTACAGATGTTGCACAACTGGCCATTTTCATCCGCAGAGTTGATGACACATTGACCGTCACCGAGGAGTTCGTGGAGTTGGTGCCGATGACAGATACAACGACAGCAGCTGATATTTTCACTGCACTCGTCAGCGCGCTGGACAGGGTCGGAGTGGACTGGTCCCGCGCTGTCAGCCTGGCTACAGATGGTGCGCCCTCAATGATCGGGAAAAAAGCAGGCGTTGTGACAAAGTTCAGAGAGAAAGTGCAATCTGCAAATGGAGGACGTGATTTTTGGACTTTTCACTGTATTTTGCACCAGGAGGCTTTGTGTTGCAAGTCATTAAAGATGGATAACGTCATGAAGGTGGTTATTATTTTTATTATATTATTATTATATTATATTATTATTATATTATCCAAACTGTTAATTTCATCCGATCCAGAAGCCTGAATCAACGTCAGTTTGACAGCCTTCTCAGAGAGAAAGACCACATCTATGGCCTGCCATACCACACTGAGGTAAGATGGTTAAGCCGAGGTGCTGAGGCGTTTCTTTGATTTACGAGAAGAAATTGAACAGTTCATGGAAGAAAAGGGCAAACCAGTGTTAGAATTTCATTCCGCAGAATGGATGCAGGACCTTGCATTTATGGTGGATGTTACAGAGCACCTGAATAACTTGAACAAACAGCTGCAAGGGTGCAACAAAGTTGCCACGCAGTATTATGACAGCATACGTTCTTTCAAGTTGAAGCTGTCATTGTGGGAGACGCAACTCGCCGGTGGTGATGCAGCTCACTTCCCCTATCTGAAAAATGTGTGCGCGACCCAACATGTGGCAGACATGAAGCGGTTCAAAGATAAAATAACGGGACTGTTAAGGGAGTTTGAGCAACGCTTTCAGATTTTTGGTGAACTGGAGAAAGACTTCAACGTTTTTTGTTCGCCATTAACCGTGAATCCCTCTGATCTGCCCGTCAGCATCCAACTTGAAATAATATACTTGCAGTGTGACTCGGATTTGAAGGACAAATTTGCCGCAGCTGGCTTGGACACATTTTATCAGAATCTCTTGCCAGGTTACCCCAACTTGACAGCCCTCGCTGCAAAACTGTTGTGCATGTTTGGAACCACATATCTTTGTGAGCAAGTTCTCTGTAATGAGCATAAATAAAACAAAGCTGCGCTCAAGGCTCACGCACAAGCACTTGAATCACATCCTGAAGTTGGCTGCCACTCAGGATGTGACGCCTGATATTGATGCGCTGGTGAAAGCTAAAATATGCCAGGTATCAGGAGTCAAATAAACTATGCAACCCCACTTAAAGTGCTGCATGAGACACCCTGATATAGTTCTGTGATCTGTGATATACTTCTGTGAATCACTGAGGCATTGTGTGTTTGTGTGTTGTTTGTCCTCAGAATTTCAAATAACTTGAGGTGTTTTATGATTAATAGTGATGTTGTGCTTTTGGACACACTGTCCTCAGGCTCCAGCTTTATGTTTATATGTTTTTATGTTGATGTGCTATTGTTTTTAATTGATTTTATTTTATTTGTATATTTAACCTATTCTTGACTCTGTGGTTCTTGCACTTGTTTGGGGAACAGGATTTCATTATTTGTATCAACATTTCTGCCTGAGAAATGACACCCTGATATAGTTCTGTGATCTGTGAAACAGTTCTGTGAATCACTGAGGCATTGTGTGTTTGTGTTCTTTTTCTTTAGAATTTTCAAATAAACTTGAGGTGTTTTATGATTAATAGTGATGTTGTGCTTGTACTATTTTGGACACACTGTCCTCAGGCTCCAGCTTTATGTTTTATGTTGATAGTATTAAAACAAAGAAAACAATCTGAAGTTGTTGTTTTTAAGTTATATATACCATGATTTTACCGGTCCGGCCCACTTGGGAATAGATTTTCCTCCATGTGGCCCCTGAGCTAAAATGAGTTTGACACCCCTGGTCTAGATGTTAGTTGCCACAGGAATGGTTTGATTATGTGGGTTAATGCGGGTTGCCTAGAGGTTAAGAGCGTTGGGCCAGTAACCGAAAGGTCGCTGGTTCGAACTCCGAGCCGACTAGGTGAAAAATTGGTCGGTGCCCTTGAGCAAGGCACTTAACCCAAATAAGTTTGAATGGGTTGTTTCACTTTAGCCTATAGGACTAGGGCCAATAGATGCTCATCCTGCGCAGGCGCCACTCTCAGGTCTCAGACAATACTGCTTTCATGACCCAAGACAATGTCATTATGCAGATACATGTATATGACATGCACCTCCCCATGGCAGCCATTTTGCTGTGCTTATTGTACCCCATGTCCACCTCCCTGTGCATTAATTCAAATGGGGCATTGAGCCCCTGCTGGAGTGTTGCTAAGACTCCTGAGAGTCCCACTAAGGCAGTCGACTGTTAATCACATTAATAGAAATGCGGTGTGTACTCTGCTCCCACCTGCCCCAGCTAAGTCCTCATTACTATTGCATGAGGGCAATTCCACAGTAACAGTGACGCTGGACTCACTTTTTCACTGTAAAATGTATGCCAAGCAAAAACCATTGATTGCAAAATTTAACAAACCATACACCTATATGCAGAAGTCTACTTTTAACAATTGCCACTGAACATTTTACTAAAACACATTTACTTGAAGAGCAGTTCAAATGCAAAGTTTGGTAACAGAATGACAGTAAAATCTCCCGCAGTTTTTTATGCAACCACTTTTTCCAAAAACACAACAACATCAATGTCTACTTCAAATTAAGAATAACAGAAGTCTGCAGAAAGAATGGGGTGTCAATATTAATATGACACCTTGAGTTTGAAAAAAAAATATTTTGGTTATTGAACTACAATAAGTGAAGTGGATCAACACCCGGTAACAGAATGACATCATGGGTCTTTGATCTATACTACACATATATGCATTATTATGAATGTCATTGTCTTCACGGTGATGTATCTTAAATAGGTACAAAAAGGTAGAAAAATGTATATCCTCCTTTGCATGTTTGGGTATTATTCTACACACTGGCTATTATTCTAATGAACTCTGCCCCCAAACAAGACCAAATTTGGTTGGTCCAAACTATGTTTCAGCACATTACAGTACAGTAGAGTAAAGAAAATTAGAGTATAGTTCAGTACAGCACAGTACAGTAGAGCACAGTAAAGAAAAGTAGAGTATAGTTCAGTACAATACATTATACTGTACTCTACTCATGTGTGCTCTACTCTACTGAACTCTACTCTACTTTTCTTTACTTCATGTGTGCTCTACTGTACTGTACTTTACTCTACTGTGCTCTACTCTACTGTGCTCTACTGTGCTCTACTGTGTTGTACTGTGCTGTACTGTGCTCTACTGCAACAGATTTTTCAGTCACTCCGTTACTGATTTGGTAACAGAGTGACTCCTTTTAATCACTTAATAATTGGTAGGTCTACCTTTTACTTGTTACTTCTGTGAACTGTCATATTCCTCCCTCCTCACGAGGAAGAGAAATTAGACTATCTTAAAGATATGTGGATTTTTGGTAACAGAATGGCAAGACACTAGGCAATATTTGTTAAACTTACAGAAGGCAAATCATTTCGGCAAAAATAAATATAAATGTTGATATTAGTTGGCAGTGGTCTTTACTTCAACATTGTGTTTTTAAGACTTTTTCTAGTAGATGCTTTTTAAGACCCCTTTTCTCATCTTTGCGACCAGAAATTAAATCCTTTTCTCATTCAAAATGTTTATAATAAGAAATGTATCTATGCCTTAATTTCCCCAAAATATAGACTCTTAGCTTTCATTTGACACCAAACTTGACATGCTCCAATAAACTTCACATGTTGGTGCTCATGGGTCCTACATGGAAATGACCATGAGCATTAGGCAGCATGCTAAAGAGTCCAGAACGTTCAGGGTAGGGCTGAGCCTGAGGAGGTGGGAAGCGGCTAATAAAAGGATCTTAATTAAAAAATAAAATAAAAATGCTGATAAAAATGCTAAATTGTAGTTTATTCGAGGTTTAAAAAGTATTCTAAAGTTTGTAATTTCCACTTTAAAATGTCAGACTTGATTTGCCCTAATGAAAAATATATTAACCCCTAAAAAAAGTGTCCAATAATTATTAACCACATAACAATTCACATTTCCTTTTGCTGCAGGATTATTTTCCTGCTGTAGCAAACTGGCTCTAATTAAGATCCTACATCTGTACCTTCTTTGTTGTTTTATGAGCCGTCAAACATCTCAAGACCACACAATGTGATTTAGACATCTCATTACCCCATCCACTTCCAATAAAGAGCCTCCGGGGGAAAAGTTTTGGAAGCAGGGAATGTGCAATTAAGACACTCTCTGAGTGGGCCAGATCAAATCCATGGATCTGAATATTTTAGTGTACTGCTGGGAATAACCTTAGGCCTGGCTGTTAGCTCTCTCTGTGTTTATGTAAGCTTGTAACTATTTTGGGCAGCTCAGCCTCTGTTTTGTAAAGGCTTACATTTTTTGCGCCCCTTGACATTGCAAATGGCTGTATTCAATTGTTACCTTGATGGCATTTCTCCTGTTATACAACAATATGCCATCATACATTACCTGTGGTCCTATGAAGGAGAAGGAATTCTGAATATTGATTTGCTACATTTGCTCCATCACCTGTTGCCCAAGGATTTCCTATGTTTTCAATGTAGATCTAAACCCCTCTTATTTAGTATGAACTGAAACACCACATCCTGTCAATTCTGTCAGCAAGGCACACTACAGGCACTTTGGACTTGGATTTGGGCAAGAGTGGGAGGCATCTTCATATGGCTCCTGAAGAACGTTTCTGCTCTCAGGCAGACAATCTAGCCCCTCTTATCCCGCTCCTAAAGAGGGCTGAGCCGAAAGACAGGTCGATTGTATGTGATGCACGTCTGTGGAGTCACCCGAGCATATGGTGACTGCAGGCTCATCTACAGGCGCATGAGCAGAGATAAGGTGGCTGGAGGTCTGGATCCACTGATAAGAAGAAGTGGCTCCCCGCCATCAGAGACCGGTGCGCTTGGTATACCCTTAAGAGGATTGGACCCTATAAAACTACTGTAGTCCCCCACCACCTGCTGTTGATGCCTCCATCCATTTGGTGTAAATCTGATTCACCTTAACGGTAGACGAAGCTAAACAATGCTGCAATGAAAAGCACCGCAAATATGGAGGTGAGCGCGATGCAAGACTTTGTGTTTGTAACTTAGTGCATGCAACGACATCTCGCTGAGTCTACCTTTAAAATATGGCAAATTATTAGCGGTAAATATGGCCAGTATTGCTCCAAATGATATACAGTATCTGGCATTAGAGAAGAAGAATGTGATCTGATTGTGATAATGCCATTTAATGACCTGAGTAACCTTGGCTCTTCATCACAGGGAGCTTCTCCTTTGAGTATTTGCTTCTTGTTTACTTAACAGACTAGATAATAATCACAACTCCCCATTTAGTCAATCATTCACACTGTGCATGCAGAGGATTGCCTCATGTTTCGTCTAACAGATCTCCTGAACTCAATTTCCATATAAAAAAATAAACTATTACTATTAGTAATCTGCCAATAAAATCCCAGCATAGCGACACAGCCTTCCTAGATGAGGGATGGAACGAGATAGAGAGAGTGAGATGGAGAGAAGAGAGACACAGGGAGTGCGAGAGAGACACAGTAAAATAGAGAGTGAGACACAGAGAGAGACGGAGGGAGAGAGAGAAGGTTAGCAAGTCAAACAGCCTGAGGAGCGGTGGGCCCTCATTGACCCAGTGCGTACCTGGGGTCACCTTGATTGGAAGGAAGACAGAGTAGAGGTTTACTGGGAGTGTATGATGCACAGCCCTGGAAGTGGAATCCAATCTGGTTGACTTCAAAGCACACTTTGCCTAATTTACTGGAAATTGTAAATTTATGGCCTCTTATGATTAGAATTCAGTTGGAATGCCAGTTTGGAACCTTGCTGTTGAATGATTCCCCAACACTGCTGTTGATGACTATCAGAGTTGACTTAGAGCAACTTTTGTCTTTCCATTAGAGGAGCTCACAGCCATGGTGGAATGGTCCTCTTTACCCCGAGATGTTGTAATTAGGTTTTCTGACATCCAATTAGGGTTGGGCTGTATCCAGATTTTCATACCGTCATACCGTTTCTGTACCATACCGGGGTATACGGTATTACCGGAAGGGTATACAAGGGGCACTATTTTAAAAAAACACTCTGACTCTTTGCCACTTAGCTAGCAAGTTAGCAAACCAAATGCACATCTTAGATTTTGTATAGTAATAGTTATACTTATAGCAGTGGCATAGCACACACCCCAGTGTAGGTATTTCGAAATACCCCGGTATAGGGTATATCGCCCAAACCCACATCCAATTAAGATTAACGTAAAGCCCAACATTCTAATCTGAAAGTCCCTCCTAATGGCTAGTAGATTACATGTGTTCCCGCCAGACATTCTTCCCCAACCATCCATCCCTGTCCTTCTAGGGGAATCAAATAATGTTTCATATAAAAATAAATTCAGCTTGAGAAATTCTTGTAATTATTTGTCAGTATTTGGTCCGTGGAAAATGCGTGTCACGTCGAACACCTTACCCCATTATGTATGGAGTTTGAACCCCGGTGACCTCTCTCTTCTGTGAAAAACGGGTTTAATTATGTGAGCGAGTGCTTTGCCAGGCAAAACAGATCAATGTGAAGGCCAATGGGTTGAGCCAACAGCATGCAGAGCATTACTAATAAGACAGGGCGATGATGGGGATATTGAAAGATCTATGAATGTCATAGCTCAACAACAATGTCTCATCTAAAAGAGCATCATCACAGTTTCTAATTTTGATGTCATTCAGCTTTTCATCCACATCAAGGTGTTCCTGGAGACATGTCATATTGATTAGAAGAAAGAATGCTTCAATAGCAACGTTGATCGCTTGAATTGTCTCTTAATTCGTTTGCAATGAATGAATCTATTGTAGTCCGTGGCTGTTGTTTTGGTTGTGTGCATATCTGAGGAACATGCATAGGCTGAGTCACCTCTGGTGCGACTCTGAATAAGGAAGCATCGACGTGGAGAGGAAAACTAGATACATTACATTTACTAGACGGATATATGGTCAGTGATCCTCTTGACAGGCCGTGTTGTTACTCTGACTGTTGTCTCAATTTCCTCTACTTCCTTCACATGATGGGGAAGCTGTGCCTCTCCCAGAGAAGACACATCAGATGTGTAATTTGGGCACAGCGGCTTTCATTTCCATGCAGATGCATTTGGCCTCGTTTTCCTAATTTCTCGTCCTCCTGCCTGTCGGCCATCTCGTCTTCCTCGCTTCCGTCGCAGCATCATCTGGGGCAGGTCTGGCCTTGTCATCCAGCCATTGACAACCACGCGAGCTGACAGCCGCCCACTCGCCCCCCCGTAACACCTCCTGATCTACCTATACCCCTAACCACTCGCCCCCCCCCCCCGCCCCCCGGGAAGAAGCGGGGATGACATGGCGCCCTGCCGTGTCACATCATCCATCAGGCTGTCAGGGGCTGTCGACCGGACCAGGAATGCCACGGATCTGTAAACAACGGAGTGAGAGATGCAGCCGTCCCTGGGTCCCGTGCAGCAGGCCAGGCAGGCCTCTCCTCTCCTCTCCTCCTGGATGACTCACTCTCCCCCACGCCACGCCAGAGCGGGGACACAACGACACAGACAGAAGCTACTTCTGATCAGCACACCGCCAGGTGGAAATGACTAACACCCCTTGATGTATGTTGTTTATGTGTCTGCACAATGTGCCGGAACCATGAGAACGATAACAATTAATGGGCTATGTTACTCTGTGATGAGGGAACTTTAAGCATCAGTTGTCAGAGCACCTTACCGATCAATGCAACTGTACAGCCCATCTGAAATTAGCCCACCCAACTACCTCATCCCCATATTGTTATTTATTTTGCTCATTTGCACCCCAGTATCTCTATTTGCACATCATATCTTGCACATCTATCATTCCAGTGTTAATAGTAATTGTAATTATTTTGCACCATGGCCTATTTAATGCCTTACCTCCATAACTTGCTACATTTGCACACACTGTATATATAATTTATGTTGTATTTTTGACTTTATGTTTTGTTTTACCCCATATGTAACTCTGTGTTGTTGTTTTTATCGCACTGCTTTGCTTTATCTTGGCCAGGTCGCAGTTGTAAATGAGAACTTGTTCTCAACTGGCTTACCTGGTTAAATAAAGGTGAAATAAAATATAAAAAATTATGCCATTATATCAATGGGGAGGAATCGATAGAGCACCAGGTGAAGTGGTTGTTTTTGTCAACATGCTTAAATTGAGATGTTGAAAGGATTCTTCTAAGGCTGTCTGGAAATGGCAAACCTAAATCCTCATTATAGCGTACCCATAGGCTAAATGTATTTCTTTCAAAACATCAAAATGTTTCTGGTGCGGTGATGCACATAAGAACTCATGGAGAGAAAGATGAGAGTTTTCCAATTATACCAGAACATTTGAGTTGTCCAAATTGTTAAAGAATTGTGATGAACCCCCTCCACTCAAATCAAATCAAATCAAATTGTATTTGCCACATGCGCCGAATACAACAGGTGTAGACATTACAGTGAAATGCTTACTTACAAGCCCTTAACCAACAATGCATTTTTTAAAGTTTTTATTTTTTAAAGTAAAAATAAAAGCAAATAACTAAAGAGCAGCAGTAAAATAAAATAACAGTAGGGAGGCTATATACAGGGGGGTACCGGTGCAGAGTCAATGTGCAGGGGCACCGGCTAGTTGAGGTAATATGTACATGTGGGTAGAGTTAAAGTGACTATGCATCAATAATAGACATAGTAGCAGCAGCGTAAAAGAGGGGGGTGGGGGGGCAGTGCAAATAGTCCGGGTAGCAATGAGTAGCTGTTCAGGAGTCTTATGGCTTGGGGTTAGAAGCTGTTGACAAGCCTTTTGGACCTAGACTTGGCGCTCCGGTACCGCTTGCCGTGCGGTAGCAGAGAGAACAGTCTATGACTAGGGTGGCTGGAGTCTTTGATACTTTTGAGGGCCTTCCTCTGACACCGCCTGGTATAGAGGTCCTGGATGGCAGGAAGCTTGGCCCCAGTGATGTACTGGGCCATACGCACTACCCTCTGTAGTGCCTTGCGGTCGGAGGCCGAGCAGTTGCCATACCAGGTGGTGATGCAACCAGTCAGGATGCCCTCGATGGTGCAGCTGTAGAACTTTTTGAGGATCTGAGGACCCATGCCAAATGTTTTCAGTCTCCTGAGGGGGAATAGGCTTTGTCGTGCCCTCTTCACGACTGTCTTGGTGTGTTTGGACCATGATAGTTCATTGGTGATGTGGACACCAAGGAACTTGAAGCTCTCAACCTTTTCCACTACAGCCCCGTCGATGAGAATGGGGGTGTGCTCAGTCCTCTTTTTTTCCCTGAAGTCCACAATCATCTCCTTTGTCTTGATCACGTTGAGGGAGAGGTTGTTATCCTGGCACCACACGGCCAGGTCTCGGACCTCCTCCCTATAGGCTGTCTCGTCGTTGTCGGTGATCAGGCCTACCACTGTTGTGTCGTCAGCAAGCTTAATGATGGTGTTGGAGTCGTGCCTTGCCATGCAGTCATGGGTGAACTGGGAGTACAGGAGGGGACTGAGCACGCACCCCTGAGGGGCCCCCGTGTTGAGGATCAGCGTAGCAGATGTGTTGTTACCTACCCTTACCACCTGGGGGCGGCCCGTCAGGAAGTCCACGATCCAGTTGCAGAGGGAGGTGTTTAGTCCCAGGATCCTTAGCTTAGTGATGAGCTTTGAGGGCACTATGGTGTTGAACGCTGAGCTGTAGTCACTCCCGGTGTAGTATGATTCAATCTTAGTCCGGTATTGACTCTTTGCCTGTTTGATGGTTTGTCGGAGGGCATAGCGGGATTTATTATAATCGTCCGGGTTAGAGTCCCGCTCCTTGAAAGCGGCAGCTCTACTCTTTAGCTCAGTGCGGATGTTGCCTGTAATCCATGGCTTCTCATTGGGGTATGTACGTACGGTCATTGTGGGTCACTGGAGAGGTGATTTTGTGGTTCTCAATCTGAGGTGATGAAATGACGACTGCACCAGTTTTATTGGCTTGTATATTTTCTCCATTAGGGCAGAATACTTCAGGTGTCTGCGGACTGATTGGCTGTTGATGACTACATGCAGAAACAGGCCTGCACACAATCATCACCCACTTGGCCAAACAGCAATCTGTCCATGCAGATGGCTGAAGGGGGATTCATTTACTTTTTTATTAGTCTGTAATTATTTTTCCCCACCACATGATTAATATTGTCACTTTGATTTTCACGTCAGGGCATTCAATTATAAAGACCATGTGACTGCGGACTGTGGAATCACGACTAGGGGTGCATGTCATTATGACAACCCTCTGTGCCAACCTCATATTGCCCCCCCCCCCCCCCCCCCCTCCTTCCCTCTCAGTCTCTGAGGTCTAACCCCCAGAAAATCTAGTGTTGGGCTAGCCAGGGTCTGTTGGAGCGTAGTGGGTTGATGTGTTGGTTGGGGCTTGGCCAGGCTGCCGCTGGGCCAGGATGCCGCTGGGCCAGGCTATGTGTGAAGGGTACCAGGGAGGGTACAGCTGGTGTCCCCACTGTGGAGAGCACAGCCAGGCCTACTCTGCTGACGTGGATCCAGCCCAGAGCCGCTGAGCTGCCGTATGGCCTCAAAGGGGATGGGTCCGGCCCCCCTCTACAATCATCACAGTGATCTATAGCCAGAGCCAAAGATATCGTAGGGCAATTCCACGTTAACAGAGTAACACCGAGACGCAGATTCTTCACTTTAAAATGCATGTCAAACAAAAATCAATGATTGCAAAGTTAAATAAACCATACAACTCTATGCACAAGGACTACTTGTAACAATTCCACAATTTCCACTGAAAATTTAACAAAAACACATTTACTTGAAGAACAGTGCAGATGCAACATGTTGTAAGAGAATTACGGCACAAATAGTCATTCTTCAAGTAAATGTGTTTTTGTTAAATTTTCAGTGGAAATTGTTAAAAGTAGTCCTTGTGCATAGAGTTGTATGATTTCTTTAACTTTGCAATCATTGGTTTTTGTTTGATATACAAACAAAAAGTGAACAATCGAAGTCTGTGTCACTCTGTTACTGACGAATTGTCCAATACACAGTTCAGTAAACTCAGTTTGAGGTGTGGAATTTTAATGGCCACAAAGTTCTTAGGCAATTCCATCTAAGTATGAATATTAGAATGCGTCTCTACTAATGGCTCTGTGTAACTGTGGTGTGGGATAGGAGGATGACCTTGGAGAGTGGGAGGTGGGGATAGCTCAGCAGGGAGCTTGGTGACTCACCTATAGAGAGAAGCTTTGGAATTTGTGAATCATGGTTGTAAATAGTGATTCTCGAACAGGTGTCTTTTGAGGAAATTGGACATTGGGCAATTACTGGATGTAATGGGGCTGGCATATGAAAATGTCCATAGCCTTTTGTGAATTAATTAGACCAGAGGAAGCTTGATTTCTAGTTGAATTCATACATCAGTTATGTTGATGTGCATTGTAAAATCTAGTAGATATAGTCATGTGCATGTACTCATGTAAATTACTTTCTTATGTAGAGTAAAGATATAGACTGAAAGGCAAAGGAAATAAAATTGACAATTGTATGGAGGTGGGGTTCAAGCTGTCATTGCCAAGGTCATCCATACCAATAATCTTCCTGGCTAAGATGGCGACTGACCTTTACCATTCTGAAGGACAAGCTTTTGTCATGATGATATTATAGCCGCTGACCATGCAGGCTGTTAGTGCTGTACAATAAAAATAGTTAGAGAGGACTTCCATTTGTACACCCCCATCCGAGAGTTCACATAGACTGTTTACCAAGTGTGTGTGAACTGTAGGCATTTGTGATGACTATCTGTATGAGGTAACCAGTTGTTCAGAGACACCACCAGGCTTCTAACTGCTTCTAACTGCAGAGAAGATGCTCAGTGTATTTATACTGTATGTAACGTATTTGTTGGCAGGGGCCGATGTCAAAGTAAATCCTAAAAGGGTCAACTACGTTATTAAATATGAGATATAGCTAATGATGCCCATTCACCCATTCAGGCTAGTTCTGTGCAGAAAATACTACTTGGTTTGCCCCTCTGTCTTTTTGAATTTCAACTAGAGCCTTTTTGAATGAATAAAGCATGGCAAAGTAATATAAATGAAATGATTTTACTGGTGCTGTTCATTTTGATGATGTTGTTTTCTTCTCCTCTCCTCCTGGATGACTCTCTCCCTCACGCCACGCCAGAGCGGGGACACAACGACACAGACAGAAGCTACTTCTGATCAGCACACCGCCAGGTGGAAATGACTAACACCTCTTGATGTATGTTGTTTATGTGTCTGCACAACGTTCCGGAACCATGAGAACGATAACAATCAATGGGCTATGTTACTCTGTGATGAGGGAATGATGCCATTATATCAATGGGGAGGAATTGATAGAGCACCAGGTGGAGTGGTTGTTCTTGTCAACATGCTTAAATTGAGATGTTGAAAGGATTCTTCTTATACTGTCTGGAAATGGCAAACCTAAATCCTCATTATAGCGTAACCATAGGCTAAATGTATTTCTCTCAAAACATCACCACTTTTCTGGTGCGGTGATGCACATAAGAACTCATAGAGAGAAAGTTGAGAGGTTTCCAATTATACTGGAACATTTGAGTTGTCCAAATTGTTAAAGAATTGTGATGAACCCCCTCCACTCAGGACTGGCAAGGCGATTTTGTGGTTTTCACTCTGAGGTGATGAAATGACGGCTTGGTTTGCCCCTCTGTCTTTTGAATTTCAACTAGAGCCCTTTTGAATGAATAATAATAAAGAATGGAAAAGTACCGTAATAGAAATGAAATGATTTTACTCGTGCTGTTCATAGTAATTATGTTATTTTCTTTTAAACAGTTTATGCCATTAAATCATGTAGTGCACATCATGAGAATCAGGAAATGGGGAAGATGAAGAACACACGTACGCATAGTTACACACACACACACACACACACACACACACACTCAACTATACAGGTGAGATGAGGTGGAAGTCAGACGGCTGCTGCTCAATATGACATCTCCAGATTGAGATTAGCCGCTTTTCACTCCCAGAATGCCCCAGAGCTGTGTTTGACACTGTGTGTGTGGGAACATGAAAGGAGTCAGAGCGCTCTCCTGCTTAGCCCTCCATCATGACCTTTCAGCCCAGCCAGCCCTGCTCCTCATTCAATCCCCTATTGATTCCTTCCTGGTATTTCAGAGATTTTGATTTGAGGCACAAAGGAACACTTTCTTGAACGGTGAACTACTGTATATTTCCTTCGTAAATTCCATCTCCTTATACATTTTAAGATCCACTAGTAAATAATGTGTATGTTGCATAATGAGGTATTGTATGCAATTTCCTACCTATAACACTGAATATATGAAATGAAATGATATATAATTTCATCGATGTTATCATGATGCCCAGTGTTACAAGTCCTCATCAAATAACTTTCCTAAAGGATACAGAGCAGGCCAGAGGATATCACTTATTTGATGATGTTGCTGATCTCCTTCCAGGCAGTTTCAAAATGAAAGAAGGCAGGCTGTTATAACATGGAGTTAGTAAGCATCCCCCTCCTAATGTCTGGGCCAGAATCATGACACATTTCATCATTTTAATGAAAGATTGCCTTGCAGTGTTTGTCGAGTTCCTCTATTGATGAGCCCTATCTCCCTCTCTGGGGAAATCATGTCTCCTTCATGGGCATGATCTGATGGGACCTCTGTGTGTGTGAGAGTGTGTTTGTGTGTGTGTCTTTGTGTGTGTGTGTGTGTGTGTGTGTGTGTGTGTACAGTATGTCTTAGTGTGTGTGTGCAGAGGCAGGCCAGGGTTTTCCATGCACACAGACACCCCTCACCCTTCCAAAGGGGTGATTTTTGGGAGTGTCCTTGTTTGTCGTTGATGGTGTGCCCTGCGGTGGTGGGCTCAGACACAGGAGGGGATGTTAATTGTGCTGAAAGGGTCATCTTAGTTTACCGCTGCCAGAGCAGAGCACCACAGATCCCCCGTGCCTAGCATCTCCCCTCGGCTCAGCCAATCACAGCCAAGGACTCTGTGATGTAGCACCCCTCTCACTTGAGGGATTCCGAAGGAGCTGCCACGTGACGACGGACGCTTAAACAACCCAGTCTCTCCCTTCTCTCTCTTTCTCCACCTCCTCCCTCTCCCCCTCTCTCTCTCTCAATCCAGCGCTCGGTGCATTCACTGTCGTTTCTAACGGGGATAATACAGCGCCACCCGTACTGCTCCCTTAACGCTGGCCACGAAATAAAGGCGGCAGACGGTGACAGCCTCAGCATTAGCAGCAGGAGGCACCTCTCTTCTCTCCTCCTCCTTTCCTCTTGCCTGAGACTCCTCCTCTCTCTCTCTCGCTCTCTCTCTCTCTCTCCCAGAGACTCCCTCGTTCCCTCCAGATGAGATCTTCTCCACATCCGGATGGACAAATCGGGAGCTGACAGCGTGCTGTGGCAGGTAAAATGAGACATTCCCTCTCTGGGGTACTGCAAAAGTTATGGGCGTGGAGGTGGGGGAGGGGCTGTGTTTGTTTGGGTGAGTGTGATTGCCATCTGATTGATATTGAGAAGAGGAGTGGAGGGAGAGGGGCAGGGGAAGTCTACTCTCCGACAACACCCACCCCTTTGGCATGGCACCATTTTTGGCGCCCATTTCTGTGTGGCTGCACCCCAGCGGGCGAGGTGTTGCCATGGTTATTAGGAGATGGCAGTGTGTACAGGTTGAGATGAGGTGATATAAGCGTAGAGGTGGGTAGCTGGAGGCATGGCTCCGGTTGGGAAACAGAGACCACTGTGTTGATGTCTGGGTGGATGGATGGAGGGATGGATGGATGGAAGGAAGGATGAGGAGGGAAGGGGGCGGAAGACGAGCAGCTGCTTTCATCCTGGGAAAGCTAATCCCTCTCAACATCAGATAAAATGGCCCGGCTGTGGCTCGCCTTCCATCTTTTCTTCCTCCATCCATCACATGGGATGGGTTTATCTTTGGCATGACTTGCTTAGGGAGCAACGGAGCACACTATTGATTCGGAAATTAGCTATAATGCCATTTGGAATAGGGAGCCAGACGTCGCTCTCAATCCTTTAACCCCTTATTTGTGCTGCTTCCTGCTTCTGTACAGGTGTGTAGGATTAACATAATATATATTCAGTATCTCCTTTGCACAGCAGTCTATAGCTGTTGATAAGATGAATCTGTCATTGTCGTGATTGTTGGAAACCCCCAATAGGATAGCTTCTTATCATCGCTCTCAGGTGCCGTCAGGTCCACTAACATGGGGCCTTTGCCACAGTGAACAAACATACTGTAATATCCCCATGCACTGAGCCCAGTGTGAAACATGTCAAGCATATCCCTAGTTATTGTACTGTTGCTCTCTCTCTGACAAACAAGGCATGGGCACAGGTCGCCTGTTTCCCCGCGCGCCCGTTATTACCTCGTATCTCAGGCGGTATGGATCAGCCCGTTGCTATGAGAGTCCACCCGAGAGAGACTACCGAGCGGGTTTGCTCAGCTGTAGCCCTGGGCTCATGCAATTGAGCCTCTCAGCCCCAGCCTGCCTCGCTCGCTCGGAATACATTAGCCGGGAGGTGCCCATGTCAAACTGTTGCCAAGTGATAGCAGCGAGAAGGGAAGCAACTCTCCCCCCTCCCTCCCTCCTGCAATCCCTCCCTCCTGCCCCTCCCTCCCTCCCTCCTCTCCCAAATCACAATTACCTCCCCAGCTCATTTCCCCAGACAGCAGCTTGTTGTTTACATACTGTCTGGGAGAGCTTTGTAGACGCTTCGTTTCATAACCACTAACTGAATCAGATGTGATGGGGAAGATGGGGCTGGTCTCTGGCTGATGGATGCCATGTGCACTCTGTTGTTGTGATGGCTTATTGAAACACAACAGGCAGAGAATACTTCTGTCATTCATCGGTCATGTGGGAATACAGGAAACACTGTTGTGGTAGATCTGTGTGACATGGTTTATCCATCCATTTACATTATTTTAGTCATTTAGCAGACACTCTTAGCTAGAGCGACTTACAGGAGCAATTATGGTTAAGTGTCGTGCTCAAGGGCACATCGACAGATTTTTTTCACCTAGTCGGCTCTGGGATTCGAACCAGCGACTTTTCGGTTACTGGCCCAACGCTTTGCTACCTGCCGCCCCAATAAGGCCAATTAGGCAAATAATCCAATAAGGCCTCAAGAAACCCTAACAAGATAATGGCAGTGTCTGTGAGAGCAACAACTTCCCAACTTGTTTTTGCCAGCGCAGAGAGGGAGGGGCAGATGTTGACCCCAAATAAATCAAGCATCCCCTCTGTCGCCGGAGGTAGCATCATGTTTTATCATCCTCGTTAAATCGGTAATAATGAGGAGGACTAGGAGGCTGCTGCCCCGAGCGTGATGTGCAAACAGCCCTAACCTTTTGTCTCAGCCCTGGTTATTTTGGGTATGCCTTTTCAAAACTCAAGGCTTCTGGGTCATAAAGGGCAGCTGGCAGGATGACTTGGTGTTTGCTCAGAGCTCTTTCTTTTAAACAACTGTTGTTAATGAAAGCTGAGGATTGAAGAGGAGGAGAGAGGGAAGAGGGGGAAGGCGCTGTTGTCGGAGCAAAACAGGCAGTTAAAAATAGTCTCTTATGATTTGACCTTGTGCGACTGCTTGGCAGCAGGTTGTTCTGAAAGGAAGTGCACCGATCAGTGACATGCTCATGAAGTGGCCTGTGTCTCGGCATTGGCCGATGATGAATGCTTCCATTATCAGGACCTGACATCCCTCTCACCTTTCACTGTCTGCTGCTGATTCGGTTGTCCATGTCAAAGGCAAAGGCAACTTCACTGTAGCCTCAGAAACACTCACGTCTGCTGGCTAGATAGGACAGATACAGAGCCGGCTCCAGGCATAAGCGACATAAGCGGTTGCTTAGGGCCCCAGGCTGCTAGGGGGGCCCCCAGACAAAAGAACGTACTGTTAAGAGTTAGAATAGTCAAATACACAAGGTTTAAGTTATGACATTTGGTTGTGCATCAGCAATTGTTCTCTTGTTATGTCAGTCGCTGACAGTTACTCAATTAGCCATGTCAGCTAACAATTTTTAGATTGGTAAATTAGTCTAGCCAGCTATCTAAACGTGTAGTATTCATGACCGAATACCGACCGGTCACGCAGGGGCCCTGACCTCCAGGGGGCCCCCATTGATTTTGTTAGTCGCTCTCACTCAGATATCATGGTATACTGTAAGTCATGGCAAAATGTGTAGAATTGCAAGAAATTAGTTTTAAAACTAAAAACTATTCTCTCCACCCCATGGCAAAATTGGTATAATTGCAAGAAATTAGCTGTAAAACAGATTTTTTTTTATCTCTGCCTCATGGCAAACTTTGTAGAATTACAGGAAATTCACTTTAAAACATGTATTTTTCTCTCAGCTGTCAAGAGGTGGGGCCACTGTATAGCCGGCCCTGTACAAATATGAGTGTCTGAGTGTGTCTGTCTGAGAGGTGCAATAGGATGTTCTTTTCATCTAAGAAAGCTTTTATAGCCACCTATAAAAAGCAATACATTTTAGATTCCTTGAGTGTGAAGAATCATAGAGCACCTTTAACATCCAAACCAATGACAAAGACAGATGATCAAAGAGCAGGTTGTATTTGGCTAGCCATTCTGCATGGGTCAGATGCATCACGAGTGCAAGAGGCCCCCAGGGATGTGTAGTGTAGCCAGATAAATCATGTTGTGTTAAGGCACCAAGTCATCCCAAGGTCAGATTCACAGTGGGGGACAATAGTGATGACATATCTTGTGCAACAGTGTATGTATGTGTAACAGAATTCTACACTGTCCAAATGTTGCTTTTTTACCTGGTCCAGATAGGGACTACTATTGGAAACACGCTTTTGATATGTTTTATCATCTTATTTTCAAGGCATGAATTCAGTTACATTTCTCACACCTCTAATTCAAACAGACAACAGGGCTCAGCGAGGGGGGTGTGATAGCCGCTGGACAGAAAGAGAATGCTCCTGTCTGTGGTTTTCTCTTCTGAATTCTGCTCCTGTTTAGCCCCTGGACCAGCTACCCTCTCTGACCTCTGAGATCATTTAAACAGTGCTTCAAACAACGACCACATACACTATATAATCTCACTGCTAGCACCTGTAACCTTGCCATAGGGCCAACTCTCATGAAATACACTACACGACCAAGAGTATGTGGACACCTGCTCGTCGAACATCTCATTCCAAAATCATGGGCATTAATATGGAGTTGGTCCCTCCTTTGCTTCTATAACAGCCTCTACTCTTCTGGGAAGGCTTTCCACTAGATGTTGGCCGATTAGGCCTGGCTCGTAGTCTGCGTTCCAATTTGTCCCAAAGGTGTTCGATGGGGTTGAGGTCAGGGCTCTGTGCAAGCCAGTTAAGTTCTTCCACACTGATCTCGACAAACCATTTCTGTATGGACCTCGCTTTGAGCACAGGGGCATTGTCATGCTGAAACAGGAAAGGGCCTTCCCCAAACTGTTGCCACAAAGTTGTAAGCACAGAATCGTCTACAATGTCATTGTATGCTGTAGAGATTTCCCTTCACTGGAACTAAGGGGCCTAGCCCGAACCATGAAAAACAGCCCCAGACCATTATTCCTCCTCCACCAAACGTTACAATTGAGGCTATGCATTGGGGCAGGTAGCGTTCTCCTGGCATCCGTCAAACCCAGATTTGTCTGTCATACTGCCAGATGGTAAAGCGTGATTCATCACTCCAGAGAACGCGTTTCCACTGCTCCAGAGTCCAATGGCGCCGAGCTTTACACCATTCCAGCCGACACTTGGCATTGCACACAGTGATCTTAGGCTTGTGTACGGCTGCTCGGCCATGGAAAACCCATTTCATGAAGCTCCCGACGAACAGTTATTGTGCTGACATTGCTTCCAGAGGCAGTTTGGAACTCTGTAGTGAGTGTTGCAACTGAGGACAGACGATTTTTACGCGCTACGCGCTTCAACACTCGGCGGTCCCGTTCTGTGAGCTTGTGTGGCCTACCACTTCGCAGCTGAGCTCCTAGACATTTCCACTTCACAATAACAACACTTACAGTTGACCGGGGCAGCTCTAGCAGGGCAGAAATTTGACGAACTGATTTGTTGGAAAGATGGCATCCTATGACGGTGCCACGTTGAAAGTCACTGAGCTCTTCAGTAAGGCCATTCTACTGCCAATGTTTGTCTATGGAGATTGCATGGCTGTGTACTATTTTATACACCTGTCAGCAACGGGTGTGGCTGGAATAGCCGAATCCACTAATTTGAAGGGGTGTCCACATTCTTTTGTGTGTATATATAGTGTATAGCTAAGCATTGAATTTCAATACATTTGTATCAGTAATGTATTTGGCTACCACCACCACTATAATAATAATAATAATAATAATAATAATAATAATAATAAATAACTATAACATAACATTGTTGTGCAAAAGAGTGTGTTGTAGGGGAGATAGTGAACATAGTACATATTGAACAATTAGATACTGCCTTTATGACTCAATGGCATGTTGAGGGTTGTTTTCAGGCAAGGAGGGATTGGTGGAGGGAGGAGCTCTCATTTGACTAGCTATGTTACCATGGTGTTACTTTCAGTACAGTATGCCCACAGTCAACCAATGTGATGTAAAATCCTTATTCAAACAACTAGCTCACTGGTGAGCATGAAACTCAAATGGCTTGTTGCACTTTGAAACACTATTTTTTAGCATTGAATTCTAGCCTATCGATCTCTTCTGTTTTGTTTGTGATGGCTTATTTCTGGCTTTGCTGGGCTTGTTCCTGTGGTATTACTCTGTTGTAATGCCTGGCTCTGATAGTCTAATTAGGCTGGTCTAAGGCTAAGTCCTGATACAAGACTCAGTGTTTAACAAGGTCTACGGGACTCAGGGCTCCTTGATCTCTGTTAGACCTGAGGAGATAAGGCCGAGATTACATGATCAATGAGGCCTTTACTATAATACAGACCCAGTGCACACCACACTCAACATTTCCTGACAATACAATCGCTGGCACTGCTGATGCTGGGTTTTAATTGCGTAGAGAAAGGATGGATGAGAGGCTTGGACATCTTTGTTTTGTGGCATTGCGCCAGTTCTGTCTTAGACCCTGAATGTATGTACAAAGGATATTGTGATGAGTTTGAACGTGACTCACTGACACTGAACCCAACAGGGTGAGGGTTAAGATCCTTCCTCTCATGTGGACATTTTTCAGGCCGTTGTCATTGGTGCGATAGCAAAACATAAAGACAAACCGCTCTTTTTGACAAGGCCCAATCTGTTTAGCCTACAGCTGTTGTCCAATATTTCTATTCATATTTACAGAGTGCTCTGTGCTGAAAACAATTGCAGTTCCATTGCAGTTAGTCCTGTGGACCCAATGAAAGTAGACAGACTGGAAACAGTGGGTTTAATGAGCCCTGTAGAAGTGCACAGTCCATATTGGATATGTCTGTCTCCTATTTGAGCTGCAACAATGGAATGAAGTTACAATTCAAAATAATTGAATGGCTTCACAGTAGTCAAAACTAATCAACACCAACATTTCATCATTCTGCATACACTCTTTTTTTCTAGAGGGGGATTCCAAGCTAACTGGCAAATGACAGAAGAATGGAAGAGAGGTAGCATAGTGTACTATACTCTTAGAAAAAAAGGTGCTATCTAGAACCCATAGGATAACCCTTTGAAGAACCCTTTTTGGTTCCAGGTATAACCTTTTTGGGTTCCATGTAGAGGGTTCTACATGGAACCCAAAAGGGTTTTACCTAGAACCAAAAAGGGTTCTCCTATGGGGGCAGCCCAAAGAACATTTTTGGAACCCTTTTTTCTAAGAGGTATGCTAGAGTACAAATTCCTTTTTTGTCAAGCCATTCAGCCGGACATTTGAACTTCAGACAAGTCTTCAAGCAGCCTTTAGTTTATGGCCACATCAAAGATAGGTATTGTCATTTACAAGGATGGGAGAGGTATAAATAGGGGGGAGGGAGAACACGGTGGGCGAAAAAAATAAAAACATAGTTAGCCAACAAACTTACTACCCCCCTGAAAGCTGTAATTTAATTTCAAAATCCCTTTAAGAGGAAATTGCTTTTCCCTTCCTACAATTTTTTAATATCCTGATTTTTACTGAGCCAAGTGAAACGCATCTAATACTCAGCTGCATTTTGCTGTTGCTACCCTGAAGTTGGTGCAGGGACAAGTTATTCGAGTTTAATACCATCTGAATGGGCAAAACTTCTCAGAGAGACCAGCCCTGGAGGAGAAACACTCAATGCCGGGCTTCTGAGCATATTAATAATTACTAAGCCCAGCCACAAAGATGGGTTGGAGGACATTTTGAATGTTTTATGAATGCAATAAGGAACGGGAGCAGCATTCAAAGGAATGCTATTTCCTCCCCTCTTCTCCCCTCTCCCGCTTTCCTAAAATGCTCACACTCGGCCACTCCGTCCTGTGTCAGACCTAGCAGGAGGGTAAGGGAATCATGGCATCCCAAGATGCATCTGTGGCCAGCATGCAATGAATCGATATAAAAAGCTAATACAACAGAGAGGATGCTGTTTCACTTTACCCTGTCTAGTATCTGTAATGACTGTCTGAGTTGTACAGTGCTTTTTGTTTAACGTGGTTTGGACAGTCTCGTCAGAGCGATAAGATTTGTTTCGATGGGCACTATGGTGGTGAGTCATATGGTGACCCTCATTCATCAGAGCCATGACCACAGAGAAAACCCCCTTTCACTGCTTTATAAGGTTAACAATAAAAAGAGGATGGGGAAATTGGCGCATGCCCCTATATTACATTTAGGGTGAAAAGATATGAGAGCTAGACTGAATAGCTTGTTCATACAGTATCTATTTGGACAAAGCAGCCTAGTCTGAGTACAGAAGATTCACGCTGCGGGTTATTGAAGAGGTGCTTTATGTTGTTGTATTGCATTTTTTTATAAAAGCGCATTCAGTTACTTATCTCCTGTCCCGCTGTTGAAATCCCTCAAATAGGGCCAGCATGACAGCTTCGAAATGAGAGAAACTACTTTAAAGAGATTGGCCTCTGAGCTATTGCACAGCAACAGCAACAGCAAGTGCCTTTGGTGCCCTTTGAAGATGCATGAGTCATAAAGGACAGGACAGACCGCAATATACAAGACACAGTGCCACCACCAAGACGTACAAGCAATTACAATCAATGTCTTACTTCTGCATCCATGTCAGAAAACATCCTTTGTTGAGTTTGTGACGACATATTAACTTGATTAGCCTAGTAAAAATGAATGACATCAGTACATGTGGGTATGGACTGTCTTTTGTTGTGTACAGCTCATAGCTTCCTTTTGCCCATACATCCTATACCCCTAACAATGATTATAAACATTGTGTATTTAATGTCTGGTTCTTGTCCTCCCTCCACCCTGATATGCTTCAGTAGGAGGATATGTAGTTGGATGAATCCCAAACTAGCCAATGACATTCCTCAATTGATTTACTACCAGCCAAGGTCATTGTTGATCATTTACTAAGGATGAGTGAAATGTGATATTCTGCTGTTATTGAATACAGTCAGTGTGGCCATAATGTGTAGTAAACAGTGAAATCTGGTCTGTGGATGCTAGTGTCCCTCCCTTCCTAAGAGCAGGGCTGTAGTAAACATTAGAGCTGCTAGACCAATGGCAGCCACAGCCCGTCTCATATTAGAATGGAACCCCCCTTCTGGTCACGGCTTGACTCAACCCTGATTGAGGAGGAATGCCGAGTGATAAGAAAAAGGTATACCTCTCCCCCACCTGTTCCACCACTCTCTTTGGAATGAATAGCCAGTGTCGAGCTCTGGTGATTCTCCATTAACGCTGGTGGAAGTTGTGTGTCTTTCGTGGCCGCCTGCCGAGATTAGCCTCTGATACAAACATCCTTGTTTGTCGCCATGGCAACCAAATCTCCCGCCTGCCGTGGGTTGTCATGCCGCCTCTTCCTCCCTCACCCCTCCCTCTTCTTCCCCTGTGAGCGCTGTAGATGAACTCATGCAGTTCCCTGTTACAAGCCACAACGTCCTAATCTGTCAAATTAGCCTCTCCTCCCTCTTCCAGTCCACTGTCTTTCAGGGTGCTGCGTTTACATTACACCCCCAGTCATAGCTCTTCAATTTTTCTCTCTTGCCGCTGAAAGATGACATTTCCCGCGAGCAGAGCTTGAGTCAATTGCCAGAATAATAACATAGCAAAATAAGACCATAGCTCTGCCTCTGCTGCTCTTGGAATGAAAAAAAATAAATAAATAACAACAACTAGCCTAGGTTCATAGTTTGTTTGTTTGGTCCGCCCTCCCTCCATCAATGGAACAGTCTGACGGATTTGGGGATCCCCTGAAGGACGATGCAAATGAGGAGGTTTGCTTATTGAACGGCGCATCCCACTGGAAACACACTGGTTGAGTCAATGTTGTTTTTCAATGAAATGACGTGGAACCAACGTGGAATAGATGTTGAATTGACGTCTGTGTCCAGTGGGATGCATCTTCACAAGAGAGAGAGAGAGAGCCAGGCTTCTCCGGAGCCAGACAGAGAGGAGGCCTCCCCAAAACATGTCCACCCAGTCAGACGGAAAACAACACTTATTACTACAGAGCCAAGAGGGCAACTCGCCCCATTGGGGATAATAGCTAGGCATCTGGTTAAATTTGATAAACTGTAATGCTAGCTCTGTGTCTGTTCTGGAGTGTAGTAGCATAAGATTTAAATCTTGCTGTTGAATAAATGTAGAGAGTGTAGAACATTAGCATCTTTTGCTATTTTTATCACATTTGGCAGCTATTGAATGACTTTGATGAAATTCCATATTGCAGCATTAATAGAGGCCATTTTCTCCTCTCTTCAGTGGGCGGCGGCTGGAGAGGCCATATTGTTGCTTGTGGGGAAATCTCAGAGAATACATTTGCTGTTCCGTATCTCCTAAATTAACTAATTACCATGACATGCTGGCTTCCATCCCCTGCACATATTGGCCTTGAATTTATAATGAAACATGGCTGTCCCCTCCCATATGCATGGTGATAGATTCCCAGCCCAGGTTCTAACTCTCGCCACTGCTCTCGCCATTGATTTTGACGTCACTCTACAGCCAGATGAATAATCTTGAGGAGAAAAAAAAACGAAGGAAGATAAGATCTGGGGCAAAAATAGAACTCCCTCCTACAGTATATAGGCTTCCTGTGGCCGTGTACGCTCTGAAATGAAGGTATATCAAACCCTGAGCAAGGCTCTGCTAGCATCGCTCTGCCTCCTACAACAACACCACCACAGCAATCTCAACAAATAGCTGTTTGCTCAGCGCACAGAGGACCCCACTCAGGGGATTTGCCATCATTGTTCCACCACTACAAAAGTGAGGCAGCTGTCAATAGCAAACAGTTGTGGGCGTAAATTGGGTGTGCAATTTCCCCCTGGCTTGCGGTCTGATTGGTTGTAATGGGCAGTGAGATGAGAATGGGAGTGTGTGTCCAGGCCAGGGGGAGGGAAAGCTTTTAGATAGAGGACGTTGTGATCTCAGCTGGGTCTCGTCTGGCCTTGTCCACCTGCTATGTCTCCCCAGCATGGGGTCAACACCTAGCACGACCAACAGCAAATTACTGCTACAAGATGGACTATATGGATGGGCAACAGCTTTCTTCTGGTGGGCATGGATCATGCGCAACACCCATTTCCTTCCCCTGTTGATAGCCTATACTCTTCCCATTTGCTACCGGGAACCAAGAACCTAACGTGCCAAACCATTCCATTCACTTCAATCACTTTATTTTCTGGCAGTTTATTTTAATTGCATACTATATGCAAATTAGTGAAGAATTATAAAGTTCTCACCCGAGATATGGTGGATGATTGCAGAGATATGATAATGGCAGATTTCCTCATGTTTTACTCTCAGAAACATACTCTAGCTAATGAAGAGAGGCAGTCACTAAGAAACATTGATTATGCATGCACTGTGCATTGTAAAACAAACTCTCGAGGCTGCTGTCATTAATGACAATTATGCTAATGTTGAAAACAATCAAGGTATTGTTACTGATGTCGCTCAGTAAATGATGATTTATCAGCTTCCTTCCATGGAGTGTAAATGTATTAAACTTACCAACCTTGCACACACAACTGTAGCAGTGCTTTCAAGACTTGTATGCCAATACTAGCTAATACTGTGCTAATACAGTAATACATTGGCTTTGTTAACTCCAACAAGTGAACCTATGATAACTTTTCAAGCTTCTCTCAGCTTTCCTTGAGATGGTCTTTGTGTGCTCTTTGTGAGAGAGAAAAAAAAAAGCAGGAACCCATGTTTTTCTGAGTCGTGACACGTTTCTCTGATATTCACCTGTTTAATATTATCTTTGCAGAGATCAGATTCATACAGTACCTTACTATCTTATGACAAGATATGTGAGTTAAACCCTTTCATAAATAAAATAGCATTCAATGCAAAAAGAGCATTCCGAGCATGTGATGTTATTTGAAAGAGCATTTATTCCTGTCTATTGCTGATTCCCTTTGACTCATGTCTGCTGTCTTCTTGTTTGTGACAGCACAGAACACACTGATTGGTCAGTGTGCCCCCACCCTAGGGTACCACAGAACACACTGATTGGTTAGTGTGCCCCACCCTAGGGCAGCACAGAACGCACTGATTGGTTAGTATGCCCTGCCCTAGGGCTAGGAAGGTATAGAAGGGTTGCAGGTCGGTGTCTCTCTAGGAATGCCTACACATGGAGACTTGGACGCTGCTTGGCTCATGTGGCAAGTGAGAGTGGATCCCCTCTGTAATCCCTGTGACCAACCAGGGTGTGGGATTAGATGGGGTCTGGCCAGGTGTGGTAGTAGGAGAAGAATGACGCAGGGTATCAGGGTATTAGGGTATCAGGGTATCAGGGTGACGTGATCTGACTGCTCCATAGATTGAGGTTGTATCCATAGCCGGGGGGTTCGGAGCCGATGGAGAAGGATTGGACTTGTTCACCTCCCAGCCATTCTGCTTATTCCCACTGTTGGCTATACTGTGGTCTGTTCACCTTAATTTAAGGATCATAAATCGATCCATAGAAATAGCCTTGCCTTGAGAGAAAACAGACTGCTCTGGTGGTCAGTCATACATCAAAGTGGTCCTCACATGTTCCTCATCAGCATCAGTGTTGTTGCATCAATGTCATTCATGATTTCCTTATATTCTGAAAGTTTGTCAATTATATATATATTTTTATTGAATAGGCATTTTGTGTTACACCTTTACACACGTGGGAATTAGCCTATATGGATAGGGCTAAATTGAAATGTTTCTTACAGAAGAAGTATGAAAAGTATATGCATAACCATTGTAGCAATTGAAAGGAAACAGTTTGGAGATAATGGGGAAGTTATTAGACCAAAGGTGAATCCAAACTTTACACTGTTGATTTTATGTGCATTTTACATTTACTGTACGTTTAGCAGCATTTGTTAATAACGAAATCTGAAAATACTCTGGATACATTCAGTAACATGAAAATAATATTCCTGGAAAATGTGTTGTAGGTGCAACATAAGACAAAATAATTACAACGGTTTGAGTGAGGACTAACTGGTGTCTCTAAGTGGCCACACACCTCTCCAAAGTGTGCACAGTTACTAAGCAATTTCAATGCACTTTATGACTCAAAAAATGTACTTTTTTGTAGCTCTCCTAGCTGTGCCATTGAGGAACTAGAGCAAGCACACAAAAAAGAACAGCAGACAAATAATATATTCTTGAAAATGAAAGAGCAGGGACTTGTCTGCCTGCCAGCAGTAGCCACTACACACCACGGGTCCTAGCTACATAGAGGTTTTTTAAAACTGTTTCTATTTAGTGGCCAGCAGGAGGCAATGACGGCCTCAATGTCAGAGCTGTCACCCATCGAGCTTAGTCCCTGCGGCCCTCAGGGGCCCCACTCACATATTCCGAGACTCTTCAATCAATAACCTGGCAACCCAGCCTCCCTGCGCGACTGCCCAACCCTGCTAAGAACCCCCAGGGGGACGTGGGGTACAACCAAGCACAGACCGCCACGACCCTCCAGACGGTGTCTAAACGCGGCTGTGTCCGTGTAGCATTCACAGACCTGTACAGCATGCGGATACACAGAGAAAGGTCAGTGGATCTGCACCAATCACTCCAGCTTCATGAATTCATAAAGACATCCAGGCCATTAACAAACATGGGTTCATTGCGAGGTTGTCTGCGTGAATCACTGTAGTGGATTAGAGGCTCTTAAAGACGTGAGGTTCATTTGCACATTAGTATTCCCACCCATAGAGGATGGAGCCGTTCACTCTTTATGATAACTGAAGCAGAGTGGTTCAGTTGCCTATTCAGATGATGGAGAGATGGCTGCAGTGAGGCATCACTGCCACTAGATACTGCTGCAACCTGAAATGTGACGATCCCTTTTGACGAATCAGCGGCCACCAACAGACTGACTCTCGTGACGTGATGTCCTCTGCATCCTGTTCATATGTGAATATTAAATCATACCATTATTGGAACATGGATAAAAGAGATTGGGGGACATAAGTCTTTCAGAAATGGAACTGAGCTCAAATGTTTTGGGAGGCAAGAAAGAGAGGAAAGAGAGGGAGAGAGAGGAAGAGGGGAGAGGAGTGCGTATGCTACATTTGAGTGGCGCTGAATGGCGTTTCTGTGAGCTATAATGAAGCCGTATTGACCCTGAATTAGCACCCCATTTCACCAGCCGTCACTGGCTGCAATTGCGTATAACTCACACGGGGGACCAAGACCTTGCAGCTGTGCTGAAGCTTCTGCCAAGCTTCCACACCCTCATGAAAAAGTACTAGTGAATTACTACTCATCACTATTTCACAAGAGCTACACACAACCTACTGGTTTTACTACTTCATTACTATTGATGTCTAGTAAACCAGTAGTAATTTATGTAGTAATGAGTGATACATTGGGACGTTTCACTTCTGGTGAACACTACATATTTCCTATTCAAATCACTACATAAATCTCCCTTAATGACTACTGTGTAACTACCGAGCTTTTGGGAATCTACAACTTAAAACCTACACGTACCTACATGTTCACTAGGGAATTACTACATAATGCCTACACATTACTGCTGTATGTCTACACAATTTCTACTGTCATTTGTGTGTATAATGTTGTCGCTAGTGATCACTACTGAATTGCTCCTGATCCTTTTTATTTACCTACACACCCTTTTGAATTGCTATTGAAAACAGACACATTTACTACTGTTTACCTATTCAAAATCACTATTGACATCTTGTTTCACCATTGTGTCACTACTAGACTAGTGAACATGTTATTTCCTCAAGTTTCTAACTGTAGTTACGTCATTCAAACAAGAAAAAACAAGCTTATAAAAACGTAATTGCATTTTTTTATTTTTTTTTATTAATTACATATCAAATTACATATTCACACTTTTTTATCCCTTTTGAAGCCTTGTCTTCATTCAGCATTGACTGAACTATCTTCAGATCCTCTTTTTGTTGCAGCCACGTTTCTCCACCACGTAACCTTTTAGAAAATAAAGACAAGCACAAGAGACAACCAATTATAAGCTATTATCAATCATCTGCTAACAGAGGTCCCGTAAGACAACACAGAAAAACATTTGATAAACAAAGTTAATCTTACCAACAATGGCCTCCAGTCTTCTTATGTCGAGGGCCTCCTTGGCAACAGGTCAAAAGAGGTAAGTAGAATGTGTATGTATACCAATATGAACATACTGCGCATTTGCATTCAAACATACATACAGTACTTATTAGCTAGCATTACAAAAACAGAGGCTAGGTAGCTACATTTCAATTTGGCTAGCAAACAGCTAGGCTAAACACGAGCGTTTTGGATAGCAATCTTTTTAATGTGGTCAAAAAGTTATGTAAACGACTAAACAACGACATGAAAATATTTATCAAACATAAAGGAAAGTTAAACTTACAGATGGTGTCAGCATAAGCGCTATGAAAGACAGGATGACAAAGGATGGAAGATGATTACATTCTGCATTGTCAAAAACAGTAGCTAGCTAACATCAACCAATTACTTCCTGTTTTGTCTTCTTCTGTGGTCACGAAAAGCCGGTGTAGTCTGGCTGTAGTGTTGTGATGACTTATTTACTACCAACATCAAGTAATAAAAATATCTACCTGATTACTACTTTCCTAACTGAACACTACACAACTCTACTTGTGCATCTTGAGTAGGGCATAAGCTACACCTTCACTACACAGTCCCTACAAGTCTCTACATAGTCACTACTGCACCAATAGGTTTTGTGTAGTAATTCAGTAGGGGGCATTTAAGATACCCTGTTAGTTTGTCCTTAGTAACCTGGTGTTTATATATATATTTTGTTATTATTTTGTTTTTTACCTTTATTTAACTAGGCAAGTCAGTTAAGAACACATTTTTATTTACAATGACGGCCTACACCGGCCAAACCCGGATGACGCTGGGCCAATTGTGAGCCGCCCTATGGGACTCCCGATCACGGCAGGTTGTGATACAGCCTGGAATCGAACCAGGGGGTCTGTAGTGACGCCTCAAGCACTGAGATGCAGTGCCTTAGACCGCTGCGCCACTCGGGAGCCCAAACAATTATTATGATTTTTTTGGGGTGTAGTTTGCCTGAAGATGTGATTTGTGAAATGTGGAATCACCTGTGGAAGAAATTGTGTAAAATCTTCATGAATAATTCACCATTGACTGGTCAGACAGGAAGGAAACATAAGAAAAAAGTTATTCCTCTTTGATGGGATGTTCAGATTTTATCATACGCTATCCTCAAGCTAACAGTGTTAACAGTATTTGGACATACTAAACTCATAGCTTACTGTTGTGATATGTGTGTGGTATTGGCAATGGAGGTTACACTGGACAAGTGGTTTGCTGTGCTCCCAGAATTGGACAGAAAAATCCCCTTCTCTCCTGTCATCCACTGCTGCAAAGTGGTGGCTCTTGATTGACCCCTGTCTGCGCGCTGTGACAGAAAATTATGTTTTCTCTGTCGGAACAGTAAACACACTCAACAGCCAACTCCATCTCATGCCACAGCTCACAGTATACTGAGTGGCTCTCTGTTTACTCTCCATCCACTTGCTATCACTCCCTTGTTTGCCTCTATTTCTCTCCCTCTCTCTCTGTCTCTCTCCCTCCATCTCTCTCCCTCCTTATCTCTCTCTCTATTTTGCTATAGATATCTTTTTCACACTCTCCCTAGATGCAGCTCTTCTAGACACACAGCCATAGGCAACATTTATCGTTCATTAAGTTTGCGGGACATGCACAAGATGAATGTGTGCTCGTGGTCGTACATTGTCCTGTCTTGGTTATCTCCATTAATTTCCTGTCCCTTATAGTTGCCCCTGGATGCAAAAGTATTGTTTCCGCCTGGCGCCTGGTGTTGGTCTGCTTCAGCAAACATCCTTTGACGTTGATTTGACATTGTTTGTGTTCCAAATGCACTGAGACCTTTGGCCCCAGGGCACCGTTTGCAGAACGCAACGTTTTTACCTTTGCCTTGACCCATGGCTTTGCTTGGAAACAGACTTGTTTTGAATCAAACCCGGATGTATTTTCATTGGACATCTAACTACAGAACATCTCCAAAGTGATCATCAGGGGGTCTGTTCAATAACTGAGCCTCATGAATCACATTAAAGCTCTCTTAACTCCTACTCGTGTGTTTCATCGCTGCAAATCCCTCCGATTTACTCTACATTATTTAACCAAATTGAAGCCCAGTTTGTCAGGTAATGTTATTTAAAATGGGATTTGACGTTGTACTGGGGCTTAGGGAGGCAGAGCTCCGGTAATCTGATGCTTCCAGTGAACTAGTGGTTTAAACACGGAATCGATGCCAATGTGTCTCCAAAGTCTCATGGATTTGTCCCATGTGCAACTAAATAAGCAGTGTCTTGGTGCTGTACCAGGATGGGGTTTAGAAACTCCTCTTATCCCTCGTTCATGACTACATTCAACTTTATTCATAGACAGAGAACAGTGAAATCCCATGTCATCTTGTTATCTCTCTATAAAAGGCCATACGAAGTTCATCTTGCGTATGTATTTGCTCTGTAACTTACCATTAGATGTTGAGGAGGAATGATTGGTTAGGTGTGTTAGCTAGTACAGGGTTGATGGTTGAGGCTGAGTGTGTAGTGGGCCTTTCATGCCAGCCAGATAACACGTCTAGTTCCAGGGTGCTCTCCAAATGTTTCCTCACATTCCATGTGGGAACCTGGACCCAATCCCTGTTCTGCTTGGCTAGCCTGGACACAAGCCCTATCGGGGTCTTGTGTTAGTTTCACACCACACCAGCACCTCTTCCTCCCTCTCTGCCTGGCTGACAGGCCCGTTCTCCACAGGGCAGAGCGCCTCCGTCACCAGTGGGGAGGTGACACCGAGGTGTGTGGACTTAATGATGGGGCTGACGTTAACAGAACAGGGACAACCGCATCACTCCTCCAGTGCATCATCTGTTCTCCCTCACACCTCAGCCCCCACACAGTCGCAAACCTATATATGTGGATGTGTGACTGTGAGACACGTGTCTTTGACACGTCTCACTAGCATCATCATTGACAGGTATGATATACCATATTATTATGTTTGTCCGTGGGAGGTTTGGCTGACAGAATACTGAACTCTCTGATCTGTCTGAATTCTGCAAGTTAATGATGTGCTGTCTGTCCTCTCTGATTATTAAGCACTATGGGTTAGACATACACATAGAAGGGCAGTTTGCGGAGTTCACCATCTTGCAGTATAGCAGATTTCAGCAGCAGCCCAGTGGACAGCTCCCTTCCTCACAGCAACAAGCTACAGTGAGGTCTCACAGATGACTTTCTATGTCATGACATGTAGCTAACATAGTACTACTATACCATACAGTTGTTCTGAACAGAACAATGCTATTTATACACCATTTTTAAGTGTGGTTTCCTTACTTGACCTGCTATTTTCCACATACAGTGGGATTTTTTTTTCTCATTAACTTGTGAAATGAGGTAAATGGAAAGATGCAGCCGTCCCGTCCTGTTTGTCCCAAGGCGGCTTCCGTATGTCCCGCCATCAGTTAGGAAGTCAGGAAGTCAGTGTGTCAGATGTTTTATTCAAGACAGCTGGGTGTATTTTTGGCACCTGGCTGGTCCATCTGACCCACATCAAACAGCCCAGACACCTGTTCTACAAAGACACTAGGCTGTTTATCTACACCTCTGTCTCTTTCTGAAACTTTCAACCAGGGGAACATTGGCTGAGATCCAAAGTTTATTTCAAAGCATGATATCTCTTTGTGAGTCATTTGCGTTGATCAAATAACTTGATTTGTCTTCCCTTTGGGACCAAAAGATGTATCTGTCTGTTTAGCAGCAGTTGTCTGTTCTTCCATTGGCCTTGCCAATGGCAGCATTCAACCCAACTGCGACTGACAGGTCCATCTAGACAGATGTCAAAAGATACATCAGGCGTTGTCTCTCTGGCTATCTGTCTTTAGTGCCGGTGACACGAAGTGGAGAAGCCGTAAACTGATGGGCAGTGAAACGCTTAAGACCTCTCAGTCGATAATGGCCCTCTCTCTTTCTGCAGTTGAGTCCGTTCCGACGATTCGACACACTAATTTTTTTAGATCAGCACATCTTTTCCAATGTCCACCGTTCAAAGCAAATCACGCTTTGAATGGAGCGGGGAAACACAGCCATTCACGACCAAATCCCATTAAGTCAAGTGAAATCTCAAAGGCTGATGTTTTTCAATCAAGTGGTTGATGTGCGGAGACTGGGAGCTCATCACAACGCTTTCTGTCCTGTTGCATCCTTTTGATCATAGTGGCAACAACAGAGAATCATCTGTCTCATGGTTGTCAGATCATGTTGTGAGCTAGAAACGAATAAACACTGAAGCATAGAGACACACTTTATGCAAATCATTACGCTGACAAATAACCTTAATGTACTATACATACTGTGAATAATGCCACGTCATTGCATCCATCACTTTAACCATGATTTGACTAACCGTTGCCCCCGCACATTGACTCTGTACCAGTACCCCCTATATATAGCCCCCCTAATGCTATTTTATTTGCTCTTTAATTATTTGCTATTTTTTATTTTTTTACTTTTTATTTTTCTTAAAAACTGCATTGTTGGTTAGGGGCTTGTAAGTAAGCATTTCACTGTAATGTCTACACCTGTTGTATTCGGCGCATGTGGCAAATAAAATGTGATTTGATTTGAAAAAAAATCCCATGTCTTTTGGGACTTAACCTCAGAGGAGAATCAATGCTGCACAAAGCCACTTGGCCCAATGTTCCATAGATGCAGAATACTCTTACCCAGAATATGAAGATAGAAATGTCACAATGTCCATGTGAGAGAGGGGCTGGGTGAATGTGAGAGCCCTGTCAATGTTTGAAGTACAGCATGTCCCCCCAGGGGTCTCATCTACCTCTCATTTCCTCCCTGACTTTAGGGGACAGGATGGCAGCAAGGAGAGGAGGGAGAGCAGGGTGTGCATATTTATAGGCTTACAGTGTCATGGGTAAAGCAATGTCACAAAACTAGACATGCTCAAGTAATGTCCAATACAGTATGCCACCATACATCTAAAATACCAACTAGATCGGTGATAAGTTAGCTTAGCGTATGACAATTTAGTCAAGCATGTGTGTGCATGTGTTCTTGCGTGTGTGTGTATACCCATGTCAAGCATATTAGTATCGAGTGAACCCTTGAGTTAGATAAGCCTGTGGAAACGATAACCCCTCCAGTGGGGTTTTACCATGTAGATTAACACCACTTGTTCTTGCTACCGAGGATCATTTGCAAGTTTTAATAAAACCGAGCCCCTCCGTTTGATGAGGAGCAGAGACCAAAGAGAGGGAGCGTCCAGCGAATCACTCTATGTTCCCTATATTGAATTGTGGAGGTGTACAAATACAAATGTACATAACAAGCACATCTGCTGAGACTATAAAGTCTTGGGGGAAAAGTCTTCAAAAGAATCAGGGATCAAGGAATTTACTGGACTTTGACAATCAGTTTTTGTTTAACAAAGTCAACGTTTTATAAGACAATTTTTAACAAATAGAGCAGACAACACACCGACCACGTCCACAGTCATGCAAAGACAAACGGACCCCTATCTTCCTGTTAATGTGTTGTAAAATGAGTTCCTCCCTGTGTCTGCGGTAGCTGCTAAGGTTAGCCACCTGGCTTTTCAGGTATTATGGGTGCATTGAGCATTTAATACAAAATCTGAGCAATTTAATGGCATTCGGCACCTTTAGCCTCGTCAATTTGAATGCATGGCATAAACATAATTCATCCATCTACGGTAATGGAATTCTACTAGTGTTGTATTAGTCACCCCCCACCAGCCCTATTCACCCCCATCCTTCTATATACTGGACTGTGGCTTTATTTTATGTACTTCGTCACCTACAGCCATGTTAATGACTTTCCCTCTAAATCATAGAAATGTTCCTGCGCTCATTAAAGATAGAATCCGCAGTTGAAACAATAACAAAGCAAGGACCCCGCCTCTGTTTTTGGTAAAAAGCTGAGGGATGGGCCTGGAGAAATGTAACCACTCTCAAATTCATAGACAGAGCTATGGATGCAAGGACTGACCATCCATGATATCAAAATTATAGTTCTAACCATGTTTTGAGGCTATACAGTCTTAGTTTACAAACATTGGAGTAAAACAAGCTTACATTGTGTGTTCTGATGGGGTTTGACAGTCTAACTAAGCTCACAAAGCATTTCAAAGTTATATTCTTCAAGAATCAATGGGTATATATCATGCATTTTTTACTCCAAAAATGGACATAGCAACTGAGGATTCTAGCTTTAAAGATACAACAGGGCTGCATTAAAGACTCATTAAAGTAAAATACCGTCTCACGCTTTTACCTGACACATTCTATTTCAAACAAGTCAGTGTCTTTTTTTTTTACCTGCTTGAAGGATAGGTCATGAATCATAGGGTTGCAATCATTATCATCCGTTACAAGACCATGGTGCTTGCCTATGGAGCAGTGAGGGGAACGGCACCTCCGTACCTTCGGGCTCTGATCAGTCCCTACACCCAAACGAGGGCATTGCGTTCATCCACCTCTGGCCTGCTGGCTCCCCTTCCTCTGCGGAAGCATAGTTCCCGCTCAGCCCAGTCAAAACTGTTCGCTGCTCTGGCACCCCAATGGTGGAACAAGCTCCCTCACGACGCCAGGACAGCGGAGTCACTCACCACCTTCCGGAGACATTTGAAACCCCACCTCTTTAAGGAATACCTGGGATAGGATAAAGTAATCCTTCTAACCCCCCCCCCCCCCCCCCCCCCCAAAAAAAAGTGTAAAGTGGTTTTCCCACTGGCTATAGGGTGAATGCACCAATTTGTAAGTCGCTCTGGATAAGAGCGTCTGCTAAATGACGTAAATGTGCCCTTGAGCAAGGCACTTAACCCTAATTGCTCCTGTAAGTCGCTCTGGATAAGAGCGTCTGCTAAATGACTAAAATGTAAATGTAAATGTAATTAAGTTTGATCATGTTGAGGACTACATTTCTTACCCTAACAGTAGATTGTATTCCTTTGATTTAATTTTACAATACACGCAAAGGCTCCCAAGGGTGCCATATGTTATGCAGCAACAAATATCATCTTATGTTAATAATTAAAGAGCATCTGTAGAAATCTGTGCAGCAATAAGTATCACCGTCAACCAATTCTGATCATTTTACATAATTCATTATTTTAATGAAGAATCAAATACCAACGTGTCAATAAGCATCACATTGGCAGTGTCTTGGGAGCCTGATCGAATTCATTGCTCCAGTCGTTGGCAAAATGGGGCCCTGCCAAAAGGGGGGAGCGGAATGGGAGGTGGTGGGGGAATAGAAGAGTGTTTATGAGGAAGCTTAGATTAGATTAGAAAACGTTATTGTCCATTAAGTTTGCACAGTGTGGGAAATTGTCTTTGGCGCTCTTTCTTACAAACAGACATAAAAACATAGTCATTACACACATGGAGCATTTCCATGTCAATTCATCAAAGTCTTATTAAGGATTGTCACTGCAGAGGGGATGAAGGATTTCTTAAAACCGTTCTTCTGTGTGAGTGGCACATTTTAGTCTACGACTGGACGGCAGGAAGGATGCGTACAGTGTGTGGGTGTTGTCGTTGAAGACCTGGAGTGCATTCCTTGTAATGTTCTGTGTGTAGAGTTCTGGGAGTGGTGGCTGTTTGCTTCCGACTATTTTACTGGCCTGATTGACAACTTGTGCCAGTTGAATTACACAGTGGAGGGTTTGATTAGCTTTTTATCTACTGGCGGGGCTCTCCAGGATGCTGTGTGGAGATGGATGGGCTGTTGAGGACTGGCGTTGTTTATTTGGTCGGTAGAAGAACGTGTTAGGCGCCGACGCAGATGTGCCGCAGATCAGGTGAGCAGCAGGCTCACCCCTCACCTCTCCTTAATGGCCCTTGGACCCCCAGGCCCTCCCGGTACTTGGAACATGATTGATTTTTATGCATTCCAAATGAGCCAAATGGCAGGGCCCAGAGGTGTCTTTTGGGACAGCGAGTGGAGAGGAGAAGCGTTTTCTTTCCCATACTCTTTTTCTCTTTTGAGGTCAGATTTCTGGTCTGTGTCTTGAATTTCCTGACCTTCTATACTGGCTTCTCCTAAAATCGGTGGTGAGTCTGTCAGTCAACTGACCCAGACAAGGCAGACAGGCTGCCTCCGGGTCCTAGAGAGATACTCATGATGAGAAATTATTATCCTGCCAATCAATCCATTTACACCTGGGAAATGTGTAGATTTTTCTCCATAAACTATAACCTTTGGACAAATCTGTGTTTCACCGTAGAGATGTACAAACTTTATCTTTACTAGTATGCTAAAGATTTTCTCTACAGGCCAAGGTCACCTTGAGGGTCCAGTACCAGAATCTAATATTCTCAGCCAGCAGCTATACTGTATATGGCATGATATCAATATCTTTACTCCTCCAGATTTGGCAGTGTACTTTAGTTTGGTTTCAGAAGCTACTGGCGGGGCATGACATGACAACATGATGACCTTTGACCTTTTCAATGGCAATGACTCCTAGGTAGAGAGAAGGAGTGTAATTTGTAGTAGCCATTACAGACATACAGAGACACATCTGACTAATCTTTCCCAAAACACCGAGTGATTTCAGAGGTGGCTTTCAGTCCCTCCGTCTGCCCCGTGCTAATCCACCCTTATCTCACATCATAGTACTCTCATCTCTCAATATTCCTCTTTTGTTTTGTTTTTGACCGAAGATGCCAGTTTTGTTTTCTGCCCCAGTGAAGTCATGTGATAAAACACAGCAATACCTGGCGGAGATTAAGACAGGAAACTGAGGAGATAAAGACAGGAAACAGAGGAGATAAAGACAGGATATTGGAGGAAATAATGCCAGAAAGGGGTCTTTGTTCTGTGGTGCATTCCCCTCACTTAGAACTAAAAAGCTGTCTTGTTCGACAAGCAGGCACGCACAAAACAAAGACCAGAGCTGAATTACCGTGGCTAATATATCCCAATGTTCCCAAAGTGGGCCTAAGCTTTGGCAGAGTGTCTGCTGCCGTTGGGCTAATAGGACTTGATGAAAGTTAATGCGCGGGCCGTCTACCCACCCACATAGATTTAAAGGATGGGGAAGCACAGGCTTTTATGTAGGCAAAGTGGATATGGATTGATACTGTATATTCAGACTGGGGACTAATGCAGAGTCAGAGCAGAGGAGAGGTGTATTAATCTGTGATCACTGCTATGGGTTATAGAGCTATTTATAATTCCTGGGAAGCAATCAATTCTGTGATGCAGGCAGCGGAGTGGTGAGTGTTCAGGGTATAATTCACAGGGTGTTGGTTTGACTCTGTTGTTTTGATAGACTACACTTTTCGCCCTCTCTCTGAAAAAGGTGGTGAATTTCCTAGAAAAGACATGAGCCCTCACCCTGTCTGCACTTATCAGACACATTTACAAGGTGTTGAGAAATGTTGAATAGCTAGGATTTCATGTTCTATTTGTATCTACAGTACGTCTATTTGTAGATGAATAGGTTTAAGGGTGTGTCTTGTGTCAAATAACAATAACAATATCACATTCACAATATTTCCCTCATGCTGTCCTTAGACACAACATGAAATAAACATTTACCATATCTCATTACACGTACAACCCCAGGAGTGAGAAATGACACTTTAAATGGTCTGTTGTCTCCATTTGATTATTTTTGCCAATTCTGAATAAATTGGCTTGATGGGCCGAGTCTCTTCACACAACGGCATCAATTACTCTCCTTGCTGTGAATCCAATTATTATTGCGAATTGTGTTGCTTTTATAACTAAAATGACCATGGTATCGACAACAAGCACCTCTCTGGCTGGCACCGCACTAGACCCGTACTTGACCTTAGCATTGGGAATCATCAGAGTGCAAGCTCATGCTAGTCTCTTTAGGGCCTGTGAAGCTACCCTGTCCCTGAAGGCTGTGTGTCAAAACGTTACTGCCCCTCTCGTTCACTCTAAAGAAACAAAGGGGAAACGGCCCTCCAGTTTGGGGGCAGCTGTCAGACAATCTACCTTTGGTGCACTCTGGCCTTCTTGGCCAAGGTGTCATCCCATACAATCCATCCACAGAGAGAGAGAGTCGCAACAATCATGTCGCCCATCGAAAGACTCATGAAAAACCAGACTAAATGGGTTTTTAGAGCAGAGCCCAGCTAGCACATTCGGCTCTAAAAAACATATGTTTCTCAGAACGTTATGTGATGGCTGGGAGAAGTTAAGTGTGGGAGAAAAAGAGTGGGCTTCTCCAAGGAAACTATTGGAAAGGCTGTTGACTTGCTCCGTGTTGGAAGAATGCTTCCTCTTCTACATTGCTTTCTCTTTACTATCGCAAACATATCCTTATGTCATTGGGTATTTAAGCTGTTCATCCTCAGTCCCAGCAAATAGGATATGTATATCTGCTTTTATTTTCTTCACGCAACTAGGTAGATAGGCTAGATGTGTCACTGCAACCTTAAAGGTCCTAAATTATGTCACCATTGACCTTGATTCTAAGCAATGTTGTGCTGCTGTTTTTATTGACATGGCCAAAGCTTTTATACAGTAGACCATTCCATTCTTGTGGGACGGCTAAGGAGTATTGGTGTCTCTGAGGGGTCTTTGGCCTGGTTTGCTAACTACCTCTCTCAAAGAGTGCAGTGTATAAAGTCAGAACATCTGCTGTCTCAGCCACTGCCTGTCACCAAGGGAGTACCCCAAGGCTCGATCCTAGGTCCCACGCTCTTCTCAATTCACACTGAACAAAAATATAAACACAACATGTAACGCGTTGATCCCAGAAATGTTCCATACGCACAAAAAGCTTATTTCACTCAAATGTTGTGCATACATTTGCTTACTACCCTGTTAGTGAGCATTTCTGCTTTGACAAGATAATCCATCCACCTGCAGGTGTGGCATATCAAGAAGCTGATTAAACAGCATGATCATTACACAGGTGCACCTTGTGCTGGGGACAATAAAAGGCCACTCTAAAATGTGCAGTTTTGTCACACAACACAATGCCACAGATGTCTCAAGCTTTGAGGGAGTGTGCAATTGGCATGCTGACTGTAGGAATGTCCATCAGAGCTGTTGCCAAAGAATTGAATGTTGTTTTATAAAATTTGGCACTATGTCCAACCGGCCTCACAACCGCAGACCATATGAATGGCGTCGTGTGGGCGAGCGGTTTGCTGATGTCAACGTTGTAAACAGAGTGCCCCATGGTGGCGGTGGGGTTATGGTATGGGCAGGCATAAGCTACAGACAACGAACACAATTGCATTTTATCGATGGCAATTTGAATGCACAGAAATACCATGACAATAATTTATTTTAAGGTATCTGTGACCGCAGATGCATATCTGTATTCCCAGTCATGTGAAATCCATAGATTAAGGCCTAATGAATTTCTTTCAATTGACTGATTTCCTCATATGAACTGTAACTCAGTAAAATCATTGAAATTGTTGCATGTTGCGTTTATATTTTTGTTAAGTATACATCAACAACATAGCTCAGGCAGTCGGAAGCGCTCTCATCCATTTATATGCAGATACAGCTGGCCCCTCCCTGGATTTTGTGATAAATGCTCTACAAGAAAGCTTTCTTGGTGTCCAACAAGCTTTCTCTTCCCTTAACCTTGTTCTGAACACCTCCAAAACAAAGGTCATGTGATTCGGTGAGAAGAATGCCCCTCTCCCTACCGGTGTGATTACTACATCTGAGGGTTTACAGCTTGAGGTACTCACCTCATACAAGTACTTGGGAGTATGGCTAGATGGTACACTGTCCTTTCTCAGCATATATCCAAGCTGCAGGCTAAGGTTAAATCTAGACTTTGTTTCCTCTATCGTAATCACTCCTCTTTCACCCCAGCTGCCAAACGAACCCTGATTCAGATGACCATCCTACCCATGACAGATTACGGAGACGTAATGTATAGATCAGCAGGTAAGGGTGCTCTCGAGCGGCTAAATGCTCTTTACCATTCGGCCATCAGATTTGCCACCAATGCCCCTTATAGGACACATCACTGCACTCTGTACTCTGGTCATCTCTGTATACCCGACGCAAGACCCACTGGTTCATGCTTATTTATAAAAGTGTCACGTTCGTTCATCGACGGGACGGACCAAGGCGCAGCGTGATATGCGTACATGTTTATTTTAATGAATAAACAACCGACAAAACAATAAACAAACGAAACGTGAAGTCCAAGGTACACAAAACAAACATACCTAACACGGAACATACACACCCTGACTCAACAAATACGAGTCCCCAGAGTCAGGGCGTGACAAAAACACTCTTGGGCCTCACTCCCCCCTATCTGCGATACCTACTGCAGCCCTCATCCTCCACATACAACACCTGTTCTGCCAGTCACATTCTGTTAAAGGTCCCCAAAGCGCACACATCCCTGGGTCGCTCCTCTTTTTAGTTCGCTGCAGCTAGCGACTAGAACGAGCTGCAAAAAACACTCAAACTGGACAGTTTTATATCCATCTCTTCATTCAAAGACTCAGTCATGGACACTCTTACTGACATTTGTGGCTGCTTCGCGTGATGTATTGTTGTCTCTATCTTCTTGCCCTTTGTGCTGTTGTCTGTGCCCAACAATGTTTGTACCATGTTTGTGCTGCTACCATGTTGTGCTGCTGCCATGTTGTCGCTACCGTGTTGTTGTCATGTGTTGCTACCATGCTGTGTTGCCATGCATTGCTGCCATGTTGTGTTGTCTTAGGTCTCTCTTTTTGTAGTGTTGTGGTGTCTCTCTTGTCGTGATGTGTGTTTTGTCCTACATTTATCCCAGCCCCCGTCCCCGCAGGAGGCCTTTTGCGTCTTAATAGGCCTTCATTGTAAATAAGAATTTGTTAACTGACTTGCCTACTTAAATAAAGGTTAAATAAATAAATAAAAGTGTATCTAATGATCAAAATCTAAACAATGTAGTCTTTGAGTCCCAGAAGCTCTGTTCCTCCCATCCTGGCTAATAAACACAACACACATTGTTTTCATAGTCTGTTTGATGATGAGGGATGTGCCAACCCTAATGAGCACCACAGAGAGAGACACATTTCCTGTTGGTAGCCCACTTTTGGTGCCCTGAAGCTTTCTACCTCACCAGTAGACGTCCCTGTAGGTATTAAAAGGTCCAAGATGAGTGGCAGGACTGGAGCATGGGGCTTCACATTAAATAGGGTTCATCACCGCAGGTCATCAAACCCAACTTACCAGCAACCAACCACTTAGGTGACTCACTGCCGTTCAATAAAAGCCATCCTTCACCTCCCATCCTAAATAGCTGTTAATGGTGTTTTTCCATTTGCTGTTTTATATTGTTCCGAGACTGGACGCCTGGACAAGTAATGTAATATTCATCAGAATAACATGTCTCTGACACTTGGATAACCACATTCATAATTGAAAAGTTTACAGGCTTCAACATAAACGTACTGATGGATGCACTATGGAATATGGGATGCATTGAGTAATAGAATGCAATGCCATAGAAAATCATTGTGTATGAATGAGATGATAATTGAATGCAAAAGTGTGTCACTTTAGTCGCTGTAAGGAAGACTCAACCAATGAAGAGTCCCAGATAGTGTATATGGTTGTTCACCCAAGCATACATAATCTTTTGGCATGATGAGATCCTCTGTACTGTCATTGCACCCTTGTTTAGAAATGAGTCCAGTAAAGTTGAACACTGCGGCCCTGCACTAAGAAGGCTGGATCGATGCCATGGTCGCCCTGGTCATTCTTATGATAGTCACCCTGACCTGTCAGCATTCATATCTCAGGGTGGTGGCGTGACCTTCCTGACGCAGACACCAGGGTGGTGACGGAAGACATGGGTGGAGAAGATAGGGCCTGGGATCTGTCCAAAACCCCTGTGCCCTCCTCCACCCTCTATCCAGCCCCTGCTCTGCCGTTGGCTCCAGTGTGAGTAGTGAAAGGTCAGAGCATCCTCTGCTGTCCTGTGTTATCTGCCCTTTCTGTTCAGCCAAGATCCCCCACTGCTCTCCAGCCTGCTGTCTCTGTGCCCTGTACCACACAGCCTCCACCAGGCAGAGATTAGATTTAACACTGTCTGTCTCTCTGTCTGCACACTGTCCTATTGTCCCCTCTCTCTCTCTCTCTCTCTCTCTCTCTCTCTCTCTCTCTCTCTCTCTCTCTCTCTCTCTCTCTCTCTCTCTCTCTCTCTCTCTCTCTCTCTCTCCGGTTATAATTTCCCATTTTAAACAAACATGGAGCCTCTCTAATTACCACTGAGCCTGATTAGCAGTGTTGGACCTTGGAAAATACTTTAATTACTTCCAGGTTGGCATCCTCTATTTGTCTCAGTGGCAAGGACTCTGGCTCTCCTTGTATCTCTCTTTCTTACCTCCCGTTTTATCTCTCTCTCTCCCCCCAACCATTATCTCTCTCTCTCTCTTTCTCTCTATCTCCCCTCTCTCGCTCCCTCCAGTTTTCTGGTGATCAGTTTATGAAGTATTATCACAATGGGGCTGCCAAAGGCTTACAGTGATCAGGATGTGTATGGCTACCACACAGAACACAACACGACAGGTTTCCAGGCACTGAATGTCCTATCCATGTTTTTGGCAGCGGTACAAATATTTGGCAAGATTAAGTCTGATTAATTACTTACAGTCCTTAGTTTAACACCAATAGTCACTTGACAGAAAATGACAGCACAGTAAGAGACTGTAACAGTTAGTGGCTCCTTAGTCTGATTGCATTTATTTACTGAAAATTAATCCATGTTAACAGTCGAAACAATAACACAGTTATTCCCAATATGAAAGAATGGTTACATAGATTAGTTTGTAATCACTCTCCGGCAAAAATGTGTTACTTTCTTACTAATGTAATCATGCTGCATTAACAAATTATTTTGCAAAAAAGTTTTTTCTACTTAAACCAAGCTTGAATGATAAATATTGAAAAGAAAACAATTCAGCTATGAAAAAAGTGTGTTGCAATCGCTCATCGTCATTAAGTAGCAGTTTCCCTCTCTGCTCCGTGATTATGCATGTAACTGGCACAGATTGAGTTATTTATATTTTGGAGTGTGTTGCCCCACTGCCATGATGTCGCCTGATTGCCACAACTGTTTTTCTGGGTCAGACAGAGCTCATACACACACACACATTTACATTTTAGTCATTTAGCAGACGCTCTTATCCAGAGCAACTTACAGTTAGTGAGTGCATATATTATTTTTAAATGTTTCATACTGGCAAACCGTGGGAATCGAACCCACAACCATGGCGTTGCAAACGCCATGCTCTACCAACTGAGCTACATCCCTGCCGGCCATTCCCTCCCCTACCCTGGACGACGCTGGGCCAATTGTGCGCCGCCCCATGGGTCTCCTGGTTGCGGCCGGCTACGACAGAGCACACACACACACATACACACACACACACGAACACAGCATATATTACTCACCTCGATGCTCCTTTTCCCCTCAGTCAAGATGGCGACCCCCCCCTCAGCAGTCCCTCAGACGGCCTAGCAAGGCTGTTTTTCATTGGCTAGATCCATGTTGTTTTCTAACCATCATTAATCAGTGCAGTGTGTAAAGCACAAAGTCCCATTTACACCTGAGCTTTTTGTGTCTCGCTGCCAATGACAGATGGATAATTGTCGTTGTCCGTGAATAATACATAGGTAATGAATGTGGCGCTGCCAGCTAACGTTTGCCTCTTTCAGTGCCCCCTAGGGAAACCTGTCAGGTGGGTGCTCGTCTGGCTGCTGCCTGCATTACATTTTTTTTATTTTTTGTCATTTAGCAGACGCTCTTATCCAGAGCAACTTACAGTTAGTGAGTGCATACATTTTCATACTGGCCCCCCATGGGAAACGAACCCACAACCCTGGCGTTGCAAGCGCCATGCTCTATCAACTGAGCTACATTGACATGCCTGCCGTGGTAAGGCCTTGATTTTAGGAGCTGTCCATTTAGGCCTGATTGAAGTCTTTCCACAATGACCACTGAGCCACTTACAAACACAACTAGAGCCCTGACCAATCCCACAATGTCCTTCTTTAACTGTAGCATTAAGACCAGGTCTGGTGGTGTCTACTGCCTTGTGGGAATATATAGGTTGACTGTTCAGTGAACTGAACTTAGACAAAACAGCACAGAGTTCATCAATACAGTACAGACAAAATGTATTTGTGGATGCTGATGTTGTGTGTGTGTGTGTGTGTGAAAAGTTGAGGAAACCTGCAACGTGACATAAGATGGTTACACAACTGCAAGAAGGGATTGTTGAATATGCATACACAGTGCTCCCCCCCCACCCCCACCCCCCACCCCTCTCTCCAGTGAGCCAGCGCAGTCTTCACATGCAAATGCCCCAGTCTGTGGGTGGGCTGTTGCTGTGGCAAACCCGGGGACATAAATTACATTTGCATGTGATTGAAGGGGACCGGGTTCTCTGTAGGACCGCGTCGCAGTAAATAAGGACAGTCAGAGGGGGTCATGATTGCACACTTCCCTGGTGCACTTCAAAGCACTCAAGATTACAGCCTCCCTCCCTGCCCGTGAGGGGGGGCGGCACCATCTTTTTAGGGCTCTGAGCTGTCACCCACTGGGGTTAATTTCTGACACTGCAATTGCAGGGTAACTCAGCGGGTAACACAGCCTCTGGTATGGTTGTGAAGTACAGTATTGTGGGTGTGACATGGGTATTTTATGTATTTTATGCCCCACGGGGGGCCAGTATGAAAAATGTATGCACTCACTAACTGTAAGTTCCTCTGGATAAGAGCGTCTGCTAAATGACTAAATTGTAAATTGTATGAGTATGAATCCTCACCGGTCTAAACTACCTGAATTGACCATGGTGTGCATTCTGACAGAAAATACGGTGGAACATTCTAACATACAGTGGGGAAAAAAAGTATTTAGTTAGCCACCAATTGTGCAAGTTCTCCCACTTAAAAAGATGAGAGAGGCCTGTAATTTTCATCATAGGTACACGTCAACTATGACAGACAAAATGAGAAAAAAAAATCCAGAAAATCACATTGTGGGATTTTTTATGAATTTATTTGCAAATTATGGTGGAAAATAAGTATTTGGTCAATAACAAAAGTTTCTCAATACTTTGTTATATACCCTTTGTTGGCAATGACACAGGTCAAACGTTTTCTGTAAGTCTTCACAAGGTTTTCACACACTGTTGCTGGTATTTTGGCCCATTCCTCCATGCAGATCTCCTCCAGAGCAGTGATGTTTTGGGGCTGTCGCTGGGCAACACGGACTTTCAACTCCCTCCAAAGATTTTCTATGGGGTTGAGATCTGGAGACTGGCTAGGCCACTCCAGGACCTTGAAATGCTTCTTACGAAGCCACTCCTTCGTTGCCCGGGCGGTGTGTTTGGGATCATTGTCATACTGAAAGACTCAGCCACGTTTCATCTTCAATGCCCTTGCTGATGGAAGGAGGTTTTCACTCAAAATCTCATGATACATGGCCCCATTCATTCTTTCCTTTACACGGATCAGTCGTCCTGGTCCCTTTGCAGAAAAACATCCCCAAAGCATGATGTTTCCACTCCCATGCTTCACAGTAGGTATGGTGTTCTTTGGATGCAACTCAGCATTCTTTGTCCTCCAAACACGACGAGTTTAGTTTTTACCAAAAAGTTATATTTTGGTTTAATCTGACCATATGACATTCTCCCAATCCTCTTCTGGATCATCCAAATGCACTCTAGCAAACTTCAGATGGGCCTGGACATGTACTGGCTTAAGCAGGGGGACACGTCTGGCACTGCAGGATTTGAGTCCCTGGCGGCGTAGTGTGTTACTGATGGTAGGTTTTGTTACTTAGGTCCCAGCTCTCTGCAGGTCATTCACTAGGTCCCCCCGTGTGGTTCTGGGATTTTTACCGATCATTTTGACCCCACGGGGTGAGATCTTTGCGTTTTTCTGGATATTTTTGTTGTTATTCTGTCTCTCACTGTTGAAATAAACCTACCATTAAAATTATAGACCGATCATTTCTTTATCAGTGGGCAAACGTACAAAATCAGCAGGGGATCTAATACTTTTTTCCCTCACTGTACTCTGACAGAGCTATAGAGTTCATCTGTGGAGATAGGAGAACCTTCCAGAAGGACAACCATCTCTGTAGCACTCCACCAATCAGGCCTTTATGGTAGAGTGGCCAGACGGACGGAAGCCACTCCTCAGTAAAACGCACATGACAACCCGCTATGAGTTTGACAAAAGGCACCTAAAGACTCTCAGACCATGAGAAACAAGATTCTCTGGTCTGATGAAACCAAGATTGAACTCTTTGTCCTGAATATGGATGTAACAAAATGTGAAAAAAGTCAAGGGGTCTGAATACTTTCCGAACGCACAGTATATATTTCCACACTATGAGGTTGGAATAAAAATTTGAAAAGTTGTGAAAATTATGATAATACCCTTTTAGTGTAAGAGCTATTTGAAATGGTGTACATATCCCAGAAAGGTTTAGCGATCTTGCAACTATTAACATTGATAGAAAACTTTGCAAAATAGATCAATTTTTTTACTGTGGAGAGGGAAACACCTATCCATTTACGGGAAGATTACCCTAATTAATTATTTCATAATATCGCAGTTTACATATTTGTTCATGGCTCTACTGACTCTTTCTCTGGAATGGCAAACCAGATAAAGTTAAACAAGCATATTTATATAACAAAAAAGGAGTTTGGAGGGTTAAAACTATTAAATATTATGGCATTAAACCTCTCTCTTAAAGCCTACATTGTACAGAAATGGTATCTAATTCCAAACTAGTTTCTAGCAAGCTACTAACAGAGACCCATCTTATGTTTAAGAGTGGGCTCTTTGCCTTTTAGCAGACTAAAACCTTACATTTTTGGTGGATTGAAAATGGATCCCTGTTTAAAGTTCCTCCTTTATAAATGAAGTAATCCAGAAAAGCCAGATCTAATTTTACAGCAAATAAAAATAATATGGCTAAACTCCAATGTACTGAACACTGTACAAGAAGGGTATAATATTTATGAAGGACATTGTAACAAGGACGGTAAAATTATGTCACACAAACAACTAACAACAGTGTATGGAGGTGTATGTTCAACACAAAATAATAACCAACTCATGGCAGCTCTGCCACAAAATTGGAAGAGACAACTACTTAAAGAAGAAATTAAAGAATTAGTCTGCCTGCCACCCATAGAAAATCTTAAATGGCTTAAAATGATTAGTATAAATTGAGAAATTTATCAGTTTCACTTAAAGGTCAAAAGGTTTCACAGCAATACTGTATAAAATTCATGTCAGTTGGGAACATGTTTTTGATGTCCCAATACCTTGGCATTGGGTCTATGAACTGATATATAAACAACAATTGATGCATCAATCCATTTGTTTCAATTTAAGCTATTATATAAAATACTTGCTACACAAAGAATGCTCAATATATGGGGCATTGAACAGTCAGCTTTGTGCGGTGTCTGCAATGAGGAAACAGAATCAATAGAACATATTTCTGGTACTGTCCATCGGTGGCTCGCTTTTGGAGTCAAGTCCAGGAATGGTTGTTAATATCAGGGTTCAGATGGACCTGCAAAGTGTTATTTTTAGGGGATCTGAAAAACCAAACCACGATCAGTCAATGGGAAATATCATTATACTCTTGGGTAAAGTATTTATTTTTAGGGCAATATCGGTAGAAATGTTACAAATAGGGAGGTTCAGGACCTTCGTAAGACATCACAGTAAAATGGAGGGATGTATTGCTAAAGGAAATAGCTAAATGGCATTATACTGGGAAAGATGGGTTAACCTGTGGACATCGGAGGGTTGGAGTTAAGATCACAATGAATGGTGATTGGCCGCTGTGTGTGAAAATCAAGCACTTGCAGAAAGAGGAAATTAGGAATATATAAAACTGTATTTTTTTTTAAGATTTAAAAAAGAGCTGTTTGAAATTTACCCCTGTTTTGGTGGAATGGAGTTTTAGCCTTCCTGGTGACATCGTAAATTAGTTAATAGACCAATAAGAAAGAGAGTTCCAAACCTCTCTGCCAATAACAGCTAGTTTTCAGTTTTCCCACTCAGACCACTCCCAGACAGTCCTATCAAAATTCTTGCTTGAGAAATTGCTCTTAGCTAAGAAGCTATTTTTATTTCTTTTTGACCATTTTAATTGAAAACAATCCTAGTAAGGTACTTATTTGTTACCCAGAAATGATGTTGATATTTAGATCAAAACGGCTGCATTGAACCTTTAATAGTGTCTGAATAGCTCCTCGTAGAAGTCCACAACTCAATCTGGATCCAATTGTATACATCATTATATGTCTAAGATTGAGGGGAAGGGACTCGATGGAGAGTTATTGCATATGTGTAGCATTTCTCTGGGATTGAAAATAGTTAATCTGTTTATTTTGTTACATCTAGAAACTTCTCCATAAGTCAATGATTTGCCTTTTACTACAGGGACAGTGTTGATTCAAAGTAATTTTAAAGTAAGAGCTGCCTGCATGTCATGTTTATAGCCAGGCTTCAGAAAAGATTCAGAGGTCATAAATGCTGCCTCATTGGACTATAAATTATGCCTTCCTATGTTATACTTGCTATCCATTTTAGCATATTATATTCTACTGTCATTTACTTTATGTTCGTATTCTTATATTTTATTTTGTATTATTGTTGTTGCATTGTCGAGAAGGAACCTGCAAGTAAGCATTTCGTTGGACGATGTATACCATGCGTATCCCGTACATACGACTAATAAAAACTTGAAACTTGAATTGCCTTATAGTCAGCCAGTTTGTGTGCTATCCTTCCTACACACAGATGCACACATACACTCACTAACACATACACAGGCAGTGAACCAAACTACATCAACAGCCCCATCCAGCACAGACTAGTTCACATGACGCAACTGGACGGCTTACGTAACATCATAACATGTATTCCTGCTGGAACTGGAGCAGAAGAGCAACAATGGAATCTCTGTCTGTCTGTCTGTCTCTCTCTCTCTCTCTCTCTCTCTCTCTCTCTCTCTCTCTCTCTCTCTCTCTCTCTCTCTCTCTCTCTCTCTCTGTCTGTCTCTCTCTGGCTTTCTCTCTCTCTTCTCTCCCCCCTCTCTCTTTCTCTCACTCTCTCTTTCTTTCTCATGTTGTGGAAATTAATCACTATACTTTATTAAAAATCAAAGTTCTTACAGAGTTTTTGTTGAATCAAGATTTACTTTATTGAATTTCAATAAAAGGAAGCTGGTCTGCAGAGTAGCCTTTCCTCTCCCTCTCTCTCTCCATGTTATATAGTGCCCTCCACACACCCTAGCTTTAAAATCCCTCTCTCTTCAATTTCCCGCTCTTTTATTGCTCCGCCCACTCCCTTTGTATATGGTGGCGGCTAAATTCGACTTTCATTCAGTTCAGAATCACATAGTACTACAATCAATCACTCCCCTGTCTTGCAAAAACACTAATGTTTAGTTTAAACTCTGTTCAACCCCGGTGCCGCTCCCTTCACTGTGTTTGAAGAGAGAAACAAAAGGCCACAAGCTAGTTTCAGTCTCTGATGAGATAAGACAGCCATGGATTTAAGTAAGAGCGAGCAATTTGACCCTAGGTCAGATTGCCTCTTTACCCCCACACACACAGTGAAATGACCCAATTAAATTCCTGGCCCAGTAACAAAGAATTCTAACTCTATGTTCGTGATTAACCCAGTTTTATCTCATAGTCCATTAAAAATACACATCACTCATTCTCTCTCTCTCTCTCTCTCTCTCTCTCTCTCTCTGCCAAGCCCGATCAATACGTATTGACATTAAATTACGAGCACAATGCACACTTATAGTCCACCTCATCCTTGTATTCTACATTTCAAACTTCTAACAAATGAGTCTATGGTTGGATACATTTTCATTAGACATTCATTAGATGAGCAATCAGCATGTAATTTATAACCACATAGATGCAAATGGGGATAAGATCAGCAACACTAGGCCAAGCGGGCTGTGGCTGAGCATGGCACGAATTGAAGCCATTGTTTACCAAGCATTGATAATGAATGTAATGTGGCAATGGGAAATTATAGTCTTAATTTTGCCATTTCCAATGGAATTTAAGTCCCAATTAAGACTTGAAATTGAGCACTGTGAAATGAAAGGACTTGTCTGACGTTGATTATATGCATGATAGAATGCCGCAGCTGAACCAATCAGATATTCCAATTGCGGAATTAACATGCGAACATGCAATGCATAATAATCAGCAGTGCTTGACGGTACTCATTTTTGGTGCCGGTACTGTTTGTACTTAGGTGCAGGAACTCCTTAATACTTTGAGCTAATATTCTATAAGAGGTGCAGGAACTCAACCAGAAAATAATTTGAGGTGCCAGTACTCAGTTCCGGTGAGCTCCTGCCCAAATCAAGTACTGATAATCCATGCAATTAAAGCATTTTGCATATACTGTAAAGCCAATCAGAACTCTTTGTCTGTTCCCGCAATAGTGAATGCACTGACTGTACAAGTTAGCCTAGAGTTTGTTAATTTGGTTTTCAATGTACAGTGACCTTGGGTGTGATGAAAGGCGTGTTAAATATGATTTAACATCATGACAATACTCTCAAAGTTTCATAAAAGCACTATACCACTGTAATGTACGTCACACTCTTCTAGTCCTTTATTCCCAATGTCTTCTAGACCCACTCGAGTGCAGTACGACACACCAACCCCCATTGTTACTGTATGAAACCTCAGCTCGGGTAACAGAAGACTTAATCAATCTAACTTGTAATGTGCTGTTGGGCTCATTGGAGTGGAACACGCCACAGCCAGGTGTACAGTCCTACCATGGCCTTCTGCCAGGGTCATTGTAAAGAGCCACTTAGGCTCCTACAGATGTAGGATCTTAATTTGATCACCCTGTTGCAGGAGAACATTCCTGCAATTCAGCAAATGTTTAACTTGTAGTGTATTTGAGGTTGAAAAAAGGCTTCTGAAGTTTGTAATTTCCACTTAGAAATTTCAGACTTGATTTTCCCTTATGAAAAATGTGTCAACCCTTACAAAAATGTCCGCTATTAATTATAATCCACATAATAATTCACATTTCCTGTTGCTGCAGGATTATTTTCCTGCTGTAGAAAACTGGCTCAAATTAAGATCCTACAGCTGTAGTAATGTGCCCAGGGAGAGAGGGGAGCCTGGGTTGCTGCTCAAACATCTCAAGACTGCATGGGACTGGAGGGGGAAACAGAAACCTACACCGTCTGTTTTTTGTTCGTTTTTTTTGCGCTATGACACCAATCACAGGAGGGTCTGAATAGAAGTAGTCGAGTATGAAGATAAAACACTCCAGGAGGTAAGTCATGTAACATACTGTAGAATCTCTTCTATGGCAGTCTCTTGGCAACCCAGTGGAATGTACAGGTTGAGCTGTGTGTGACGGCTGCAGAGGGTAATTAGGTTGGTAATTATCTGCCGTTCCTTAGAGACAGAGCGTCTCCATAGGCTTCTCCAAGAGGCATGTCTACACAGTACAGTATGCTGGGTCCAATCCGGGTCCAGAGGTCAGCTCATAATGACTGTTTAGATGAGCTAGTAGGTGACTCATCATGCCAGTAAACACACAGGCTAATACAGAACCTCCTATCAGTGCAGGAGAACCTGTTTGATGCAATGACAAGTATGTACACTACAGTCATATAGTTCTAGAATGCCAGTGTACTGTTTGTGTTTGTATATATCTACACATGCAAGCATGCATTCACACTGTTCTGTGGTTTCTCTGTCTTGAAGCGCATGCAGTAAGAGCATTAATTGAATGCAGCGAGGGAGAGACATTTAATTCCTATCAAGAGTCATACCTGGGTACCTTGAGGGATGGCTAAAGCAAAACACAGCTAACCTTTAAATGCAATTAAAGTGAGATGCCAACTGGAAGCTAACCTATAGGTTGTGCAGGATGTTTACTTTCTGCTTCCTGTTTTTGTCCGTCTGTGGAGAGCAGAATCTCAGGCAGGAATTTCTGGTTCTGGGGATAGGACCGGATGGAGGCAGAAAGGAGTGGGGGACAACACCGATTTAGTCATTGGTCTACTGCTTGAGGAGTGGATTCACCGTCCTCTACAATGCTTGATGCCATTTCACTTCTGAATGACTGGCTGATTGTGCGGATGAGAGAGAGCACTTTTTTGCTCATTTCACAGTCCCTAATATGTTAGATTGGCTTTAATATTAGGGCTTAATAAAGTCACCAAACACACATATTCAGAACTCACCATTACTGTACATATCTACCTTGAGTGAAAACATAGGGCTTTTCTTGAGTGTGATGAAATGCTTGAGGAGTTTTGCCTGTCCAGTTGAAATGTTTTATTTTCAAAACCCACTATCATTGATTTGTTCCACAGTTCCTGGAATGGGTGTTGACAGTCTAAAAGCCTGGCCTTTGTATGACACGGCAGCCTCACTGAGGCGACCCACACTCCTCTCTGTCTTTATCCAGACTGCATCTAGCTGTCTCTTCCTCCAGGCCTCTGCTCTGTTGTTAATTATGGATTATGGCCATGACGAGAGGTGGGTGGCGGCGCGTGAGGCAGAGGCACTCTGCCTGAACAAAAACAAGCTGATTAAGCCTGAGGGAGCTGCATCACGGAAACGCTGAGAGGAACGATGGGATCATTAATCAGAGACAGAGTGACTGAGTGAGTTTCCCCCGAAATCAGCACTCCAGTGTCACCACGGCTCATCCCTGACCTCCCCAACTCCACAGACACACTTGTAAGGTTATTCTTATCATCATCATCCACAGCCGGTTCATATTTGGCCCTGCTGTGTGTTTCTTGACCACTATCTAGGTTTCCATCCAATTGGCGACAGATTTTCATGCGTATATTCTCACATCCGCATTAAAACAATATGCACATTTTCCCACCAGAGATGTGTTTCCATTAAAATGACTTGTTGCAGATAAAAGTCTAAGCATGATGACATTGTGCAAATAAAAATACCTTTTGCGGTTAGATTTCCATGTACCGAATAAAAAACACAAGTTAAATGGGTTTCCATCACATTTTCAACTCTAGTGATGGTTTTCTCAAAACAAATGTTGCGTTATGTAGCGAGTGTGCCCACTCCGGTATTGGCATGTGTGCTCTCAGATACAGTGGGGACATAGCCTACAAGAGATGAGATTATAAGATAATTATTTAGATTTGTCAAACAGCAGCCAAGCGTCAGTTATCAGGTTACTAGAAGACCCTCAATATTTATTGGAAAGGAGCATCAAGCTCATCACCTTGCGCTTTCACCATCCTGTGAAGTTCATCATCATTTATTTAATCTGTAACCTAATAAACTGCATGCTTTCCCGATGAGTTGTAGTGGGAGGACCACACAACATATCATCGCGTGACTCCAATTTACTTGATATGATGGTTATTATATAAATTACATTTCTCACATAATTAATTTTACAGACACAAAAAGATCCCACCTTGTCTAGCATATTTTATTTTGGAAAGTTTACAGATAAAGTTTCTGTCATTCAATTTCTTATTCGACATGTACTTTACTCGCATAGAAAGGTTGGATGGAAACCTGGTTAATGATTATGATGAGTGTGAAGCAGTTAGCTTTAAGATACTGTTACTGTGGGTTTAAGGAGGATCAACTTTGTTTTGACTATATACAGTATCTGAGAAACCATCTCTGTTTTGAAGGTTTCAAACTGGAGAAAGCACTTTATACATGTGTTTGAATTTACATACAGTGGCTTGCGAAAGTATTCACCCCCCTTGGCATTTTCCCTATTTTCTTGCATTACAACCTGGAATTAAGTTGGATTTTTGGGGGGTTTGTATCATTTGATTTACACAACATGCCAACACTTTGAAGATGCAAAATACTTTTTTTTGTGAAACAAACAAGAAATAAGACAAAAAAACAGAACCTGAGCTTGCATTACTATTCACCACCCCAAAGTCAATACTTTGTAGAGCTCCAATTACAGCTGCAAGTCTCTTGGGGTATGTCTCTATAAGCTTGGCACATCTAGCCACTGGGATTTTTGCCCATTCTTCAAGGCAAAACTGCTCTAGCTCCTTCAAGTTGGATGGGTTCCGCTGGTGTACAGCAATCTTTAAGTCATACCACAGATTCTCAATTGGATTGAGGTCTGGGCTTTGATTAGGCCATTCCAATATATTTAAATGTTTCCCCTTAAACCACTCAAGTGTTGCTTTAGCAGTATGCTTAGGGTCGTTGTCCTGCTGGAAAATGAACCTCTGTCCCAGTCTCAAATCTCTGGAAGACTGAAACAGGTTTCCCTCAAGAATTTCCCTGTTTTTAGCGCCATCCATCATTCCTTCAATTCTGACCAGTTTCCCAGTCCCTGCCGATGAAAAATATCCCCACAGTATGATGCTGCCACCACCATGCTTCACTGTGGGGATGGTGTTCTCGGAGTGATGAAACTTCTTCCATATGTTTGGGGAGTCTCCCACATGGCTTTTGGAGAAACACCAAATGTGTTTGCTTATTTTTGTCTTTAAGCAATGGCTTTTTTCTGGCCACTCTTCCATAAAGCCCAGCTCTGTGGAGTGTACGGCTTAAAGTGGTCCTATGGACAGATACTTCAATCTCCGCTGTGGAGCTTTGCAGCTCCTTCAGGTTTATCTTTGGTCTCTTTGTTGCCTCTCTGATTAATGCCCTCTTTGCCTGGTCCATGAGTTTTGGTGGGCGGCCCTCTCTTGGCAGGTTTGTTGTGGTGTCATATTCTTTCCATTTTTTTATTACGGATTTAATGGTGCTCCGTGGAATGTTCAAAGTTTCTGATATTTTTTTATAACCCAACCCTGATCTGTACTTCTCCACAACTTTGTCCCTGACCTGTTTGGAGAGCTCCTTGGTCTTCATGGTGCCGCTTGCTTGGTGGTGCCCCTTGCTTAGTGGTGTTGCAGACTCTGGGGCCTTTTAGAACAGGTGAATATATACTGAGATCATGTGACACTTAGATTGCACACAGGTGGACTTTATTTAACTAATTATGTGACTTCTGAAGGTAATTGGTTGCACCAGATTTTATTTAGGGGCTTCATAGCAAAGGGGGTGAATACACATGCCACACCACTTTGCCGTTATTTATTTTTTAGAATTTTATAAAACAAGTAATTTTTTTCATTTCACTTCACCAATTTGGACTATTTTGTGTATTTCCATTACATAAAATCCAAATAAAAATCCATTTAAATTTCAGGTTGTAATGCAACAAAATAGGAAAACTCCAAGGGCAATGAATACTTTTGCAAGGCACTGTAATTCAAGGCCAGTGCTGTATATAATGTTCTGAGAAAGGGTTCTTTGACCATTACTGTAATCATACTATTTTTTGGTCCACCACATAGAACTTAATGGCAGCCTAGCAGGTATTACAAAGCCAACATTAGGTCTCCGTGGTGTATTCACCGACTGTAAGTGCCATTAATCATTGTGCAGCACGGTGCCTTATACCATTATACCAATGGCTTTCATGGATAACAATAATATGCTATTTTCAATGATAATTTTTCAATGTTCATACGAAGAGTTTCATTACAATTCCAAGATGCTATATATATATAGAGATTGTCAGATATTTTGGTAAATTCGTTTATTTTGTTTAAAGAACTGGCATGGGGTTGTTAATGACATACATTTTCTTTGAAATCTATCACTACAAGGTTTCTATTCATACAAACAATCATATTTTGTAGCAAAATGCTATATATCCACCTCACTTTCAGAGACAAAAGTAAGGAGCACTGCAAGGTTTTACACAGTCAAATGTGATGTTCACACCCTGTTGTTTTGTCTAAGCCTCGTCAGCCACCAGCCTCTGGGGCACCTTGGCAATTTATGAAGCCAGGTCAGTCAGACAGTCAGACAGTCAGCCAGTCAGTCAGTCAGTCAGTCAGGATAAATCACAAGCTGTCTCTCTGTCTTACTCTCATCCTCCCAGCCAGGTCTAATCAGCCGCTGGACGCTACTCCAGCTCAGGAGTCATCTTCAGTCCTCCTCATCCTCATTGACAATGCAGTGACCTTAAGCATTGACACGAATCTAGTATCTGACGTCACCGCCCCTGCCCCGCCATTGAAACTGCCGCGAAAGATTCCAGCCTCACTGACTGTGTGCCGTTTTCCCATCAGCCCTGCAATTTGAATCAGGTGTACTTTAAATGCATACAGTTGGGTCTGTGTGGCTTTGAGTGGTCGTGCGGAGGGCAAGAAAGTAACCACAATGTATTTTCAGACATCAAAACACACTTAGTTATTCAAACCATGCCCAGCATAGCTGGGACTAGTCCTGCTACAATATGGCAATTAGTTCCGTTCCACTCCAAAATCTTTAATCTTCTAGAAATGTTTTGAAGAAAAGAGACAGAGATTGTAAAAATTGTAACAATCTTCTTTCTCACCGTTCTGTCAGGGTTGATCGACACACCACCAGTAGAATAATTCAGTAATGAAACACAAAATGTCAAACTGCAACCCGTACAGACGCGTCGAACTCCTTAGAATACTGAATTCTCCACAACGTCTGTCTGCAGCAAGAGGTCTGCACGCACCCTGATGCTTCTTCAAACAGAACAAAATGGAGATTGAAATAGGCCTATCAGCAACAGTAAGCACACATAACAAGGATGGAGAATGTAACCACACACAGTAGAAAGGAAAAGCTGGCCTTCAGGCAGTTACAAGATCTCTGCTGTGCAAACGATGCCATCTCCAGGACTTTGACATGTGCTAATGATCTTGCTCCGATACAATACACAACACAATGACAACCTCTTTCAAATTCTCCACAATAGCCTAACCTCGGCTTGTATTGTGTTCGAAATCTCGAAACGATTCTATTCTTTTACTCACAATAATCCAAAGAAATAGATATATACAATGTACAAAGTAAGTTGGTTACAAGCTTGGTACCACACAACCAAAGATACAGGGCAGGTAGACCCACCTACCCACACCAGGCTCCACACCGGGCCCCTCCTCTCCCAGCCCAGTAGCCTGTGAGACAGACAGTACGGTGTAGGGAGTTGAGGAGTGGACTGACTCCTTCTCCCCACCATCACCACCATCATCACCATCATCATCCTCATCATCACTGTGATCATCCTCCTCCAGTCTGTTGGGCTAATTTAATCCCCAGCCCTCTGGTGCCAGCCACAGGCCTGATTCTGGCCATGCCTGCGTCAAATAAACCAGATTAAAACAGCCTAATCTACGGGGCTCGAGGACGATGCAGTGTGTACGTGTGTCCCTGCGTCCAAGAGGACTTGGTCCTATCCATCTCATTACTGAGAGCATGCCAGAAATAAGAGTGTAAGTTAATAAGGAAGGCATGGTCGTAGACAGCTTCTCTTGATGAGGCATTACCTTAATGCAAGGTCTTGCCTCTGAAATGAAGGAATTGAACATATTTTGAATACCTGAGATAGTTTTAACCGCATCACAATTTTGTATGAAAATTCACTCTAAACAACTGGTGTCTGGAATGGTGATATGGTTGAAATTATTATATAAATACTTGCTTTTGGCAGGTTCAGGGGCTTCAAATAATTTTGTGCGTGTGTTTTTGCGAGTGTGTGTATGTGGTGCTGGAAGAGATAATTAAGTTGAGTTCCATTGAGTTCAAAAGGAAGAGGTCCCAAATGTCATAGTGATTAGTTAGCTTGTATCTGGATGACATACTAATGGCTGTGTCTGTGTACATCCTCTACCTGCAATTCAAACAAACTAGTTTGAGGCAATTTCTTTTCCCTTTCAATTATAGTAAATTATGTGTTGTGGAATTGTGTGTTAAAGAAAATTGATTCACTTTATTAGGGAGTGGGGTCAAAGCTTGTCATGGCAAGAACACACTTTCCTAATTTAAATCGGTTATATGAAATAGCTTATTTTCTCCCCAATGCCCCTCAGTCTATTGAGTCATATCAGCAATCTCCCACATTCTCCTCCTCTTTTTATAAGGGATGAACTGTAAAAAGAATTTCTGGTAGTAAAATAGCAGAGATGGTGTGAACGAACGAATCAACAGCACTGGGCATCTAAAAGCAAAAGCACTTCTCAAGCGATGCCAAATTGAGCTATAACTTCATATATTTTAGAGAGAGGGTAATCTTACTGTTTTGAAATCCCCACTCAGTATTCCGCTGCCACTTCATAGGACCGTGGCCTTCTGCCATGCAGTCAGTTCTTGTGTGGACTGACTCTAATGGAGGCTGCTGAGAGGAGGACGGCTCATAATAATGGCTGGAACGGAGCGAACGGAATGGTACCAAACACATACAGTAGAAACCATGTGTTTGATGTATTTGATACCATTCCACCTATACCGCTCCAGCCATGACCACGAGTCTGTCCTCCCCAATTAAGGTGCCACCAACCTCCTATGACTGACTCCATGGAGGCGTAACAGCTTTCTGTTACCTTCTTTCTATTCCTCTTACTTCAGTAATCAAATGGATAGTCTGTTGGTGGTATTGTGAACGTGCTCTTCTTACCTAGGTGTAGGTGTTATACTGTATAGCACACAGCTCTAGCTATTCTTTCCCAACCGTTGACTACTAACAGACTACTCAATTATTGTCGATACATCTAACATCTGTATGATCTTATTGATCTTTTTTTTAAGTGAACACTTTTAATTATAGGTTTAATGTCTGGATGCATGCCATATCTGAATGGTTTAATTTGTCTAATTTGCTGTTAATTTAGCTTTTCACCATATGTAGTAACTTCTGAGGCAAAGAATCACTCTGGGTGAAGCTGAAGCAGGGCTGAGGTTCATACCTCCCATTTCACCCCTTATCACTGTAGCACACTAATGAGTGTTGCCTAGTAACCAGTGAAACAGCTCTCATGAAGTTAGCTTTTCAAAGACAGTCAGGCTTGATGGGATTTTTTCTTCTAAACTTGCTTTTCATGTGCCATCTGTATCCACATTAACATCAGAAAGGTCATCCTCTGCTTGAAAAACAATTACAGTGCGTTCATAATTAACCACCATTTAGGATTTTTTTATGCAATAACAACTCAGATGACTGTATCCATGTCTGTCCAGAAGGCAGGTTAGTCATTAGGCTCTGGGCTTGCTGTAACATATTTTTGATCCATCCATTCCTCAGTCTTTTACCTGCTTTGGCAACATCTGCTCTTGTTGATACTTAATTTTTTATTGAATTTGATTAGCTATCTTTCTTCTTCTATAGAAGCGTAAATCAATTGAGGAATGATGTGATATACATTATGACATATAGAGACACACATACATTTAGCAAATTATATTTCTACTCACTTCTATGGTTGCCCTCTCAACCTCAATTACCTAAACAAATGTACAGCTCCACTTAATCCATATATGTATAACTTGCATAGTTTCAGAGCATATGGTTGTAGTTGGATTAGCATTTCATATTCTGTCAGACAAGCCTAAATATGGCCATGGGGGCGGCTGGACAAAAGCTCTCCAGTGTGAAGAAGAAAAGCTTGAAATGGAATTACCACCACTCAAATCATGGCCTGTAACATCATATTATCACACATTTAAATACCCTGAATACTCTCCCATCATGAAATAATGATTTCCGTTGAGACTTGTAGAGAGAATGAGCCAAATATGAGTAAAATTAGAAGCAATGCAGAATGTGTCGTCCGTGATTATTCTGCAGGTGATTATCTTGCACCTGCAAAAGCCAAATAATGCATTTTTATTGCATGATTATCCAGCGTGTGGATTCTGAGTGTTGTCATTCAGCTCAAAATTGCTCACCCAGAGAATTCTATTGAGGTTAGATCAATGCTGTGCTCATAAGAGAGAGAGAGAGCATCCAAATGTAATCCACTCAGTGGAGAGGGTCATTTCTACATGAGTTCCTTTGTCTGTCCAAAAGTAGATTCCCAGTAGCCGCCAGTCCTAGCTTGGTATCAATTTAGTAGATTGGTCATCTTAATTTAAACCAAGATAGATTATCTACTATGGATCTACAGTTGAAGTCGGAACTTTACATACACCTTAGCCAAATACATTTATACTCTGTTTTTCACAATTCCTGACATTTAATCCTAGTAAAAATTCCCTGTTTTAGGTCAGTTAGGATCACCACTTTATTTTAAGAATGTGAAATGTCAGAATAATAGTAGAGAGAATGATTTCTTTCAGCTTTTATTTCTTTCATTACATTCCCAGTGGGTCAGAGGTTTGCATACACTCAATTAGTATTTGGTAGCATTGCCTTTAAATTGTTTAACTAGGGTCAAACATTTCGGGTAGCCTTCCACAAGCTTCCCACAATAAATTGGGTGAATTTTGGCCCATTCCTCCTGACAGAGCAGGTGTAACTGAGTCAGGTTTGTAGGCCTCCTTGCTCGCACATGCTTTTTCTGTTCTGCCCACACATTTTCTATAGGATTGAGTTCAGGGCTTTGTGATGGCCACTCCAATACCTTGACTTTGTTGTCCTTAAGCCATTTTGCCACAACTTTGGAAGTATTGAAGAACCATTTGTGACCAAGCTTTAACTTCCTGACTGATGTCTTGAGATGTTGCTTAAATATATCCAGATAATTTTCCTACCTCATGATTCCATCTATTTTATGAAGTGCACCAGTCCCTCCTGCAGCAAAGCACCTCCACAGCATGATGCTGCCACCCCCGTGTTTCACGGTTGGGATGGTGTTCTTCGGCTTGCAAGCAGCCCCCTTTTTCCTCCAAACATAATGATGGTCAATATGGCCAAACAGTTCTATTTCTGTTTCATCAGACCAGAGGACATTTCTCCAAAAAGTACGATCTTTGTCCCCATGTGCAGTTGCAAGTCTGGCTTTTTTATGGCGGTTTTGGAGCAGTGGCTTCTTCCTTGCTGAGCGGCCTTTCAGGTTATGTCGATATAGGACTAGTTTTACTGTGGATATAGATACTTTTGTACCTGTTTCCTCCAGCATCTTCACAAGGTCCTTTGCTGTTGTTCTGGGATTGATTTGCACTTTTCTCACCAAAGTATGTTCATCTCTAGGAGACAGAACGCGTCTCCTTCCTGAGGGGTATATAATAATAATATGCCATTTAGCAGACGCTTTTATCCAAAGCAACTTACAGTCATGTGTGCATACATTTTTACGTATGGGTGGTCCCGGGGATCTAACCCACTACGCTGGTGTTACAAGCGCCATGCTCTACCAATTGAGCTACAGAGGACCACGCTGTGTATGACGGCTGCGTGGTCCCATGGTGTTTATACTTGCGTACTATTGTTTTTTTGTTTTTTTAATTTTTTTCTGGGGAATGGGATCAGCTTAATATTGCAGATAGATTGTATCTTCTATCAATGTAATTGTCTGCATCACTTCCAATCCCCCATGTTTTTTATATATATACTCCCCTTTATTACTTTTCAACCCCGCCATCCTTTCCCTACTTGGAGTAAATTAGTGAACAACAATGCCCAGGCCTCTACTTCCGGCCTATACTTACTATCTACACCTTATGTACACAGTTAATTTTACAATAATTCTATTATATATATATATATATACAGTGGGGAGAACAAGTATTTGATACACTGCCAATTTTGCAGGTTTTCCTACTTACAAAGCATGTAGAGGTCTGTCATTTTTATAATAGGTACACTTCAACTGTGAGAGACGGAATCTAAAACAAAAATCCAGAAAATCACATTGTATGATTTTTAAGTAATTAATTTGCATTTTATTGCATGACATAAGTATTTGATCACCTACCAACCAGTAAGAATTCCGGCTCTCACAGACCTGTTCGTTTTTCTTAAAGAAGCCCTCCTGTTCTCCACTTATTACCTGTATTAACAGCACCTGTTTGAACTCATTACCTGTATAAAAGACACCTGTCCACACACTCAATCAAACAGACTCCAACCCCTCCACAATGGTCAAGACCAGAGAGCTGTGTAAGGACATCAGGGATAAAATTGTAGACCTGCACAAGGCTGGGATGGGCTACAGGACAATAGGCAAGCAGCTTGGTGAGAAGGCAACAACTGTTGGCGCAATTATTAGAAAATGGAAGAAGTTCAAGATGATGGTCAATCACCCTCGGTCTGGGGCTCCATGCAAGATCTCACCTCGTGGGGCATCAATGATCATGAGGAAGGTGAGGGATCAGCCCAGAACTACACGGCAGGACCTGGTCAATGACCTGAAGAGAGCTGGGACCACAGTCTCAAAGAAAACCATTAGTAACACACTACGCCGTCATGGATAAAAATCCTGCAGCACACGCAAGGTCCCCCTGCTCAAGCCAGCGCATGTCCAGGCCCGTCTGAAGTTTGCCAATGACCATCTGGATGATCCAGAGGAGGAATGGGAGAAGGTCATGTGGTCTGATGAGACAAAAAAATAGCTTTTTGATCTAAACTCCACTCGCCGTGTTTGGAGGAAGAAGAAGGATGAGTACAACCCCAAGAACACCATCCCAACCGTGAAGCATGGAGTTGGAAACATAATTCTTTGGGTATGCTTTTCTGCAAAGGGGACAGGACGACTGCACCGTATTGAGGGGAGGATGGATGGGGCCTTGTATCACGAGATATTGGCCAACAACCTCCTTCCCTCAGTAAGAGCATTGAAGATGGGTCGTGGCTGGGTCTTCCAGCATGACAACGACCCGAAACACACAGCCAGGGCAACTAAGGAGTGGCTCTGTAAGAAGCTTCTCAAGGTCCTGGAGTGGCCTAGCCAGTCTCCAGACCTGAACCCAATAGAAAATCTTTGGAGGGAGCTGAAAGTCCGTATTGCCCAGCGACAGCCCCGAAACCTGAAGGATCTGGAGAAGGTCTGTATGGAGGAGTGGGCCAAAATCCCTGCTGCAGTGTGTGCAAACCTGGTCAAGACCTACAGGAAACGTATGATCTCTGTAATTGCAAACAAAGGTTTCTGTACCAAATATTAAGTTCTGCTTTTGTGATGTATCAAATACTTATGTCATGCAATAAAATGCAAATTAATTACTTAAAAATCATACAATGTGATTTTCTGGATTTTTGTTTTAGATTCCGTCTCTCACAGTTGAAGTGTACCTATGATAAAAATGACAGACCTCTACATGCTTTGTAAGTAGGAAAACCTGCAAAATCGGCAGTGTATCAAATACTTGTTCTTCCCACTGTATATATATATATATATATATATATATATATATATATAGATATAGATATATATATATATATATATATTGTTCCTGAACTTCTTCTCTCAACCTCTCCGATCATTTTCATGATGTCCATCCGGTTTGCTTCTATATGCCATATCTTTCTAACTGTGCTCTTTTCCAAAAGCTCCCAACATACAACCTATATACTTATTATGGACACAGTATGCTTACATTATTAGCTATCTTTGTTATTATTTGTTGTTATTTGTTATTAGTCTCATCCTTCAACTCTATTCAATACCTCCCATCTATCTCTTAACGCCATCCATATAGGATTTCTATTTGCCATATATATTTCAACCGAACTGTGATGTTTTACAAAAGTTCTAAACCTTTCTATTCTCATTGCTTCTACAGATAGTGAATTAAAAATAAAGTATTATTATATTATTGATCGATTGACTATGACTTTTCAGATCACCCAGTAATGCTATCTGCAAGGTTAGCTCCAGGTAAATATTGCAATCCTTTAGCCATTCCTGGACCTGTGTCCAAAAACAAGCTACAAATGGACAGAACCAAAACAAATGATCTAATGATTCTGTCTCTTCACAGCAAAATCTGCAGTGCTGGGAAGATTGTATCCCCCATATAAATAACATTCTATTGGTAGCAAGAATTTTATATAATAATTTAAATTGAAAGATTCTAATTTTTGAATCCGGTGTCGTTTTGCGTGTCAGTTCATAAACACTATGCCATGGGATCGGTACGTAAAAAATATCTTCCCAACTATTTTGCAATCTATATGGGACGGCTGTCAAGGCCGACAGACAAGTTCCTTACTTTCTCCCACTTCAACTTTCCTCTTCCACTTTTGCGGTAAGGCTGCAATTATTTGGTTGTAATTTTGGGTAGAGCAAACATTTCCATATGTTTTTGTTAGCTGCATGTGCGACATAACTCCACCAGTCCTACCAATGATATCATTTACGAAGATTATACCTTTTTTAAACATTTTAAAAATAACGTTTTCAAGTTCTGTCGTTTCTGGAGGATTAAATTGAAATTGCAACCAACTTTCTATGGCTTGTTTTAGAAATAGTGATATTTGGGAGATTATTTCCTTTTCAAATAACTGCAAATGAGTTGTTGTAATCTGAATAAAGAGAAAAAGGCCTTTCTTGAACATTGGGTGAGACAATCTTACTAATTTGCTTGAGAACCAGTTCGGATTTAAGTATAACTTTTGTATGACTGAAGCTTTTAGTGATAGGTCTAATGCTTTAATATTTAATAATTTCTGTCCTCCGAATTCATATTCATTATATAAATATGCCCTTTTAATTTTGTCTGGCTTGCCGTTCCAAATAAAATGTTATATTTTTTTCTCATATAATTTCAAAAACTGCTCTCTAGGCGTAGGCAAGACCATAAGCAAATAGGTAAACTGGGATAATACTAAAGAGTTAATCAGGGTGATTTTTCCACAAAATGACAGGTATTTTCCTTTCCACGGTAGTAAGATCTTATCTATTTTTGCTAACTTTCTATTAAAATTTATTGAAGTGAGATCATTTATTTCCTTTGGGATATGTATTCCGAGTATATCCACATCACCATCAGACCATTTAATTGGTAAACTACATGGTAATGTAAAAATTGTATTTTTTAGTGATCCAATACGTAATATAGTACATTTGTCATAATTTGGTTGTAATCCAGAGAGGTTAGAAAATGTATCTAGATCCTCTATGAGGCTGTGGAGGGATTCTAGTTGTGGATTTAAAAGAAAACATGAATCATCAGCGTACAATGACACCTTTGTTTTTAAGCCCTGGATTTCTAATCCTCTGATATTATTATTGGATCTGATTTTAATAGCTAACATCTCGATGGCCACAATAAATATATATGCCGATAGTGGACAACCTTGTTTCACTCCTCTTGACAGTTTAAAACTTTCTGAGAAATAGCCATTATTTACTATTTTACACCTAGGGTTACTATACATGATTTTGACCCATTTTATAAGAGATTCTCCAAAATTGAAATGCTCCAGGCATTTATATATAAACCCCAGTCGAACTTTATCAAATGCCTTTTCGAAGTCTGCTATGAATAGCAGGCCTGGTTTCCCATATTTTCCATAGTGTTCTACTGTTTCCAATACTTGCCTTATATTATCACCAATGTATCTTCCATGTAAAAAACCTGTCTGATTAGAATGAATAATATCTGACAATCCCTTTTTAATTCTATGCGCTATACATTTTGCTAGAATTTTTGCATCACAACACTGAAGTGTAAGGGGCCTCCAATTTTGTAAATGGACTGGATCTTTATATTTTCCACTTGTATCCTGTTTCAGTAATAATGAGATCAGACCTTCTTCTTGAGTGTCAGATAATCTACCATTTACATAGGAGTGGTTAAAACATGCTAATAACGGTCCTCTTAGTATATCAAAGAAGGTTTGGTATACCTCGACTGGTATGCCATCCAACCCTGGAGTTTTCCCAGACTTAAAGTCTTTAATTGCATCCAGAAGTTCCTCCTCTGTAATTTCACCTTCACATGAGTCTTTCTGTGTGGCTGTTAATTTGACAGGAGATGGAGGCGACTGAAAAGAAAACATATGCTTAAAGTACTTTGTTTCTTCCTTCAAAATATAATTTGGTGAATTATGGGTAACTCCTTCAATTGTAACCAGTTTCATTAAGTTATTTTTGGTAGCATTCCTATGTTGAAGATTAAAAAAGAATTTTGTGCATTTTTCCCCATATTCCATCCAGTTTGCTTTATTTTTATAATATATTACACTTGATCTTTCTTGAATAAGTTTCTCCATTTCTTTTTGTTTTTCCTCTAATTTATTCTGAGCCTCTATGTTACAGTTTTATTGCCATCTATCTGTTCTGTTAGACTTTCTATTTCCTTTGTTAGTATAAACTCTTTTGACCTAAATTGCTTTTGTTTTCGAGATGAGTACTGAATTGCATGGCCTCTAAAGGCACATTTAAAGGTGTCCCATACAATAAGGTGATGTTATGTTATGTTGGAAAAAGTCAGTTATAAATTCCTTTGTTCTAATTATAAATAAATTATCATCCAATAGGCTTTGATTAAATTTCCAATATCCTCGCCCACGTGGAAATTCAGTAAGAGTAATGTATATGCCTATTATATGATGGTCCGACCGCATTCTGTCCCCTATCAACACTTTTTTTAACTTTTGGTGCCAACGAGAATGACATAAGAAAGAAGTCAAGACGACTAGCTTGATTGAGTCTCCGCCATGTATATCTCACTAGATCAGGATATTTAAGCCTCCATATATCTACTAGTTCTAATGTATCCATGACGTTCACGATTTCCTTAAGAGCATGTGGGTGATTGTTTGTGGTGTGATTTCCTTTACGGTCCATTGAGCTATTTAAAACAGTATTATAATCACCCACCATAATAATATTGTCTTGAATTGCTTGCAGGGTTGATAATTTATTATATATATTGTCAAAGAATTGAGGATCATCATTATTTGGTCCGTAAAGGTTAATGAGCTATATCTGTTTATGGTCCAATAACATATTTAAAATAATCCATCTACCTTGCGTATCTATTTGGACAATTTGCACATTCGGATCGAAATTACTATTAATTAATATCATCACCCCTTTTGAATTTCTTTGCCCATGGGAGAAGTATATCCCCCCCCCCCCCCCCCCGTTCTTTTTTTCCACGCAACTTCATCTCGAATTGTTGAATGAGTTTCCTGTATACAATAGATATTATATTCCTTCTCTTTGAGCCATGTATAATTGTTCTTCTTTTGTTATTATCAGCTAAGCCATTACAATTATAACTGGCTATACTTATTTCACCATACACCATAATGAGATACAAGTTTCAAGTCTATTTATCATTATATATGTTTGTAAATTTACCAATAAAAAATACCGTAATGATTGAGTGTCCATATAGCTGTACCGTGATATTTGCATTGCTACGGAGTAACCCTTCAATTGTTCTCCACTAATTCCTCCGCTAAAGCCCCTCCCCATCCCAAGTTGAGCTGTCATCCCAGTGATCAGCATCCCACCCACATCCCTCCGGATCCCTAAGGCCCCGAGAGGCCAGGACCCATCCATCGAAAACAGCACACAGTGCCACCCACAAAACAGAAGCAGATTAACCGCCAAAAGCATTTCCAATGCTGTCACCTCTATATATATATATATATAAAAATATTAAAAAAAATTATGCATATCCTATTTTCCATCATTATCAATTAATATGCGTAATAATGTCGGCAGTTCACGCGTAGGATTTTAACATATAACCCGGATTGCCATTGTATTACATTTAATTCATTGACAAGCAATTATTATCCTAGCAAATAATTCCAGTGGTCCATCCCATACCCCCCCCCCCCCCCCTCACTCCCCCAACATCCCCACTCCCCCACAACAGATGCCAGACAAGCACACACGCACATACTCACATACTCCAACACACTCAACCCCCCTCCTCCACAATCCACCATAAAATCAGATACTCAATGGCTGTTATATCCCAGAGCCCAACTCGAGAAATAACCTGATTTACGAGTGCACATACAGTTAAAGCTGATTGAGAAAGCATGCAGATTGAGCAGAAATTGATAAGAATGTGAGATTTGATGAATCTACTTAATCTATGTCAAGTCCTAGGTAATGGAGATCAGATCCACCCTCTTCACCTGAGACACTCTGATCCCCTGTTGTAACCATTTTCCCAAGCATCTCCGTGCGGTCAGACCTTTGATTATTTTGTGCCACCTGGGCCACAATGATAAACCCCCTCTCTGATTGTCCGAGTGTGACCCCCCTCCCCATGGGTTACTGCAGCCAGTGTTGCCAGCACTGCCACTACCTGGGTGGGCGTACCCCACCGGAATCCCCACCGGCTAGGTAAAAGGTCGTCAAGGTTCTCATTAGCAGCTTTGAGAATTTCCTTGTACAGTGGGGAGAACAAGTATTTGATACACTGCCGATTTTGCAGGTTTTCCTACTTACAAAGCATGTAGAGGTCTGTAAATTTTATCATAGGTACACTTCAACTGTGAGAGACAGAATCTAAAACAAAAATCCAGAAAATCACATTGTATGATTTTTAAGTAATTAATTTGCATTTTATTTAAACAAAACAACAACCTCCCACCAAAAAAGCCATGTTCTAATTATTTGTATTTAAAGATGTATTATTCTGCTTGTTATGTAGTTTTATCCTTTTATAAAATACTATACTTACTATAAATGTTATTTAATATTACAATCCCTATCATTGCTAGTAACGGGTGCTCCAATATTCGACTCCTCTATTACAACTTTTAGAATAGCCATGGAGTAGTCTTTGTGTCTCTGAACATTTGGTTGTCAATATATAGTTTATCCACCATCAGTGCAACACGTTTCCCTTTTAATCTGTTTTCCTTGAAGATTGGATACAGAACTTTGCGCCTTAACAACACATTTGTGGAGTGGTTGAAAAACGAGTTTTAATGACTCCAACCTAAGTATATGTGAACTTCCGACTTCAACTGTAAGTCGGTGGGTGGGTCTTACAGTGCGACAAGAGTATTGTCAAAGTACAGTGGGGAAAAAAAGTATTTAGTCAGCCACCAATTGTGCAAGTTCTCCCACTTAAAAAGATGAGAGAGGCCTGTAATTCTCATCATAGGTACACGTCAATTATGACAGACAAAATTAGAAAAAAAAATCCTGAAAATCACATTGTAGGATTTTTAATGAATTTATTTGCAAATTATGGTGGAAAATAAGTATTTGGTCACCTACAAACAAGCAAAATTTCTGGCTCTCACAGACCTGTAACTTCTTCTTTAAGAGGCTCCTCTGTCCTCCACTCGTTACCTGTATTAATGGCACCTGTTTGAACTTGTTATCAGTATAAAAGACACCTGTCCACAACCTCAAACAGTCACATTCCAAACTCCACTATGGCCAAGACCAAAGAGCTGTCAAAGGACACCAGAAACAAAATTGTAGACCTGCACCAGGCTGGGAAGACTGATTCTGCAATAGGTAAGCAGCTTGGTTTGAAGAAATCAACTGTGGGAGCAATTATTAGGAAATGGAAGACATACAAGACCACTGATAATCTCCCTCGATCCGGGGCTCCACGCAAGATCTCACCCCGTGGGGTCAAAATTATCACAAGAACGGTGAGCAAAAATCCCAGAACCACACGGGGGAACCTAGTGAATGACCTGCAGAGAGCTGGGACCAAAGTAACAAAGCCTACCATCAGTAAAACACTACGCCGCCAGGGACTCAAATCCTGCAGTGCCAGACGTGTCCCCCTGCTTAAGCCAGTACATGTCCAGGCCCGTCTGAAGTTTGCTAGAGTGCATTTGGATGATCCAGAAGAGGATTGGGAGAATGTCATATGGTCAGATGAAACCAAAATATAACTTTTTGGTAAAAACTCAACTCGTCGTGTTTGGAGGACAAAGAATGCTGAGTTGCATCCAAAGAACACCATACCTACTGTGAAGCATGGGGGTGGAAACATCATGCTTTGGGGCTGTTTTTCTGCAATGGGACCAGGACGACTGATCCGTGTAAAGGAAAGAATGAATGGGGCCATGTATCGTGAGATTTTGAGTGAAAACCTCCTTCCATCAGCAAGGGCATTGAAGATGAAACGTGGCTGGGTCTTTCAGCATGACAATGATCCCAAACACACCGCCCGGGCAACGAAGGAGTGGCTTCGTAAGAAGCATTTCAAGGTCCTGGAGTGGCCTAGCCAGTCTCCAGATCTCAACCCCATAGAAAATCTTTGGAGGGAGTTGAAAGTCTGTGTTGCCCAGCGACAGCCCCAAAACATCACTGCTCTAGAGAAGATCTGCATGGAGGAATGGGCCAAAATACCAGCAACAGTGTGTGAAAACCTTGTGAAGACTTACAGAAAACGTTTGACATGTGTCATTGCCAACGAAGGGTATATAACAAAGTATTGAGAAACTTTTGTTATTGACCAAATACTTATTTTCCACCATAATTTGCAAATAAATTCATAAAAAATCCTACAATGTGATTTTCTGGAATTTTTTTCCTCATTTTGTCTGTCATAGTTGACATGTACCTATGATGAAAATTACAGGCCTCTCTCATCTTTTTAAGTGGGAGAACTTGCACAATTGGTGGCTGACTAAATACTTTTTTCCCCCACTGTATCTACTGTATGATTCTAGCTGATCTTTGATTCTTTTGAATGAGACCGTTTTGGCTTGATGTTCAGCCTAAGTAGGTTGTGGTGAGCAGTGGTGAACATTGTGTGCACTGCCATTTCCTCCATCTGATCATGCCCGTCTCCTCCAATAAACTGAACAAGACTTCACATTATGTTAAGTCGACTTACGGTTCCTCTAAGCGCCATGACCTCCAATACCCTTGAAATCCTATCCTATACATCCAATATCATGGTGTTTACTGTATTCTGTACCGAACAGAAAGGCCATTGTTGGAGGTTTGCTATTCACAGGCCGAACCCTTGTTTAGATGTCTCTGTCAAGGTCAGACCACAGGAGAGGTGGGCAAGACCGGCCAGCCTGCCAATGCTGTGTCATCATGAGGGGCGGCCAACTGAATGTAATTACACTGCCTGATGATTCAAGTGCTCAGTGCTGGCTCCAGAGGAGTGTACACGGTACCCTGTTCTAAACGTGGAGATCCTCTCTTCCATTGTTTTTATAGACCTAGTTCTTCCCAAGATTCATGCTCACACACTCCTCATCCCACTGTGCCACCATTACATTGGTCTGTCTGTGGCAATATGATCACTTGCTGCTATTATTCTCTGTTAGATTGTCCAGTGGTTGATAATCTAATATATTCTCTAATGGATCCAATACTGTCCAGTTTTCTACATGCTGATGTGAGGAGAAAGCCCAAATGAGCCAACAGAATGATAACCGAGACAATACTTTATCTTCCACCTCAGTTCCTTCCACCTCATTAGTTCTGCTTAACTATGTTCATACGAGGCACCCACACGCCTTCAGTTTAGTTTTGTGGAGCTGCAATAATGTGTGAAGGTGGGCTGTCTGCTGTGATTGCTAGCTGCTGGCTCTGTCAGGAGAAAACAGCTGTAGGTTTGATGCCTCAGTGCTGCTTCATCATCAGACTCTGTCCTGATCAGTCAGGATTCATTCCCCCAGCATGGCTCTAAAACAACTCTTCAACCCCCACTTCACAATTAAAGATATTTTAAAGGTGCTTCCTGTTCGATTTGAGATTTACTGGTAAAGGCTTTGGAGTTTTGCTTATTAGCAACAACAAAAAATGTCCACCCTCCAGTATAGGCATGGGTCAGTGGACGTAGAAGACTTGGAACTGAAGGATGTTGGATGTTTGCCAGAGATACTCATCTCTATAATCAAAGTGACAGGCCTGTTCCATCAATGTATGCTCTTTTAGGTCCAATCAATCAACCAGACACCAATAAAGTCCCAGAGTCTCCTAGTGTCCTTTACATTCCTGTCATCTATCCACATCACATTTGCATACACTGATTTATGATTGTCTGTCTGTCTCATCCACTCACCTAAGTAAATGGATAGAAATTCAATGTATTGTGAGATGTCAATTAAATCGGGTGACAAAGGGAGCTTCCAGGCACAGCAATTTGGGATGATTTTTTTCAAATCAGCATCTGTAGCTGCATGATTATCAATGGTGTTTTGATGTCAAGGGAGAGAGAGATGTTGACTGACGGGTCTGGCCAACGCATGCGCTACCGGATCATAACTGACGGCCAGCTTCTGTGGGACAGAGAAAGACAAGAACTAAGGAAAATAAAAATAAAAATAATGCGTTGCTCTAGCATTTAATTATCCTGCCGGCTTCAATAGACTGTTGAATTGAATTTGGCCAAACAGTCTGTGGCTCGCCTTGTCTCCGTATTAATAAATGGTTACAGTTATCTCTGTTCAGCCTTCCTGGAAAACAGAGGCCATTTAACAGAGTGAAAGTAATTATGTTATTTTCAGGCAACAATGAGTTATTGTAGGACAATGACTATTGTTTGTGGTGTTGGGAGGACTACCATAGAGTGTGTCTGTGAGTGCTGTGTCGGGATATTTTGAGAGGAACGAGGGGGCCATGGGATGGAAGTTCCATGTACCAGAGGCTGAAATGAACCTGGCTCCGATTGGGGACAATATCTCAGAGCCAAATTGAAAGGGCAGTCCCACTGGTCTCTACATTTCCTCTGGTTTTCTCATTGAACTACTGTAGCAACAACTATCGGTCTTGAGGCCTCTTTCAGCTCCCTCCAAAACAAGTAATTATGACAGATAAATAAAAATAGTCTGTCTCTGTAATCACACATCTCCATGTGTAAGTATTAATGCATCGCTTCACACTGCGTACTAAACCAGCCCCAGACAATCTTTGTCAACAGTGGATCAACAAAGAATTTGCAAACGGCCTTGATTGCAGAGAGGATAATTTCCATCCGAAACCCATTGAAAACGAGACCCTGGTGGGACGACGCCATCCATTATACCCACATCAAAATGCAAGTTGCCCCGTGTGAAAGGGATTGGCAGAATAGAGGTTGATCATAATTGCCTAGTTAACGAGGGCCCGGGCAGATTCCCTCTGCCAAATCTATTCTTCCAATCCAAATCTGTCTCCGATCAGCCTGTTCTCAAGGCTGCGTGGTGTGATGATGCTGCTGGCTTCAGAGAAGAGGGAAGCAATGGAAACAGTCCATTCTGACTGAGAATTTCAGAGTAATGAAAGCTCGCCTCCTTTCCCTATCAGGGGCAATATCTCCATGCTGGATACTGGCCCTGGGTTGTTACCACTAAACAGAGGACACACCATTATTCCTCCCCCACGAACCCTCTTCACTGGTTTATATTAAATAGATATTGTCAAATAAAGTCTATGTCGTCTGGCCATCCCTTGTGTGTTAATGTTCTCCCATAATTGCATGTAGACATTGCAATAGCCATTAAATGTGTAAGCGTGAGGCAGAAGATGAATGGATCCTAAAGACATCGTTGCCATGAACAGCAGGATGGACAGCTGTTCCCTTCCATGACAGTCGTTTAACTTTGAGGAGGAACTGGGATAATCACTTGATATATTGGGTGTGTTTGTGCAGAGACACTTGCGTCATTGGAGGAGTGTGAAGTGTTAAAGTGGTTTAATGCTAAATAACGTTAATGGAGTAATGATTTTTACCTCCGTTGTTGTTTGCCAGCAAATGCCATGTGTTCATTTAAATAAGGTTTATTTAAAGTGTATTTACATATAACTAATATTGAACTATCATTGACTTTTGGAATTGAAAATATTTCCTTTTCGTTGACGTTTTCGAGCATTGGTTATTACACTTCCCCACCCTCCCCATACCCACTCTAAATCATGGTCACCAGTGTAGTGGCTCAGTAATCCAAATGAAGTCCTACCTGATTGGCCTCCCACCAGCACTCCCTCTCCCCACCCCTCTCCGCCCCAGCCCAACCCTGTCCCCATGTATATTTTTGATTTATTTTACCTTTATTTAACTAGGCAAGTCAGTTTAGAACAAATTCTTATTTACAATGACGGCCTACACCGGCCAAACCCGGACGACACTGGGCCAATTGTGCGCCGACCTAAGTCTTTGATGTCTGGAGTAATTAGCCACCGCCTGTGAAGTAGCGAGGGGAACCTCCGTGCAGCACTTCATTTTTCCTGGTAATGATGATATTTTCTTCCAGGCAACGTTCCAGCGCATTGCCTATCAAATGTGGCGAAACGTGCGGCCCAGACTTCCACAGCGAGACGGCCCGACAGGAGAGATACCTACCTGCAGCATTTTATTAGCCTCCTCACTATCTCCTCCTCACAAGACTGACCTGAGAAAGGTCACGTGCAAATGCTTTCGGATGTTGATTCGTCCTCACTGTGGATCAATTTGATTTGCGAGCACCATTTTGGCAAAGAGAGAAATGGGTACACACATTATGTGCCCACAAATAGAGGCTTTTTTTTATTTTTTTTATGCTAATAATCCAGCAATGGTACATTGAACTGTATGTAACTCATTGCTGAATGATATTGCTCCAGGGTGCCTTACAGTAGTAATGCTTATCCAGTCATTTGGCTTGTTCTTTATGGCAGACGTACATTGTCATTACCCCCACTTACTTTCATTAAAAAGCCATATTTACACAAAATGGGGCAATGTAATACCACTTGCTAAGGTCTCTCCCCCATTGATTTTATGAAGCTTGTGGCTGCGTGCCAGAATGGCAATAAAGCATCTACACCGTGCCAATGTCAGTCCACACCTCTGACAAGCTTGTATATTAAATGCCTGCTATGGGATTTAGCGTAGTGTCAAGATATTAAGATGGTCCTTCATTTGTTTTGAGGGGAAGGGTTGGGAGAGTTGGGCAAGAGAGTAATTGTGAGATGTTCCTTAGGGTCCATTGGATTAATATCTTAACCTTGTGAATAAATTGTACAACCTTGTATGAAGTCTTAGCCATTCAATAAACACACAGCCTTTTCCCTAACTGAGCAAAGGACATGGGGGTTAAATAACCCACAATTTATGAGAATGATTCCGATATCATCAGTATGATAATTGGTTTCTTCTGCCCTGCCATGAAGAAATGCTGTTCCCTGACCATTATTCTAAAGTGCAATGAACTGTGACATCACGTAAACAATGTAACATGGTATTTTGACCTCTTTACATCAGACCATTGTTTAGCTAACCCACACACACACTTCAACTCAACAGTTTAACCTACCACCTAATTGAGCTTTTAGTTGTCACTTGCTTGGGCTCGTTCAATCGATAGGCCATGCAAGTCTGTGTCACATTAAAGCAAGATGCCTCCATTGAGATCAAATGGGCTTCTTGGCCTTTGTATGGAAGACACTACAGTAGACATATGTGATGAACCTGCCCTGTCAGAGCAGCAGAGTGGACTAGTGGTCAACATAGTATGTCTGCTCCCTGGACAACAGACAGCCATAGATTGTCTCCGATGCTGACAATTCTTGGTTCCCAGAATGTTTCAGGTTGGTTAAGAATAACATACTACTACCTCTTTTTGGTCCAGTTTCTTAGTTTTCTTAGACTGTAACTCTCTTACCTGAACGTTATGAACGTTCTTCCTCATCTCCTTGCAGTCCACCTCTATGACAGCGGCACAACCTGCCTGGCTGCAGCTGCATTGACGTAGGATGCATTGTGGGTGTAAAAGGGTTGGTCATTGTCACGTGCTACTTTAAAGCCTGTCATAGAGCCAGCTCCCTCTGTGCTCAGCAACGGCAATTAATTAGAGACATGAAAGGTGGAGTAACATTTTGCGAGGTGAGCTCAAAGGTTACGCATATAACCTAGCTGGTAATCAAAGGCCAAACCAGTGCAATCAAACGGCAGGCAGGGAGAAAGTAGATGGGAATTCAGGAAGTGATTATTTACCTGCAGCATTACCTCAGAGGGCAAGAGGGGACTATGAACGACATAGGCAATCAACAACATTGTGTTGAAAATGTGTTTCGAAAAGGTTCACGATTAATAATGGCAGAGTTCGTTTGGCTGAGGTGTGCAACCTTGCGTAAAAAGGCAAACCTGTTGACACCAATTATGAAAGGCGCAAATCTATCCATTAAATCGAGTACTTTGTTGTTTGTATTCATTTAATCCTGTTCACACTTCCACTGTGATAGCTCTTAACCCTGTCAATAGATGAAAGCCCAGATCCTTTTCTCAAATTTCCGCTCGTGTTCCCCAGTTCAATGCTATACCTCCAAGGGCTGAATTTACCACATACCTCATTCAGTGGCTCTGTTAAACTTCTGCAATACTTGAATGAAGGACCATACAAGCTTAATATCAAAACGTATTAAACCTTCTAAATTAATACAGATCTGACTGCGCCACAGTTCGACTGTGTTGTATATAGCCAAACTTTGGCCTTATAGAAAAGGTTACCCCTGCCTTTCTCTGGCTTTCTCTAGTGTCAGTGTGCTCCAGAGAGTACCAGTTTACCACAGAGCCAGTTATTCTGACAGAACCAGTCCAACTAACAGAGGGAGCCAGAGGGAAGGTGCATTATGTGTCAAGCATAAATACAAAACTCTGATCCAGCCAATCATTGCGCCCTGCGGGCATCGTCTGATTGGCTTGGCCTTGCATCAGGGAACACTCTCTCCCCCGACGGCCATTACAGAATCCCATCATGGCCAGAGTCATTTTGTCTCTCTTGATTTCTGGTTCCAGTGAGAGACCCAGTGTGTGGTTAAACTGCTGCTTGTTACATTGAGGCAGTGTTGACTTCTAAATGCCGTCTGTCTGGCCGAGCTGGGCTCTTGAGTCTGGCCGAGCTGGGCTCTTCTGTCTGGCTGAGCTGGGCTCTTGTGTCTGGCCGAGCTGGGCTCTTGTGTCTGGCCGAGCTGGGCTCTTGTGTCTGGCCGAGCTGGGCTCTTCTACAGGCCTGCAAGTGGGGATGCAGGCCTGGGGAGTGGGGACTCCTCTTGGACAGAGGTCTCTCCCTCTGCTTAACACCTGAACTTCATATTCAATGGATATCTGAGTTATGTCCTGTAGATGTACAAAGGGAGTTCAACAGGGAATCAGGAGGAACAACATTTCTGCTGTTTTGTTTGTAGTTAAAATGTGTTGCGTAGTTAAAATGTGTTGCCCAATTAATGTTATTTTTGTAAATGGCCTCCATTGCCAATCAGTGCCATCCACATTGCATCTGGAGTAGATTAGAGACCCCTTGTCGATTTGGTCTGTGGGTTGTGAGGGGAATGCAAATGACTGATAATTGAGCCGATCATCTGATGAACCTCTGAATCCATTAGATAACTAAGCACCAGTAGATCACTGATGAAACTGAGGAAGGCCCATTAATTCCTTAATGAAAGAGCTCTCCTCTACTGGGGGGTGACAGAGGGACTTGCTAATGGGCCTCCCTCAGCACAACCATCCTGTTAGTCTGTTGTTCCCCCAACTGAAACCAAAACTATTGAAGAACTTCTGTTGTTGTTTGTGTCGAGGTTGTCGTCCCGTTGGCTCTATAGTGAATTACATAGGTGGCAAAATCTAAGCCGTGCTTTGAAGATCTGAACATGCAACGTGCAAAGAAAGAATAATCCTCGAAGTGTATAGCCCTCAGCTGTGGATCAATCTGGAAAGGCTGGTTACATACCCTGCTGTTTTGTGTTAGAGGGTGTAATGCACCTTTTAAAACGTTAAAATGGATAGGCCATTGGGGAAGTTGGCGGCTGGTCCCCATAAAACACACACACACACACACACAGAGAGAGAGAGAGACAGAGGCTTAGCAGTACATGTCTCTCTCTCTCTCTCTCTCTCTCTCTCTCTCTCTCTCTCTCTCTCTCTCTCTCTCTCTCTCTCTCTCTCTCTCTCATAGAGCAGCTATTTTTAGACCTGGCTCAACACCCTCAAATTAGCTATATCTTGCACTCTGCTTAGCCAGGTCCTTGTTTGGAAAAGCAAAGTATCAATGAATACCAATGAGTAATCTCCCTGGGCATTTGAGCTCTATTCTGGGACGATAACTCCCTATGGGCAGCCTCCAAGGGGAGCGCGAGCAACGTCATGTTTATTTCCCAACCCGTTACTTTCTCCTATGCTGGAGATTGATTTGTCCAATCTCTCATGAAATACCTTTTCAGTGGAGGAACGGCGGTGGTGACGCTCAAAGCCCTCCTGCTGGCCACTCACAAATATCATTGGCTAATTAATGGTTATTTACAGCTCAGTCTCCTGGAGCAGAATGGACCCGGTTTAGACCCCCTCTGCTATTTATTCTCAGCCATAAAAAATCATGAAACAATAATTATTTTTACATCGAAACAAAGAGTCACATTTCTTTTGCAGAGAGAAATTGGTATTCCAATTTGGTAGTCTACTTAAGCATTCGAGCAGCAGTACTTGAGAAAGTTCTAAGGAGGAGAAACTTTAAAAAGTTCAGTAAAGTGAATCTTAAGGATATTTCTGAGATTGTTGGAATCTGTGTAAAATGTTAATCACCCCTAGACACCCCTGTCTGAAGAGAAGGTGCTGTCAGTGAGGTTTAAAATAATCTTGAAGATGTGCCAGGTCTCTGTCCTGTTAGATGCCATGTTTCCACCCTTCCACACTCTTCCACACACAATGGACAGCCAATTAGAGGAGATTTCTGTCCAGAAGTATGACCAATGACAAGGTGTAATGAGACACATGGCCTTTCCCTGGTGACATTAGTCAGCCTAAGAACAACCACAGCCACAATGACCGACTGAGTTCAACTTCCTGTCCGCACACCTGGATGATCAAAGAGCTCAATTTCTATTGAAGCACAGAACGTATTCGCTTGACACCCTCTACCAAAGGTAACACACAACTTTCAGGATGGTTACCCCTCAAAGCCTGTTTCTCATCAAGTGTTTGCCATGCCCAATGGAATCGCGCCTCAAAGGATGCCAATAGTTGCCCTCAGGCAGAGGAGAATGGTCTTCTGCTCCGGGTCAACGGGGGCCAGTTAGGCTGCATCCTCAACCTAAACAACAAGGGGCCGTATTGAGTTCCTGGGATCATTATTCTGTCACGAATTACCCACAACCCCCCCCCCCCAAAAAAAAAAACTCCTTCCCAGGGCCGTGAGGTGGCACTTCATCGGTGGGTTATTGTGTTTCTTCACCGATGGGGATGATGCTCATGGTTTATGCATGGAGCCCTTTCCTCTTTGAAGCACAGAGAGACAGAACAGAGTGAGTGGTGCCATATAGTCTGAGTGAATGCTTAAAGATCTGTTTATTGACATCTGGTTGTTTTCTATTCCTCTCTGTAATCTGTGGCAGCACTGGTTGTTTTTATCATCTGAACCTGGCTGAGTGGCTGGGCTCCATTTTGTTTCTTTGTGTGTGCTTCATTGTGTGCCATCTGCCTCCTGCAAATGAACCCACAATGTCAATTTCTGTGTCCTTTTGTTCTGGCTCGGATCGCACCCACCTTGAAATGGGAAATGGATGTGATTTACATGTTTAGGAATGAGTGAGGTTTTGAAAATAATTTAATTTTATGGTAGTATCTAAAAGGGTGGTATCGTTAAAATAATATGTAGCTGTAGTCAACTTTGCAAATCAAATGTGTTCCATTTTGATTACTAAACTGAGCCAAATGGAACAATGTTCTGGCTGCAACTATGCCATTAAGGAAGGAAAGATGGATTTGTGAAAAACAACCGAACGACAAAGAGGTAGAAAAGTAACGTTCTTTTAAAAAGCCTCCCATCTGTCCATTTTCATGGCTCCGAATCTGCCAGTACTTCTAAATGAATAGGGTCACGTCTATGTCAACATTGTGAAGTGAAGCCCACAACTCTCTTATTTAAATAGGCCCATTCACTGATATAACAGACAAGTCCTTTGCCTTCAGTAAAATGGTACAATGCTGGCACTTCAGCTATCTTTGGCTTTTTCCATCACTGAATCAGGAGTGTATTCACAGCTCTTGGTTATCACTCACTGGCGTTTGAATCATGTGAGCGCATCATCACTAGGCTGTGAAAGGAAAATGTCACCTCCACAGGAACAGGATGGAGAGGAGAGGGGCCTCTTAAGTGGAAGCATGTTGTCGTCAATGCTTTCCAAAACCATTACCCAAATTAATCACAAAGGTTGTTTGCTATCACGTACAGCCTTTGGAAATTCAATCCCACCAGGGTGCCTTTAGTACTGTTGCCAAGTTTGAAAAAAGTACAAAGATGGAAACAAGTATGAGGTCATAAGTGATATGTCATACATTTTGGCAGGAAGAGGATCTTGATGGTTAAATGACCTTTTCCTCAATTCACTGCTCATTGTTTGTCTTTCATCAATCCACATCCAATTTCAAAGCAACCCCAGTAAAATAAGCAAAATGTCTGACAGAAGCTAAACATGATTTATTGGCTAATAGTTGTGATATACTGTACTGTTTCTGGTTGAAGGCCATGGGCAAGGTGCATTTAGAGAGTACAAGCAGAACCACGATGGCACAGTTAGAACTCTATTTTCAACAGCGTTGTTGACTCAGCCAAGTCATGGCACAAATTGGATCTTCCACAGAGCCAAGTTTGTTTGATCAAGATGAATCTGTGACACATCATGTTGGGAAGGTTTTTGTTTAAATCAGTGCTGTCTATTACATAACCGATTATGCAGTATGATGTTGCTTGTACATGATTTGAGAAGCGTGTGTAAGGCATATGAAGACTTTATGAATGCTCTATAAAGCTTTTATAAGGTAGTTATATTGTCTCTGTGTATGCATATTCGTGTTCATCTACAATTACTTCAAGGCTCTTGATAATATTCAGAGCTCCTAAATATGTTCATTTTACAGACTCTTAAAAAAGCAATACATGACTTAAATGGAAATGTGTAAACTTTTCAAAACTGGCAACTAGTTTTTGCAACTGCCACATGATGAATCTAGGGCATGATGATGAATGTACCTTTTGCATAATGCAATAGTAAGATGAAGGATTAGGGAGAGAAACTTTAGTCTGACAATGTTCAAAAGATCCGTTCTAAGCTTTTGACAGTGTCCTTACAAGTCACCATATTTTCAACTCCACTGTCTGTCAGATTGACAGGTCAGTAAAACAAAGGGAAAACCGTTCTATTTTTCATAACATACCCAACATATACACGTGCAAATCTAATTTCTTCTCCACATGCAAGTCCAGTTAGTGACTTGGGAGTGCATTTCCATGTCAAATTAGCTGTTCACTTCCCGAAACACCATGTCGCTGTCCATGGTGCTGAATTCAGAGAGTTAGCATACAGACCAGTTGTCGGAAAACGATGGAAAAACAAATCGGAACAGGCTACCTCTACTAGGCTACCTCTATGAACATACAAACAACTGACTTTTGTTCATTAAGATACAATAATAGGTGGGAGGGAGAAAGAGATGCACATTATCATTGGTTGAATACTATTCGGCAGTCTGTTGGCAGACGTGGGCATACTCACTACGCTAGTCTACGGATCTTATGGCTGGATTCGATTATCAGCTACATCCGTGGATTTAGTAGGTCAGTAGCTCATCCTTTTGATGTGTTTGTTGAAACAAAATCTAGCAACATTGTGAGAAAATGCTATAGATTTTTTGCCCATTCATTTTGAGGGAAACGTGCCTATTTTTCTACCACGTTGCTGTGTGCAGCCGCTTGATCTATGGATGTTATTTTGTTCATGGGTAGAGCGATTATTGTATATACAGAAAAATACTATACATTCATACATTGTCAGTGGCACTCTTAACATTATATATCCTTCGTTGTCGAGTCAGAATAAGTATTTTCTGCAAAGGGAGCATCTTTGATTGACTTGGCAATGAGCCAATCTCTTATTGGAAGTTGGTTGATGATGTAAAGGGTACTTGAACCAAATGGAAAGTCAATCTGAGCGAATTAGTGATTTGTTTATTGGCAACAATCTGACAATTCTTCAGGTAAGTTACATAGACAATTCAAAATGATACCCTGACCTGTTCCGATTTGTAAGAAAAATGAAATCGCGCATGGCGCTTGTTTCCTTGGGTCGCTTTCTAAATATTGCGTAGTTTAGATACATTTTGCATTCAAATGTATCTTGTGTTTAGAAGCATTAACACAAAGGTTGAAACAGTGGTGATGGTTTCTTTTACATTTAGTGCGTTTCCTTGATCATAGCTTATGGTTGCTAATAGAGGCATGATTAGCTTATGCAATATACAGTTGAAGTCGGAAGTTTACATACACTTAGGTTGGAGTAATTAAAACTCGTTTTTCAACCACTCCACACATTTCTTGTTAACAAACTATAGTTTTGGCAAGTTGGTTAGGACATCTACTTTGTCCATGACACAAGTAATTTTTCCAACAATTGTTTACAGACAGATTATTTCACTTATAATTCACTGTATCACAATTCCAGTGGGTCAGAAGTTTACATACACCAAGTTGACTGTGCCTTTAAACAGCTTGGAAACTTCCAGAAAATGATGTCATGGCTTTAGAAGCTTCTGATAGGCTAATTTACATAATTTGAGTCAATTGGAGGTGTACCTGTGGATGTATTTCAAGGCCTTCCTTCAAACTCAGTGCTTCTTTGCTTGACATCATGGGAAAATCAAAAGAAATAAGCCAAGACCTCCACAAGTCTGGTTCATCCTTGGGAGCAATTTCCAAACGCCTGAAGGTACCACGTTCATCTGTACAAACAATAGTACGCAAGTATAAACACCATGAGACCACGCAGCCGTCATACCGCTCAGGAAGGAGACGCGTTCTGTCTCCTAGAGATGAACGTACTTTGGTGCGAAAAGTGCAAATTAATCACAGAACAACAGCAAAGGACCTTGTGAAGATGCTGGAGGAAACAGGTACAAAAGTATTTATAGTCACAGTAAAACAAGTCCTATATCGACATAACCTGAAAGGCCGCTCAGCAAGGAAGAAGCCACTGCTCCAAAACCGCCATAAAAAAGCCAGACTACGGTTTGCAACTGCACATGGGGACAAAGATCGTACTTTTTGGAGAAATGTCCTCTGGTCTGATGAAACAAAAATAGAACTGTTTGGCCATAATGACCATCGTTATGTTTGGAGGAAAAAGGGGGTAACTTGCAAGCCGAAGAACACCATCCCAACCGTGAAGCACGGGGTGGCAGCATCATGCTGTGGGGGTGCTTTGCTGCAGGAGGGACTGGTGCACTTCACAAAATAGTTGGCATCATGAGGAAAGAAAATTATGTGGATATATTGAAGCAACATCTCAAGACATCAGTCAGGAAGTTAAAGCTTGGTCGCAAATGGACAATGACCCCAAGCATTCTTCCAAAGTTGTGACAAAATGGCTTAAGGACAACAAAGTCAAGGTATTGGAGTGGCCATCACAAAGCCCTTACCTCAATCCTATAGAAAAGTTGTGGGCAGAACTGAAAAAGCGTGTGCGAGCAAGGAGGCCTACAAACCTGACTCAGTTACACCAGCTCTGTCAGGAGGAATGGGCCAAAATTCACCCAACTTATTGTGGGAAGCTTGTGGAAGGCTACCCGAAATGTTTGACCCAAGTTAAACAATTTAAAGGCAATGCTACCAAATACTAATTGAGTGTATGTAAACTTCTGACCCACTGGGAATGTGATGAAAGAAATAAAAGCTGAAATAAATCAGTCTCTCTACTATTATTCTGACATTTCACATTCTTAAAATAAAGTGGTGATCCTAACTGACCTAAAACAGGGAATTTTTTTATGTTTTTGGCTAAGGTGTATGTAAACTTCCGACTTCAACTGTACACTCTACAGCAGGGTTCCCCAACTGCCGATTTTATTTGACCCAAGTATTCCCACGCATAATAAAAATATAAACACTACCAGTCAAAAGTTTGGACACACCTACTCATTCAAGGGTTTTTCTTTATTTTTACTATTTTTTACATTGTAGAATAATAGTGAAGACATCAAAACTATGAAATAACACATATGGAATCATGTAGTAACCAAAAAAGTGTTAAACAAAATATAATATATATTTGAGATTCTTCAAATAGCCACCCTTTGCCTTGATGACAGCTTTGCCCACTCTTGGCATTCTCTCAACCAGCTCCATGAGGTAGTCACCTGGAATGCATTTCAATTAACAGGTGTGCCTTCTTAAAAGTTAATTTGTGGAATTTCTTTCCATCTTAATGCATTTGAGCCAATCAGTTGTGTTGTGACAAGGTAGAGGGGGTATACAGAAGATAGCCCTATTTGGTAAAAGACCAAGTCTATATTATGGCAAGAACAGCTCAAATAAGCAAAGAGAAACGACAGTCCATCATTACTTTAAGACATGAAGGTCAGTCAATTTGGAACATTTCAAGACCTTTGAAAGTTTCTTCAAGTGCAGTCGCAAAAACCATCAAGCGCTATGATGAAACTGGCTCTCATGAGGACCGCCAAAGGAATGGAAGTCCCAGAGTTACCTCTGCTGCAGAGGATAAGTTCATTAACCAGCCTCAGAAATTGCTGCCCAAATAAATGTGTCACATCTCAACATCAACTGTTTAAAGGGGACTGTGTGAATCAGACCTTCATGCTCAAATTGCTGCAAAGAATCCATTACTAAAGGACACCAATAAGAAGAAGAGACCTGCTTGGGCCAAGAAACACGAGCAATGGACATTAGACCGGTGGAAATTTGTCCTTTGGTCTGGAGTCCAAATGGAGATTTTTGGTTCCAACCGCTGTGTCTTTGTGAGACGCGGTGTGGGTGAATGGATGATATCTGCATGTGTAGTTCCCACCCTTAAAGCATGGAGGAGGAGCTGTTATTCAAGGCACACTTAACCAGCATGGCTACCACAGCATTCTGCAGCGATACGCCATCCCATCTGGTTTGGGCTTAGTGGGATTATCATTTGTTTTTCAACAGGACAATGACCCAACACACCTCCAGGCTGTGTAAGGGCTATTCTACCAAGAATGAGAGTGATGGAGTGCTGCATCAGATGAACTGGCCTCCACAATCCCCCAACCTCAACCCAATTGAGATAGTTTGGGATGAGTTGGACCGCAGAGTAAAGGAAAAGCAGCCAACAAGTGCTCAGCATATGTTGGAACTCCTTTAAGACTGTTGGAAAAGCATTCCAGGTGAAGCTGGTTGAGAAAATGCCAAGGGTGTGCAAAGCTGTCATCAAGGCAAAAGGTGGCTATTTTGATTTGTTTAACACTTTTTTGGTTACTACATGATTCCATATGTGTTATTTCATAGTTTTGATGTCTTCACTATTATTCTACAATGTAGAAAATAGTACAAATAAAGAAAAAGCCTTGAATGAGTAGGTGTGTCCAAACATTTGACTGGTACTGTATGTGATCTATACAAATGTAAGAAAGGTTTATAATTATTATGTTTGGGCTTCTTGCGGTCAATTTGCAGTCTACAAAGTATTATGTACTGGCCCCCTGACCGTCCAAGAAAAAATCATCCCGCATTCTGAATCTAGTTGATGACCCCTGCTCTACAGGGCAAAATGCTTCTCTCTGTAGGTTTGTGTGTGTCGGCATCAGCAACCTCCAACTACCAAGCTTTTCTTAATTACCAGAATCCATTTCTATTACAAAATCTCTCTGGAGTACAAACCTACTTCTTTCTCACATTTAATTTGTGTTCACTTCTATGCACAGGTCCTTATTTGGTCATTCAGATAATAATAATTTAATCTTCCCCTTTCAGATCTTATTTGGTACCCCAGTATGTTAATTAATGGATATCATATTGCCTCAGTGTAAAACTCATGCATTTGGGCTATAGCAAAACTGTTATTCAAAACATAATTAATGAAATGTTCAGATTAAGGTAACAGTTATGAGGGCTACTGGGAGTCTAGGGTCGTCTGCTGTCTGCTGTCAATATTATCCTTCTCTGGACTAGTTTCTGTTCACATTACCGTTTTACCATGCTCACCTACTTTCGTCTATACAGTATTAGACTTGAAGCAGAAGCTCCTATTCATACAAGTTGGAGGCTTCTTCCTTGACAAAACACACTCATAGTCATGGTTGAGTTCACTGAACCATATGTTTGTTTTATGTTGCCTTGTCTACTTTCACTCTTGAACAGTATGATTCTCTCTCTCTTCTCTGTGGCTGCTGCTCTCTCCTGACCCTCATCTCTTTCTCTTGGATGGCCCTAGGCCGTTCTGTCTTTATATTGAATGTGTATGGACACGCTTGCCAGATCTAATACCACTCTGTCTGTCTCTTTTGCAGTGAACCAACCATAGAAAAAATAAGCAGTCTACACCAACTGAAGACATTGTAAGTGTCTGATTACATTTTTCCTTGAATCAACATACAACATTTCACAAATTGTGTTGTGCTTGCAGTGGTGTATGTTACTGGTAACCCCATCCCACCCAAATCTAATGAAACAACCTTCAAATCTATCCATTTCGATTTTAAGATCAACAAAAAAACCTTCAGTTCATTACATTTTCATCTCTCTTATCAAACTTAAGAGAACAGATAAATACATTTATAGGCCTACTCAATAAAGTATAATTTTTCAAATTATCTTTCTCAAAAGCGTTTATATATTGTCTCATACAATAATCTGTACTCTTAATAATAATAATAATAATAATAATCATGTAAAACAATTCTACATGCATTTAGCCTATAGCACCTGAGCAATACACACACACAGTGAGTTACTCCATGGGACATCTTATTGAAACATTGAAAAAGCAGCTGACGCACATACTGTCACACAAGTTACCGTATGAAGTTAGTGAATTGACCAGGGAACCAGAATGCCTGATGTCTTCTGGTCTCATTTGGGATGCAGACATTGTCCTGCTGCTTGCTCTAATGAGATCTCTACGCTGGAAAATATAATATTCACTACCAAGGCTACAACATGGCCCCCAAGTCAGTGGCCCTGAGGACTGTATATTAATCCAATGGAGTGGAGTCATCTGTGATCAAGAAGAACTAGGGAGGCAATAGAATAGAGCCACACTCCAGAGGAGAGTGTTCTGTAAGGGAACTGTTGTGTGTGTCATATTACCAATAGATGGCAGTGAAACATGATGACATTTTCTCTACATATGTCCCCTGAACTTCTCGGGCCATAAATATCAGCGTAGGAGTCCTGATTTAGGATCAGTTTTTCCTTTTAGATTACAATGAATATGATTACATGAACAGGGGAAGCTGATCCGAGATAAGCACTCTTACTCTGAGTCGCTTGATACATACGGCCCGTCTTTACAGTAGAGTATGTTTGCTTGTTTTTGCTGGTGGCTGGTTTGGAAAGAGAGTAATTAACGCTGCCTCATTTGACATGGTGGAACACCCAGTTCTCTCCTGTGGTGAATGGAGCTCCCTGCATCTGTCCCAAATGTCACCTGTGATTGATGAACTGCATGTGTCTCAATGCGGCTTCAAGGTTCTTCGTTGCTGTCTTCCCCCCCTACCACCACCCTGATCCCCATCGCCACATCTCCCAGTCTCATCCTATTAGCTGGCATATTAATCACCACCCATGTTTTATGATCAGGACATAATCCCACCCTGTCATAGTGGTGTGTCATTATAGTCCCTCCTTGTGTTTTCTCTTTGCCAAGTGAGTCCCTCCGCTTCTCCACAGCCTCCCCACCTTTGAGGTAGGGACAGGGGTGTACTGGCAACAATCAAACCCCCTTAATCTGTTTAGATCCAGGAGATAATCCGGCCAGTGTTTCCTGGCATTAAGTGCATATTTACACCTGACAGGTTGTTGTGGGAGATGGGCCAGATCTGACGGGAGGACAGTAGCAGGTTTATAAGCTCTTTCACCACCAAGGTCAATCCTGTCAGTGTGTCAGTGTCTCATAACACCTTCCAGAGGCTTTGGGCTTTGGGGCAGTAGTCTGGCCCTGTTCCACAACACTGATCTTGGCCTGATTCTGACTGTCTCACCCTCTATCTGGGGGAAGCCCTTTGAGGATTCTCATTACCTACCTCTACTTCCATTGATTAGTGTGGGAGACTGGGATTAAAGAGTTTAGAGAGCTTGCCCCCACATAGATGATGCTAAATGTTATCAGTAGAGGATATTATCACAATCACGAATTTGCAACAAAGCCATGAAGTATTGTGTTTGAGCCAGGTGATGAGTCGAACCAGGGAACACTTTATATGATTTTATGTTTTCCTCTGATACTTGGTAATAACTTTACAGTTTATCGGCTCACTGAGTCATCAATTTGCTGGTGGATGTCATCTTGCTCTCAGAGACTGACAACCATCTCATTCACTCAGTGCTCAGTCAGTCAGATCTCCCAGGGAGAGTGAAGTGAGTGGGATGGAGATAAGTGCTGCAAGATGGAGCCCCTTCATTTAATGCAACGCAGATTGACATGCAACAGAAAACATTCACGGTCACAGATTGATACAAACAACTTTTAATTCACTCTTGAGCATCATAGTACTGTTTTGGTGTGAATATAGCACTGTGATTATAAACAATTATAAACTGGGTGGTTCGAGCTGTGAATGCTGATTGGTTGACAGCCGTGGTACATCAGACCATATACCACGGGTATGACAAAATATACATTTTTACTGCTCTAATTACCTTGGTAACCAGTTTATAATAGCAATAAGGATCCTCAGGGGTTTGTGATATATGGCCAATATACCACAACTAAGAGCTGTATCCAGGCACTCCACGTTGCATCGTGATTAAGAACAGCCCTTAGCCGTGGTATATTGGCCATATACCACACCTCCTCAGGCCTTATTGCTTAATTATAAAGTAGACAGAAAAACGTTGGTTCACAGAGTGTAATAATTGACATGAGGAGCTGTGAGGATGATGTGTAAGGAGGTTTTATGGGGATGTTTTACAGGGTGTATCCCTCGCCCTCTGTGTCTATAACTCCCTCACCCTCTGTGTCTAGAACCAGACTGACTACTCCCCACTCCAGAGTGCATTAAGGCCTCTCAGAGTGGGCTTTCAGACCAGACCCCTTTTAGACATGGTTCTCTCTCCCTCTTTGGCCAGGGTATTACAGCAACCAAAATGAGCTCCTATTTCTCTGCAGACAAGGTTAGTATTCACCCGTGTCCCCTTGTCTAACGGGACAGGCTATTCTCCATGTTCCTCTTTTAATCTGGGGCATTATACTATTTAATTTCCTCCCTAATTCGTTTAATCAGCCGCCTGGTCCCGCTCCTCAGATAGGGCTGGGGTGACACCAAACGCAATTCACATCTTCTTTGTCCTCGGTTTCTACAACCATGCAAAACTCTGAGATTGTTCTTTAATAACAGAGTGTGGATGTATCCAGGTTACCATTGTGGGGCCGTAAATGAATACCTTATTTTGTCCCTTTGAGGAAATTACAGGGAAATGAAGGGCTTGATTTGAAATGAGGCCTTACTGTTTCACTGAGAATAGGGCCATACGGCTTTTAATCAAACAGAGTAGAACATTAGCAGTTCAATTGATAATCAGTTTAACTTTGGCAATTACAATTCTTCAGTCATTCTTTATCTTGGTGTAGGTTGCAAAGTCAACTTCTCTCCTCAACCTTCATCCCAAGGAGCATTACGTTGCCTCAGCAAAATGGATGACTGAACGAGATGCAAATGCAATGCATCGTGAACGACGACACTTGTCAGCATTAAGCAGTGTCTAAATGATGCAAGGTCACACAACGAGGTGGACACACTGAGGTCAGTGACTGACGAGTGAGAAAGGCATGTATAGCGTTAGCTCTGGTGGACCTTAGCCTACTCTGTCCGGAGTTAGACCCAGAGCGCTGCTACACTGCTTAATGAGAACAGACCAATTACATCTAATCGCTACTAAAGCCTGCATCTCCACTGGCCTCCACTGGCCTGGTTGGGGTGCACACAGGATTGTGGAATTATACGAGGTCTAATAGCGTAAACCTTTTATTTCATAGTAGTAATGAATGATTAGCCCATTTAGCTTTTCTCGTTGCCCTCTTTCTTGCTTCATCCTAAGTATTCCTCCATTTATTTAGTATTTATATCCACGTTTGCAGCAACATGCTGAATGTACTGGGTTTTACAGATGCGTGTGCACTACACTGCAAGGTTGGGCTGTGATGCTGTTGGCTGTGTCCTCTTCTTCTGGTTGGCACACGGTGCTCAGTAACCAGTGAGCTGATGGGCATGTTTCTGTCAGCTCAGCCTCATGAGCCTTATCCAGGCAGAAGTTAAACCACCCTCTGGTGAGGCTCAGGACAACGCTGATGGGGAAGAAGCAACATCACTGTGTTCAAAATAGCTGTGGGGTTGTCATTTTCCACTTCCCATTGTGTTCGCTGTGTCCTCTGTAAGCCAACGCGTCTCGGACACATGCATCTGGAAGAGATATGACAAAAATGCAGAGACGAAGCCTGCGAATGACTCATGAGAAAAGTGTGTTCCTTGAGAATATCGTCTAAACTGTCCAGGACATGTTTTTGACTCATTAGCCTTGTTACAGAGGAGGACAGTATATCCTTTACCAACCGAGGTCATGTGACCACTGCCTTGTAGGTGTTTATGTACCCAAAGACCAATGGAACCAGGTCAGATTCAGAGGCTGTGTTGTTTTGAGGAACCCCCTGAACCATCCAAAGTTGTCTCAGTGTCTGAAGCTGAACTTCTCACAGGATAACCCAACACATCTCCAAGATGGATTCCTTTTCATGTTTCTGGGCAGGCTTCATGTGTCTGGTCTGGCCATCCATCAGTGGTGTCCCACTCCCAACCAAACCGTTTTTTAAGCCAGGGGCATTTCTTGATCTGCAGGCTTCTCTTTCCTCAGCGGGAGAGACTCACTTCAAAGGTGTGGCCAGTAAAATCAGGGCATCTTCGTGCTCAACCGCAGGTCTTCTGCTGAATATTTTACAGTCAGTGGGCTTCTCCAAACTTTCTGCCCTGGATGTCAGCTATTGGAATTGTGTTATGATTCACCTGCTGATATTTGCAGACTGCAGATATTACTGTCACAGCATGTCTTCTCTTGCATGTCTTGCTTATAACTCTCTCATGTCAACTCGTATTGGTAGACGAAAGAGCCAGCAAAAGAGACATAGAGAGGGAGAGAGAGAGGCAGAGGCAGAGAGAAATAATGAGAGCTAGAGAGAGAGAGAGAGCAGTCCCTCGCATTAAGCAAATCATTTCATGCACGGTGGCAGCATTATGAAGAAGAAAAAAACAGCACTGAGGTGTCAGCTTCCTGCTTCTCCTGTTTGTCTCCTGGCCTCTAGAGGTCAGCTGTGTTCCCCTCTGCCTTTGTTCTTCCTCATGTGTCCTCATTAGTTTGATCCAGGTCACCTGTGCCTTGTTTTCCCTTTAGTATTTTAGCTGTGTGTTTTCCCCTTGTTTCTCACTTGGTTATTGCGTCCTGACTATGTGTCTCCTGCTTTGTCCCACCGTGTCAGTCCTAGTAAGTTGTTCGAAGTTATCTTTAGTTTGTTTTTCTCCCCTCGTGGAGTTGTTTTGTTTTGCCTCCTGTTTTGGAACATTAAATCTACTTGCCTGGAGTATTGCCTTGGGTGTTTCATTTGGGTCCTACAACATCTCCTCTGTGGCTAAGGGGTAGTACCCCCAGCTCTACACATCTGAGACCGGAGTTCTAGCCCGGCTTGTGACAGAATAACCAAGTCAATCATGGACCCAGAAACACTCAGTTCCCAGGACCTGTTGGCGGTGATCACTCGACATGAGGCTTCTTTCCAGCGCCATGAAGCCGTTCTCAGCCGACAAGAGGAGCTGATGGCTAGTCATTCTCAACTCTTGGCCGAAATGATGAGTGCCCTTCGCCAGCTCTTTGAACGCCTCCCTGGTCCTCTCCCTTCCCCCAGGTCACCCCCCAGTGACGACAGGCCTTCTCGGTTGGCGGAGCCCCGACTACCACCTCCCAAGCCCTTTTCTGGGGATCCAAGCTCTTGCCAGGGTTTCCTCACCCAATGCTCCCTCACCTTCGAGCTCCAACCCTCAAGTTTTCCCACAGACCGTTCCAAGATTGCCTACATCATTACCCTTCTTTCAGAAAAGGCGCTCGCCTGGGCTTCTGCGGTGTGGCAGTCCCAGGAGGCCTGTTGTGACTCCCACGCTGCATTTGTAGAAGAGTTCAAGCGGGTGTTCGATCATCCTGTCAGTGGGCGGGAGGCTTCCAAGCGCCTACTGTCTCTCCGTCAGGGCCCCCGAAGCACGGCAGATTTTGCCATTGATTTCCGGACCATAGCAGCAAGGAGCGGATGGAATGATGAAGCGCTGAGGGTCTGCTTTCAGGGAGGGTTATCTGGGCCCCTTCAAGATGAGTTAGCCACCCGAGAACCAGCTGGAGATCTCGAGTCCCTCATAGCCTTGGCCATCCGCCTGGACAATCGTCTAAGAGAGCGGAGAACGGCTCGCCGTCAGGTGTCTCAGTCCCAAGTTCCTCTGAGCAGCTCTGTTTCTCCTGTTTGGACTCCGTCATTCAGAGCTGCCCCGGCTCCTGAACTGCCCCAGGATTCCCCGGAGAGCATGCAGTTAGGCCGTTCCAGGCTTTCTCCCAACGAAAGGGAACGTCGCATGAGGGAGCGTCGGTGCCTCTACTGCGGGGTTGCCGGCCACTTCCGCTCCACTTGCCCCGAGCTTTCGGGAAACGCCTGTCCCCGCCCAGCTACAGGAGGGTTGTGATGGGGAAAATTAGAGCTCCTCCTACTAACGCGGTCCTAGCTATTCCAGCCACTCTGTCCTGGGAGGGCCACCAGCATCGGGTCCAGGCTATGATCGATTCCGGTGCCGCAGGTGATTTTATGGATGTAACCTTGGCTAAGGAACTTAAGATCCCTACCCAACTACTTCCTCAACCCCAGGCAGTTACTGCCTTAGATGGCAGACCTCTGGAACCAGGAAAGGTTACTGAGGCGACTCAGTCCCTGCGACTTACCATCTCTCAACACCAGCAGGAGGAGACCTTCTATCTCATTGACTCTCCCGAGTATCCTATTATCCTGGGTCACCCTTGGCTATGCAGACATAATCCCCAGATCGACTGGCCTACTGGCACCATTCTAAGCTGGGGTCCCACTTGCCAACTCACCTGCATGCTTCAGAGTCCCTCAGCCCCTAGTACCCAGTTTCAAGAGTCTGTTGACGTCTCCCGAGTCCCCAGTGTTTACCATCGGTTCAAGGCAGTGTTCAGCAAGGCCCGGGCTACTGCCTTACCGCCTCATCGCACGTATGACTGTGCCATTGATCTACTCCCTGGGTGCTGCCCTCCTAGAGGTCGGATCTTTTCCTTGTCCTCCCCCGAGCACGCAGCTATGGACACCTACATTAAGGAGTCCTTGGCAGCCGGCCTCATCTATGCCTCTACTTCCCCGGCTGGGGCGGGCTTCTTTTTTGTTGAAAAGAAAGACGGGGGTCTTAGGCCTTGTATTGATTACCGGGGACTCAACAAGATCACGGTTCGGAATCGATACCCCCTTCCTCTCATGGCCACTGCTTTTGAGCTGCTTCAAGGGGCTTCCATTTTTACTAAGCTGGATCTCCGCAATGCTTACCATCTCGTGCGGATCCGGCCAGGAGACGAATGGAAGACGGCGTTCAACACGCCCACGGGGCACTATGAATATCGGGTGATGCCGTTCGGGCTCACCAATGCCCCCGCAGTATTCCAAGCCCTGATTAATGATGTTCTCCGGGATATGCTTAATCTGTTCGTCTTCGTGTACCTGGACGATATCCTCATCTTCTCGAGGTCACTGAAGGAGCATGAGGGGCATGTTAGCCGGGTTCTCCAGAGGCTCCTTGACAATCACCTCTACGTTAAGCCTGAGAAGTGTGAATTTCATGTTTCTCAGACTCAGTTTCTCGGGTTTATTGTCACTCCCGGGCACCTAGAGATGGATCCCAAGAAGGTCAAGGCGGTCCACGATTGGCCCACACCTGCCACGGTCAAGGAGGTTCAACGGTTCATTGGCTTTTCTAACTTCTATCGGAAGTTCATCAAGAATTTCAGCTCGGTGGTAGCCCCCTTGACGACGCTTACCAAGGGAGGAGGGACCAAGATTCACTGGGGTCCGGAAGCAGCAGGGGCCTTCGAGGATCTCAAGCGCCGCTTCACTTCTGCTCCGATTCTGGTGACCCCTGACCCAGAAAGACCTTTCGTGGTGGAGGTGGACGCCTCAGAAGTGGGGGTAGGAGCCGTCCTGTCACAGAGGGGTGCGGATGGGAGATTACACCCTTGTGCCTTCATGTCTCGCCGCCTGTCTGAGGCCGAGCGCAACTACCACGTGGGGGATCTAGAGTTGCTTGCGGTAAAACTGGCCTTGGAGGAGTGGCGCCATTGGCTTGAGGGGGCTCAGCACCCTTTCCAGGTTCTCACAGACCACAAGAACCTGGAATATCTCCAACAGGCTAAGCGGATGAACCCTCGGCAAGCACGATGGTCTCTTTTCTTTAATCGATTCCAGTTCCTCCTGACTTACCGACCTGGCACCAAGAACGTCAAGCCGGATGCTCTGTCTCGAGTCTACTCTCCCGAGGTACAAGAGAAGCCCTTGGCATCGATTATTCCGAGGTCTAGGATCGTCGCACCTCTTCAGTGGGAACTAGAAAGAGGGGTACGAGAAGCTCTTGTCCAGGAGCCCGATCCAGGCGGTGGTCCTGCCGGTCGCCTGTACGTTCCTCTCTCTGTTCGGGCCCGCGTCTTGCAGTGGGGTCATGAGTCGCCCTTGACATGCCATCCAGGCAGTGCTCGCACACTGGAGTTCCTCCGACGGCGGTTTTGGTGGCCGTCCATCAAGAAGGACGTGCAGGTCTATGTTGAGGCCTGCCCTGTGTGCAACCAGGGAAAGTCGACACGCCAGCGACCCCAGGGACTGCTCCATCCCTTACCTGTTCCTCGAAGGCCATGGTCACACCTTTCTCTGGACTTTGTTACGGGACTTCCTCTATCCCAGGGCAACACCGTCATCCTAGTGGTGGTAGACCGGTTCTCTAAGGCTGCCCGGTTTATCCCCCTGCCCAAGCTGCCCTCGGCTAAGGAGACTGCTGAGCTCCTCATGAACCATGTCTTCCGGATATTTGGTATTCCCCTGGACGTGGTCTCTGACCGAGGTCCCCAATTCTCGTCCCGGTTTTGGGGGGCCTTCTGCAGGCTTGTTGGGGCCACAGCCAGCCTATCGTCGGGGTTCCATCCAGAGTCTAATGGCCAAACGGAACGGATTAATCAGGATCTGGAGACCACCCTGCGGTGTATGGCGGCCAGTAATCCCACGTCTTGGGCCACCTATATCATTTGGGCTGAATATGCCCACAACACCCTCCAGTCCTCAGCCACCGGATTGTCCCCATTCGAATGCCAGTTCGGTTACAACCCTCCATTATTTCCAGAGGAGGAGGCGCAGGTTGGTGTTCCCTCGGCCCAGCGCTTTGTCCAACGCTGTAGGCGGACCTGGAAGAAGGCCAGGCGTGCCCTCCTTCGGACCTCCCAGAGATACCAAAGTCAGGCTAATCACCACCGCCGGACGGCCCCTAGTTTCCGAGCTGGTCAGAGAGTTTGGTTGGCCACTAAGAACCTGCCCCTCCGGGTCGAATCCAAGAAGCTTTCCCAGAGATACATCGGCCCTTTCCGCATTGCTAGAAAGGTTAACCCTGTGTCTTATCGTTTGGTTCTCCCTCGCTCCCTTCGTATTAACCCCACTTTCCATGTTTCACTTATTAAACCTGTCTTGTCTTCTCCCTTTGCCCCCCCACGCAGACCCCCGCCACCTCCCAGGATTATTGACGGCCAGCCAGCCTACACAGTCCGCCGGATACTGGACTCCCGGAGGGTCCAGAACTCTCTGCAGTATCTGGTGGACTGGGAGGGCTACGGGCCAGAGGAGCGCTCCTGGGTTCCAGCCAGGGACATCCTGGATCCAGGGTTGGTCCGAGATTTTCGCACCCTGAGGCCAGGGTGTTCTGGAAGGAACGTCAGGAGTCGTTCCTAGAGGAGGGGGTCCTGTCAGCTTCCTGCTTCTCCTGTTTGTCTCCTGGCCTCTAGAGGTCAGCTGTGTTCCCCTCTGCCTTTGTTCTTCCTCATGTGTCCTCATTAGTTTGATCCAGGTCACCTGTGCCTTGTTTTCCCTTTAGTATTTTAGCTGTGTGTTTTCCCCTTGTTTCTCACTTGGTTATTGCGTCCTGACTATGTGTCTCCTGCTTTGTCCCACCGTGTCAGTCCTAGTAAGTTGTTCGAAGTTATCTTTAGTTTGTTTTTCTCCCCTCGTGGAGTTGTTTTGTTTTGCCTCCTGTTTTGGAACATTAAATCTACTTGCCTGGAGTATTGCCTTGGGTGTTTCATTTGGGTCCTACAACATCTCCTCTGTGGCTAAGGGGTAGTACCCCCAGCTCTACACATCTGAGACCGGAGTTCTAGCCCGGCTTGTGACATGAGGATCGTATTAGTTGGATCAAAGTGAGAACTATGTGAAATATCTGGGGCAGGTTTCTTAAACGGTTCTGACATCAGCCAGCGGTGATTCATCCGGATGCCTCGATGTGCCCAAAGCAGCTCTGTACGTCTGCTAACGCTAGGTAACATTTGGTTTGTTGAAAATGTTATAGATCACATTAGGAGGGAGGTTGAAATAGCTCTATTTATGGGATGGGGAAATATATCTGTGTGTGTGTGTGTGTGTGTGTGTGTGTGTGTGTGTGTGTGTGTGTGTGTGTGTGTGTGTGTGTGTGTGTGTGTGTAGTTGAGTGTGTGTAATTTTGTGTGTGTAATTTTGTGTGTGTAGTTGAGTGTGTGTTTGTAGTTGTGTGTGTGTGTCTTTGAGGCAGGGAGATATTCAGCCTTATTCCCTCTTTCCACACTTTTCAGGGAGTGTTGTGGTGTTTTCTCCCCAGGATTAAGCCCACTGACTACAAGTGGGTCCACATTCATTACCGAGGGAACAAACAGACACTGTCAGACACACAATGTCTGTCTGGGACTTCCTTCTCATCTCTTTCTTATCCCTATCTTCCTGTGTGGAATGATGGCTTCCTCCTCCATTCATTCTCTCCCTCCTCTCCAGGAAATCAATAGCGATGATAACAAGCTGAAGAGAGGTCCTCAGTCAAAACAGACCATTGAGCCTAAATGTCACCGTTTGGAGTCCAAGATGGATTTATTCTGACAAAATACTGGTTGCTATCTTTGAGCTGCCTCCTTTCCTTGTTGCCTCCCTCCTTTCTTTCATTCTCGTCATGATTCAGGAGAGTGTTATTTTACTTTTCTATACTTTCAAAGGCTTTGACTTCCTCAATCTCGGCCTGCAGGGGGCTTTAAACGGGCACCCCTAATGGACGGCCTGATTTAAGCCCCCACAACGCTACTACTCCTAAAGACACGCGCTGATGGCTTGGTTAATTATGCTGAATTGTGTGTTCAGTAAACTTAATCTGGCTGGGAAATATTTAAACAGACTAGGGAGACAAACTCAATCACAGTGATGATGCCTCTCCACTTCAGACTTTGCAATCAGCAAAGAGCTCAGGGGCCAACTCTTGGATGGATCAGCATGGCTAATCAGAACTTATTTTAGGTGATGGTGAAACAATGATTTTAACCTCTGACACATCTATGGGATTTCAACGGTGTGACGGTGTGTTGCCACTTTCATATGCATCTCACTGCACACAATAAGTGAGGCAGTAAAAAAGATACAGTACCAGTCAAAAGTTTGAACACACCTCCTCATTCCAGGGTTTTTCTTTATTTTTACTATTTTCTACATGGTAGAATAATAGTGAACATATTAAAACTATGAAAGAAGACATATGGAATCATGTAGTAACCAAAAAAGTGTTAAACAAATCAAAATATATTTGAGATTTGAGATTCTTCAAAGTAGCCACCCTTTCCATTGATGACAGCTTTACACACTCTTGGCATTCTCTCAACCAGCTTCATGAGATAGTCACCTGGAATGCATTTAAATTAACAGGTGTGCCTTGTTAAAAATAAATGTGTGGAATTTATTTCCTTCTAAATGCATTTGAGCCAATCAGTTGTGTTGTGAGAAGTTAGGGGTGGTGTACAGAAGATAGCCCTATTTGGTAAAAAACCAAGCCCATATTATGGCAAGAACAGCTCAAATAAGCAAAGAGAAATGACAGTCCATCATTACTTTAAGACATGAAGGTCAGTCAATCCGGAAAATGTCAAGAACTTCGAAAGTTTCTTCAAGTGCAGTCGCAAAAACCATCAAGCGCTATGATGAAACTGGCTTTCATGAGGACCACCACAGGAAAGGAAGACCCAGAATTACCTCTGCTGCAGAGGGTAAGTTCATTACAGTTAACTGCACCTCAGAAATTGCAGCCCAAATAAATGCTTCACAGAGTTCAAGTAACAGACACATCTCAACATCAACTGTTCAGAGGAGACTATGTGAATCAGGTCTTCATGGTCGAATTGCTGCAAAGAAACCACTACTAAAGGACACCAATAATTTTTGGTTCCAACCGCTGTGTCTTTGTCTCCTGAGTGGCGCAGTGGTCTAAGGCACTGCATCGCAGTGCTAGCTGTGCCACTAGAGATCCTGGTTCGAATCCAGGCTCTGTCGCAGCCGGCCGCGACCGGGAGACTCATGGGCAGTGCACAATTGGCCTAGCGTTGTCCAGGGTAGGGGAGGGAATGGCCGGCAGGGATGTAGCTCAGTTGATAGAGCATGGCGTTTGCAACGCCAGGGTTGTGGGTTCGATTCCCACGGGGGACCAGTATGAAAAAAAATATCTATATATATGTATTCACTAACTGTAAGTCGCTCTGGATAAGAGCGTCTGCTAAATGACGTAAATGTAAATGTAAAATGTTTGTGAGACGCAGAGTAGGTGAGAGGATGATCTCCGCATGTGTGGTTTCCACCGTGAAGCATGGAGGAGGTGTGATGGTGTGGGGGTGCTTTGTTGGTGACACTGTCAGTGATTTATTTAGTATTCAAGGAATGCTTAACCAGCATGGCTACCACATCATTCTGCAGCGATACGCCTCCCATCTGGTTTGGGCTTAGTGGGACTATCATTTGTTTTTCAACAGGACAATAACCCAAAACACACCTCCAGGCTGTGTAAGGGCTATTTGACCAAGGAGAGTGATGGAGTGCTGCATCAGATGACCTGGCCTCCACAATCACCCAACCTCAACCCAATTGAGATGGTTTGGCATGAGTTGGACCGCAGAGTGAAGGAAAAGCAGCCAACATATGTGGGAACTCCTTCAAGACTGTTGGAAAAGCATTCGTCATGAAGCTGGTTGAGAGAATGCCAAGAGTGTGCAAAGCTTTCATCAAGGCAAAGGGTGGCTACTTTGAAGAATCTCAAATATAAAATATATTTTGATTTGATTAACACTTTTCTGGTTATTACATGATTCCATATGTTTTGTTTCATAGTTTTGATGTCTTCACTATTATTCTACAATGTAGAAATAGTAAAAATAAAGAAAAACCCTTGAATGAGTAGGTGTTCTAAAACTTTTGACTGGTACTGTATTTTATTAAGGAAATATATACTGTATATATTATATACAGTGAGGGAAAAAAGTATTTGATCCCCTGCTGATTTTGTACGTTTGCCCACTGACAAAGAAATGATCAGTCTATCATTTTAATGGTAGGTTTATTTGAACAGTGAGAGACAGAATAACAACAAAAAAATCCAGAAAAGCACATGTCAAAAATGTTATAAATTGATTTGCATTTTAATGAGGGAAATAAGTATTTGACCCCCTCTCAATCAGAAAGATTTCTGGCTCCCAGGTGTCTTTTATACAGGTAACGAGCTGAGATTAGGAGCACACTCTTAAAGGGAGTACTCCTAATCTCAGCTTGTTACCTGTATAAAAGACTCCTGTCCACAGAAGCAATCAATCAGATTCCAAACTCTCCACCATGGCCAAGACCAAAGAGCTCTCCAAGGATGTCAGGGACAAGATTGTAGACCTACACAAGGCTGGAATGGGCTACAAGACCATCGCCAAGCAGCTTGGTGAGAAGGTGACAACAGTTGGTGTGATTATTCGCAAATGGAAGAAACACAAAAGAACTGTCAATCTCCCTCGGCCTGGGGCTCTATGCAAGATCTCACCTCGTGGAGATGCAATGATCATGAGAACGGTGAGGAATCAGCCCAGAACTACACGGGAGGATCTTGTCAATGAGCTCAAGGCAGCTGGGACCATAGTCACCAAGAAAACAATTGGTAACACACTACGCCATGAAGGACTGAAATCCTGCAGTGCCCGCAAGGTCCCCCTGCTCAAGAAAGCACATATACAGGCCCGTCTGAAGTTTGCCAATGAACATCTGAATGATTTTCACAGGAGAACTGGGTGAAAGTGTTGTGGTCAGATGAGACCAAAATGGAGCTCTTTGGCATCAACTCAACTCGCCGTGTTTGGAGGAGGAGGAATGCTGCCTATGACCCCAAGAACACCATCCCCACCGTCAAACATGGAGGTGGAAACATTATGCTTTGGGGGTGTTTTTCTGCTAAGGGGACAGGACAACTTCACCGCATCAAAGGGACGATGGACGGGGCCATGTTCCGTCAAATCCTGGGTGAGAACCTCCTTCCCTCAGCCAGGGTATTGAAAATGGGTCGTGGATGGGTATTCCAGCATGACAATGACCCAAAACACACGGCCAAGGCAACAAAGGAGTGGCTCAAGAAGAAGCACATTAAGGTCCTGGAGTGGCCTAGCCAGTCTCCAGACCTTAATCCCATAGAAAATCTGTGGAGGGAGCTGAATGTTCGAATTGCCAAACGTCAGCCTCAAAACCTTAATGACTTGGAGAAGATCTGCAATGAGGAGTGGGACAAAATCCCTCCTGAGATGTGTGCAAACCTGGTGGCCAGCTACAAGAAACGTCTGACCTCTGTGATTGCCAACAAGGGTTTTGCCACCAAGTACTAAATCATGTTTTGCAGAGGGGTCAAATACTTATTTCCCTCATTAAAATGCAAATCAATTTATAACATTTTTGACATGCGTTTTTCTAGATTTTTTTGTTGTTATTCTGTCTCTCACTGTTCAAATAAACCTACCATTAAAATTATAGACTGATCATGTCTTTGTCAGTGGGCAAACATACAAAATCAGCAGGGGATCAAATACTTTTTTCCCTCACTGTATGTAGTATATATCTTTTTTTCACTGCAACCGCCAACCATAGGATGACTCAGTAGCCTGCTCTCATTGAGTGTAGACATCCTGCTGCTTCCTGCTACCGCTTTGCTAATCATCAGATGGGGGAGGAGAGGAGGTATGGGGCCCAGGTGGGTAACTGGGTGCCCTGCCTTGATTGGTAACTGATTAATAGAAAAACAGCTTCAATGTGCCTTGGCATAGATTCTATAAGTGGAACTAAACCATGCCAGGAAAATGCACCCCACACCATAACATATACTTTTTATCACTTGTTTACTCAAGTGTTTCCTTTATTTTGGCATTTACCGGTATACCTACAGTCGGGAAGGACGCAGTTTGGGCAGCATGCACGCCAAATATAGGCTAAAGCTTGCTGCATTGTGGCCATAGACATAATCCATAGAAGGGTTTTGTAACCTCTTACTGTGGCAATTTGATTGTTAAACTCATGGGTACACTAGCAATGGATGCCAGTCCTGACTTGAATGGGAACTGCCATCTATAGATTATCTATGGTTGGTTGCGGCCTATGATTTCTTGATCCGGCCCTGTCCCCAGGCTATTGCGCACAGCTCATATATTCCTGGGACATCAAAGTTGGCCTCAGTGAGAGTGACCATAGAATTATATGGCAGTAATCTTATAGAGTAAAGTATTCGTCATCATTTAATTTTAGCGAATCACAAAACTGCAAGGCGTGGCTCCGTAAACAGAGGTGCACAATACATATACAGGGGAGGGTTAAGGGGAAGGTGTTTTGGGAGATGATTGGTTGGTAGATTAAGCCTATTAAGCCAATGCCTATGTGCCTGGAGTTTCTCCCGGTCTTTCTGTATTGGCTAACGAAGGCAGAGTTTGCCACGTTGGTCCAGCAGACGCTTCGCGCATTTGGGCGGAGGTGTCTGGAAATGAGATTAGTGGGACATGAACATTATGGTGGCAGGTAGCCTAGTGGTTAAGAGCGTTGGGCCAGTAACTGAAAGGTTGCTGGTTCGAATCTCCGAGCCGACTAGGTGAAAAATCTGTAGATGTGCCCTTGAGCAAGGCACTTAACTCTAATTGCGCCTGTAAGTCGCTCTGGATAAGGGCATCTGCTAAATGACTGAAATGTAAGAAATGTGATTTGAATGTCCTTTCTGTAAAGGCACCTCAATAGTCTAAAATTCTTTCCACCTTTCATTTATCTCCTGAAGAAGAGCTGAGGATGCACCGTGCCAATATATCCTTCAAACACCGGCTTCGAGGGTATTATCACTTTTATACAACGGGTTATCAACATATTCAAATAATGATTCACATATTTTCATAAAAAAAGTTATTTTGATTAATTTATTCATACTATTTCATCCTACCCCAAGATATAGTCCCGACACAAATCTAGGGTTGCTACCCAAGCCAAGGTCGTTCGTTCTATCAGTTTGGTTGCCAGAGACACGACCCAGTGGTTCAATCTTTTTTTTCAGTATCTATGGACGCGACCCATTGCCATACTGGCTGGCAACGTTCTTATCCCTTGCTTGCTAGCTAGCCAACTACGGCTAACTTACAGTCACATCAACCAGTGCAGCCAGAATAACAACAAAGTAGCTTAATTTGCATTTGTTTAAGCTGTTTTCTAGTGACATTTATTTGGATACGTACATAATACTGAGCTAATGAGGCGCGATTTCACCTGGCATAGAAAATGTGCAATCTCATCAGGACACTGTTGTTGAGAGGAGCTAGCCAACAACACAGCTAACACAATCACTTCAAACTGAAGCTGGAAAGACTTCAAGCCAGCTGCACTTCATATCGTTTTACCTGTTTTCTATTGATATTTCTGTGTATATATCCATAAAAGTATGCTGATTCATAATTTCGACTGGCTGAGAAAAGCTGCCTGCCTGTCTGTCTCATCCCGACTCCCGACACGTTCATTACTATGCGACAGCTGGAGATCGAATTTGAATGAAACAATGTTGCAAATGTAAGAGAGACAGACAGCAAGGTTTATACAAATCTCCGCTGTTGAAAACAAATGTTAGTCTAAAAGAAATGTGAGATAATGTCTTGATGCTTTTTATAGTGGAGATCAAGTTTATAAATTGCCTGGCTGGGCTGATGAGACAGTGGATTGCGCATTCAGATGGAACAGAGTAAATAGGCATTTTAACATCTTAGATTTTGCCAGTGGTAACTTGTGGAATAGACACCAATCAGCATTCAGGATTAGACCCACCCATTGTATAACTTCCGATAACTACCATCCATACATGAATGGCAAAGGCCAATGAAAACCAGCACCACACCATCACACAATGTCCCAACTCCAATGAAGTCTTCTTCACAGAGGAATAGGAGGAGTGGGTCTGCTGAGTTGAATGACTAGGTCCCTACAGACTCTACAGACTGGGGGCTGCATCACTGCACTGCTCTGCTCTAGCTCCTGCTTCACAGAGGAAGAGGAAGAGAGATTTCTCAGCCCACGGACAGCAGAGCAGACCGATGCCAAAACACCCAGATGCTTATTTAATTCCACGCTGGCTCAGAGTCGGCTGTATATTGAACATGGGAGCATAATTCTGGCTGTCTGTTTGTTGTGTTTAAACACTGGCGAGCCATCTGCCGGCGTCGCTTCATCAGCCGTCCCCCCGACTTCTGGGCGGATCTCCGCCACTCCCCACTGCAGAGGTGTGTGGAGCAGGAGAGGAACTGAAACCAGCCCACACACCTGCTCAGGGGAAAGAGAGGGTAAACTGAAAAGAAGACTGTTTTGGCTCTCTGTCAATAATCTTTTTCTGTTAATGAAAGGATTCAGTAACTGAAAAATGTATCAGCGCTGAAGAAACAGTGTTCATTTTGCACTGAGCTCTGAGTCAAAAGTTATGAAAAACAGAAGTGATTTCTCAGGGGAATGTCCTATTGAGGCCCGTGCACACAGTGAGATGTTTTGTAGTCAGCCATTGTATCAGGGCACACGGCCTCTCCTCCACACAAAGACACAACGGTGCTGTCCCCTTTCCTCTCCAATGAGTTGCAATAGCGGTGATCACAATGATGTCAGACATGGCACAGCTACCAACCCAGTGCATGCCAGATGTGAAGGAAGCCATCGTGGGCTTGTAAGTACTTGTCCTGGTTATCAATTTAAACATGCCTTTGCATGTTCGGTGGAACCACTGATAATGAGTCAATGTTCACAATGCAGAGTTGTTCGAGGCATCTGTCACCTCACTCCCCAGAGCTGTCCTTTTTTCTTGGAATCGCTCCCACTCAATGCTTTCTCAGAATGACCCGACAAGGATGCTCCCTTTGTCCATTGGGATCTCACTGACTGAGTACTGTAGAAGTGTAACCTGCATGCTATTTGGTAACTGGATGCCGCATGCTACTGCAACCAAACAGGTGACAGTAGTGCAAAATAGAGGTAATTGGCAACCCTTTTTGTCATAATACTTCACTATGGCCTTCCTCTTTATATCGAACTTGTGCTCTCTGCTGTCAAACATAAGAAGAGGTGGGAGATTTGAGCCACCAATTGCTTGTAATTAGGATTGTCCATAATCTCAGGGGCTGAGTGAAAGTCAGTTATACAGTAGTCTGTTGCATCCTGCATTGGCTTTATTTTCGACCTATTTTATCACACTGCTCATCTGTTGATGTCATTCAACATCCCGTTCACTCTGTATTTGGTGAATGTTGAACGTCTATTAGCAATGCATAGAGAATAGGTTTGCAGTAGAGCTGCTAAGAAACCACAGAGCCTCCCCAGAATTTTTTTTACATTTTACATTTTAGTCATTTAGCAGACGCTCTTATCCAGAGCGACTTACAGTTAGTGAGGGCATACATTTTACATACTGGTTTAAGTTTGCCGATCAGGCATTCCTGTAGCTCAACTTTCAGTTTTCTGTAATTTGCCACCTCTGCCACTTACAGAATGTGCTGTTATTTCTGATAACCATGTCATGGCTTTCACACCTCTGAGAATAAGTACAGCAGCCTAGACTTGAGAGACAAGAAGACTAAAGGAAGACAGTAGTAGTTCTCCCAAGGATGGAAAATCATTCTGTCTCCAGTAGATTTGAGAATTTCGAAAGATGAGCCTGCATCGTTTAGCTCTATCAGCTTTTTTTTTTATTTTTTTTATAATCCTCACACAACAACACATAGGCAGATAAGCCATTTTTAGAAAGTGTTCTGAAATGTGTTGGGAGCTAGCATAACCCCCATGTCACCCTCCGCTCACTGAAGAGTGAGATGTAGCACATTGAAATGTCAGCTCCTCTTAGTGTGGTCAGTTTTGCTGAGGGCTGGGGTATGATTACCATACGGCTGGCGTTACCTCGTCATCCTCCCCCTGCTTATCTGCCTCTCTCCTCAAAGATACGTGGCAGAGGGACACAACACACACAGAGCCCCACAGAATGTAGAGGAGAGCAGAGCCGAGTCAGCCCGTCTGTAATGGCTGACAGTCTGACACAGTAAACAAGGCTGATGACAGTGGGCAGCCAGTGGAATTGGAATGGGTTGAAACCATTTAGAGTGAGGTTTCGTTATACATGGTTTGGCAGCCATCTTGGATAAATATACACAATGTAATGTGTCTAATGGCAGTAACAAAGTTTAGAGTGAGTTCTGAACCAAAGATTCAGCACTGTTTACAAAGGCGAGGGTGGGCCTCCAAGTACTCTGTCACAGGGGCTTGGAAACTCAGTCAGGGTCTAAACAAGCTGTAGATGGCTTCTCACAGAGTAACAGCAAAGCTAAGCAGAAAAGCCCCCTCGTGTCCTGCCGGAGTGGTGCTGGAAGTGGGTGACAGCTTGACACCACTGTGTCCCGTTTTCACTCTCAGATGGGCCCACTCCGACCCCCCCCCCCACCCCAATCTGCATTTAAAGATGAAAAGAGAAAGCAGGCCTGGTGCACAAAGAGGCCAGGGGAGAGGGGAGGGGAGGGGAGGGGAGAGAGAGAGAGAGAGAGAGAGAGAGAGAGAGAGAGAGAGAGAGAGAGAGAGAGAGAGAGAGAGAGAGAGAGAGAGAGAGAGAGAGAGAGGAGAGAGAGAGAGAGAGAGAGAGAGAGAGAGAGAGAGAGAGAGAGAGAGAGAGAGAGAGAGAGAGAGAGAGAGAGAGAGAGAGAGAGAGAGAGAGAGAGAGAGAGAGAGAGAGAGAGAGAGAGAGAGAGAGAGAGAGAGAATAAACAAGACTCATGAGATATCTCCCTCTGCACGTAGGTTCCACTGTTCTCTTCTATTACAGTGAAAAGGTTCACTCGGGTAGTCATCCAGATATTTATCCGTGGATGACAGATCCTTATGTGATACATCTGTCATCCAGATGTATGATTTAACCATCACAACAGTCTCTCTTCTCTAATCAGGGGCCAGATACTAATCTACCACACACACTGTTCAGCTGTTCTGCCACTGCCCTTTGGAGGGGAGAGCAGTGGGTCCATCCAGTGGACCACTCACATGCAGTTCACAGTGCACACTCCCAATGAGTGGGGGGGTAGGGGAGGGCCGGGCGGCACACAGCAGCAGCAGACTCTCCTCACTGTCTGTCACAGCTGTTCATTATGGACCCGCTGCTCTGCTCCCACTGCCAACACTCAGGAAAGAGTTATTGCGTCCTCCTAGATGATTTTCCCATCGGTTTAGTTGGCTGAGAGAGCAGGCAAACACACACACAAATGCGAACCCAGGCGCACACACAGACACACACACACGCACACACACACGCACACACACCCTGTGCGTACTCTGGTTAGTTAGTCACATGCGGAAGGTCTGTTGTAAACAACAAGTAAAAAGCTGTGAGATTACAGCACCATGGACAGCGGTCAACAATTGGCATACATTATTCTAGAGAGTACAAAACCTTGAGAAGTCAAAACATTGGTCTGTTTGTCCTGTATTTCTGACCACACCTGTGTGTCCATGTTCCTGCCTTTCGAGTGAAAACGCCACCAGAGGAATCAGCCCAATCGAAGACCCATCCTTCCAAAACCCGATTGGGTCAGAGAGTGTCTGTATTGACTCTATAAAACAACCCATTCTCCTCTGGAAAGATCAATGCTGACCAATACAAGTTAACTTACCCCCAAACACACGTGGACTCTTTTCCAATGCCCCAGATACGACTGTCCATGAATTTGTTCTGAGAGGCCTCAATGATTTTCCACCGGTAGTCCAATGTGATCTCCAACAAATTGAACGTGGAAAACATTTGACACATTATGCATTAGGTGTTATCGTTGATTTCCATTACGGTTAATGCCCACTCAGAGTTCCTTCACTTGTGTACCGTCACACGGATACAGAATTCACTGTGAAATTGGACTACCGAGCCGAGACGTTTTCTCTCCACACCCATGGATAATGATCAGTAAAGATAAATTGGGGGAGAAGAATTGTTAGAGGAGCCTTACTCATAATCGCACACCAGAGCTTTCATAAAAGGGACATGATTATGAGAGAGAGAGAGTTGGTGAACTCCGTCTCAGACTTCAAGCCCAGACAATTCAAAGTTGTGTTTCACAACTAATGTCTGTGCAGGCCGAGGAAGTTTTGTGTGAAGCAATGCAGTCACGACTGAGGGAGTTTTCTCTCCCCCCTTCTTTCTCCCTGCTTTTTTCTCCCCCCTCTCTCTCAGTGACATCCATCTCTCCTAGAGCTCCACCATGCTCTCCTGCCCCATGGGGCAGCCTGGATAGTGTAAGAAAGCCTCTGGCCAGTGAGAGAATAACAATCACTTTACCTTGGATAACCCCGAGAGCATTGGCCACAGTAGTGGGGGGAACCATTGTTGGAATGGGAGAGGAAGAAATAGGAATCAGCCATCCTTGGAAAAGATGGAGGAGCCCACGCTCAAATGGCCCTCTGTCTGCCAGGCGTACTGATCTTTCTCTCTCTCTCGCTCTCTCTCTCTCTCTCGCTCTCTCTCTCTCTCTCTCTCTCTCTCTCTCTCTCTCTCTCTCTCTCTCTCTCTCTCTCTCTCTCTCTCTCTCTCTCTCTCTCTCTCTCTCTATCTCTTTCCACTCCTATGGCCCTCGCACATCAGACACATCACCTGTCAACCTCCATCATGGTCATCGGTGCCCTAACATGCCCTATCTCTGGACAGGGCTGATTAAGCTGGACCTAGAGACCGGCAATGACAAAATGGGCGCCGGCCCGAGCCATCCCACGGTGTATGAGCAGGTGACTGCCAGACCATGGAAAACAGGAGGGCTGTATTGTTAAATGACTGTGTTCCCATGGAGCCCTGGCTTGGACCACTGGAGGATGAATGAAGAAATAACAGCCAGAGTCCTACAGCCCAGGAGCAATTTCCCCTCCACTGCCAGCTGGTGGACCCCATCCATCCCTACCTCCCCTCCCCTTGAGCTCTGCTTACTATGGTCCACAGGCAGGTTAGAGATGGAGCTCTCTATGACAGCCAGTTACTGTATGAACCTACTGAAGGAAGCTGGAGGGGAGGCAGAGAAGTGTAGCGGGGAAGAGGAACTTTCACCAGCCAGTGCACTTCAAACTGTGTTTTGTGTCTTTGTTTGCTTTGTTAATTCAGATGTGGAGGTGTATTTCAGTGCCCTCATTGGAAAATGACTAACCCCCCACAAAGCCTTCACTGATGTTATTAGAACACTTACAATCAACCATTTTCACAGACCAATTCGAAAAGCCACCGGCCTTTTTATTTGGGAACACCACTTTCAGGGGGTCTTTTTGACCAGGGTGTTGTTGCGATTGCAGTGGGTATCTGAGGGCTGCATCACCACTAAACGCTCTCTCCAAAGGTTATTTTTGTCAGAGAGAGTGAGTCACCCCCAAAGTACCTTGAGACAGGGATTAAACGGCAGCTCGTCTTCATCACAGTAATCTTGTTTGCTCGGAGGGCAGTGTCTATAGAGGTCGGAGCACAGCCACACTCACTGTCACAGGGATAAAGTTCTACCTTTAGTTTACACATAAAGAGCTTCGGTATGTAGTGTTGCTGCGGATCATTGACCGTGAAAATATTTACAATCACTCAAGTGGACCTGTAGTACTATTCAGTACAAATGACGACATTGTAGAGTGCTGTTCGCAAAAGGACAAAGGAATCCAAGGTCTTCAATGTCCAGATAATGTGAATTCACCATTGATGGCAGCTGTTTGAATAGTTTCCATGTGCTTCGACATGGAACATGGGAGAAGATTACAAGAAAAATACATGTTGATCAGCACATGAGTCCACAGGACATAAGACAAATAATCTGAACAGTAAATGTAGAAAAATGTCTGCCGGAGTTCAGGGAGTTTACGATTTAATGTGATCGCCTGGGTTTATACTGTAATTACTCTCGCCACGAGTCGCTATCAGCCAGCAGAAGGAGCGGATTGCAAATGTGTCACAACAGGATAGCTAATCCACAGAAATTGCCTGTTAACCGGGTGCGGCATGTCTCCACCCAAGACTTATGATTCAAGCTTCGTGGGCGTGCCGAGGGAGGGGGGGTGGGAATATGAGTCTGGGAGAACTGAGAGAGTTGTCAAAAAAAGAAAGAAAAATAACTCAAAACAATAACAAAAGCCTTCTCGCTGGCTTTCATTTGTCACCTGTTCCTCTGTCGGCTGCATCCCCTTAAGCCTCATAGCACTCTTATTTCCATCTTGATATTTCACCGGAGCTCGTGTCTACAACCAGACAGAGTACAAGAGGGGAACTAAAGAGCATTGTGAGCACCGTACATTGCTTGTGGCTGGCAGCCCTTACAAACAGCCAGCGCAAGGCAGACAGACAGGCAGTCTCCCTCTCCTGAAATAGTTAAGGAAAAGTATGGAGGAGTGACAACGTGCTCAGTCTTTATGAGCGAGTGTAGAATTGAAATGAGAGAAACCAGATGGAAATCAGTATGCTGGTGAGAGTGTTGTTCCGCCTTTGTTTTTCAACGTATGGCATGTTTCAGAGCTTCAGTAGAAAGTCTTTGATGAATGCACTAACTGTAAGTCACTCTAGATAAGAGCATCTGCTAATTGACACCATTTTAAAATGCAAATGTAAAGCATGAGTGGGACAGATTGTTCTCATCTTTGTCCTAGCTGACTACCTATATGTCCTATACACCTACCGCTCTGTCAACTGACAGAACCAGGGTAATATGCTTGTGGTGTTGCACACAAAACCTGCCAAAACAGACAACTTAACAATGGCCTTATAGCATTAGCTGTGGGAAGTCGGAGGTCCTCAATATGAATACAGCCATAGACTCCGTTGGCGCATCACAATAGAGTTGGCCTTAAAGTGTCGACCAGGGAAGGTGCCTCACTCATCAGTGTTAGTGTGGTAGAGTGGGCTTGCTGGGGGCAGATGATGAGCCTGGTCGAGCTCCAGCCGTACAGGGATCACCTTCTGCGTAGCCCAGAGGGGTGACCACAGAAGGGGTTGGAGGATGGGCCTGGAGGTTCCAAGGCCACGTCCCATATACAGTAAATACCTAAGTTCCTTCTCCTATCTACAGTACACTACAGAGCCCTCTACAGTTATCACTCTCTATGGAAATCTATTTCCCCCAGTGTTCTAGTGATTGGACGCTGTTGCTTTCCACAGAACTGTCTTGTTTCACAGAATGTGCTCCAACATGTCTGTGTGATGAGACTTCTCTAGCTGTCAGGAAGGCTGTTTATTACAGTCTAGGCTTTCTGTCAACACCAATCATCTCAGTGGGGAGACTGAGGCAGAGGACACCAATATCCTGCCCTTCTTTAAGGGCAAGGAGTTGGGCAACTATGTTTATATGCTTGTTTTGTTGAGACATTGTATGGTGTCCCAAAGCATGATGAAAATGTGCACTAAATGCTGGATTCATATTCGTAAAAGACATGTCAGAATCCAAACAATTAAAACTGAGGGAAAATATGGCTCTTCCATCATTGTTTTATCCATCTGATAATGACATTTTCAAAAGCATCTCTTTGTGATGACCAACGAATATGACTTGCCATCGTTTTCCACATTGGATCCCCCTGCAGAAACGATGGGATGGTATGAGCCATGGTCAGGTCGTTACACCAGTTGACATATCTGGGGCGTTGGGTTTCTGCCTCAGTGCCTGTCAAGAGGAACAAGGCTCCGGTGATTGGCATGGCCAAGTCCTCAAGGTCATGTTTGTTTTCACCGCTCACCCCTCACTGTAGATTACTGGAGTAATATCTCTCCTGTCAAAATACCCCTCACCCCCCCCCCCCCCCCCAGCAGTGGTCCTTAACCAGTACACACATCTAAAGATGGTTTCCACCACGTGTCTCCTTCATGTTGTAACCCAAGCCAGGGAAATATATCAGAACACAAACTTGTATGTTTTGTCTCCCGTCGGAATACTAAGAGAAGGAAATGTCATCTCTCCCATTGGCATCGCTCGGAACTGAGCTGAGGGTTGTGCTTGGTCGTGATTGCAGACCATAGCTCTCAGGAACCGGCCAAGGCTGCATGGGGCTTTATATTCATCACAGGGCAATGATACGGATCGCATCATTCAACAGGCTGCTGCCCAAGACCCATTCAAAACAGCCAGTGTTAAGAGCGAATAAGCGATAAAGGGCTACCTGGTCAGAATATAAATGAGTCCTAGCGGAGGCATCTGATGTGAGGATGATGGAGACGGACTCACGTGTTCAGGTAAGCAGAGAGAGGGAGGGACGGAGATGGGGAATGGTGGATATCCTAAGTGGAAATGCAGGATGGAGGAATAAAAAGGTGAAAAGAAAGATGAGGGGAGGCGGGTGAAGCACCACAAAGGGTGGTTGGCTGTTGCAGATGGCTGAGAAATTGTAGGAGTCACGAAAGCAAATGTTCATTTCGGCGCAAGCGGCAGTTTGGATATCATAACGACAATGTCATTGTGTTCCTACGATGGTGGTTATTTTCACACGCATCCAGCCGAGCGGTGGATGTGGTAGCGAGCCCATTGATTTGCTCAAAACCATTGTTCTGTGATTACTTGTCACAACACTGCCGTGCTCTGTATGTACATTGAGTAATATACACAGGAGAACAGCTGGACACGTTGGCAGTGCTAAATCTAACGTGTGTGGCGAGGTTCAAAGCAATCCAACTAGTCACTTACTGTAGCATAGACCATTAAACAAGTACACATACACACACACACACACACACTGCACCTATTTGGTGTACGTGACAATAAAAATAATATAATACTTATAAAATAAGTACACACTCTGGCATACTAAAGAGACTAATGACTTGTGAGGAGGTGTGTGTGTGTGTGTGTGTGTGTGTGTGTTAGTGATGTGGTGGAGATGTCATCCATGTACATTTATTATACCAAGCATCACCATATCATTGTCTCCTACCAATTTCTTTGCGTGCTATATGTCACACTGGCTGAGGATGGCTGTGCTGGGTATAATATCAACTGTTCTTGACAGAGTGGCACCAATTGTTAGGAAACTGGAACTCACAGGTATGTTAACAAGAGCACGTGATTCATTCTATAGCAGGAGCTTATGGTTGAAAAACGTTTTTCACAGCACTGGCTACATCTATGGTAATGTCAGTCTGATGCAAGGCCACAGACATTACTGCATATTTTTATTTGTATTTTGCACATGTAACGTACATGGATTTTGTTGATCTTGCCCATTGCTAATGTTTCTATGTACACCAGTAATAGATGACAAGGATTTGTATTGTGAAAGAACAAACTGTCTCAGAATTTTTGTGCCTTTGTGTACCGGCCAGTGCCAGCCGGAGGTAATAGCTTTTAATCTGTACATCAAAGGCCCGGCAAATAGCTCCTTCACAGTATGGGGGAATGAATAGGAAATCACAATCCCCATCTCCATATCCCCACGCCATCAAGATGGTGCTGATAGCTCTCCATCACAGCAGAACCTTGGGACGCATGCTGCAAGGACAGATCTTATTTGCATTTTTTTATTTATCCATTTTGAGTAATATATTCTGTGAATCCCCATCCAGGTGTTTACACATATATTGGTTTTGGATTTTAGAATACATTTTAAAACCAAAATACAGTCAACCGATCGCATTCGTTTCAAACATTAGTTATAATGAAATGAGACATTGAAGTAGTATTGAAAATCCCCTGCTGTGTCCCTAACTAGAGATGGTCCCCACTCCTCCACGTCCTCCACCTCCTCCACGCAGGCAGGTCCCCAGCTGGTCCCTGGTCTCCAGCACATGACTCGGTTCCACCGGCTTCCTGATGAACACGGCCAATCTGCTGTGAAAGCGCTCCATCGATAATGGATCCCTGCCACCCCATCCCTTTCACCCCCTTCACACACACACACACATAACTGAGCTGATGGAAAAACCAACAGGGGGATATGACATGGGTTCACTTCACGTGCCTAGGTTCTGGATACCGCCATTTGAGCCCATCACCATGCACATTGATTGGCTGGAAGAATTGAAATGCAAATGCTTTTGGTCTTGTGTGCACCTGGCTTGTAAAGTACTCTTAAAAGAAAATGGCTGCTCTCAACAACACGATATAGCAAGTATCGATACAGAAAAAAGCAAAGTATCTGACTGGGTTAGTTTAAAATGTCTCTTGAAAACAGGAACTGACCTGCAGTACCTAGTCTCAATTCAGTTCTATGAACTTTGCAGACTTTTTTTTTTGTTCCACATTAACATGCTCCTTCTGTCTCTTTCTCAGCTTTGAACTAATTTGACTGCGTGCAACTCCTGTGTAAAGAAGAAGAAGCAGCATTGGAAGAGCCCCAAGCAGCAGGCACCGTTGACTTAAAGGTTAGTCTCTGTTCCCTCTTCCTCAAAGACAGGCAAACAAAACAGACACCCCGTCTCAATGGAAATGCCACAGGTCCACAGAGCCACTCTGGCTATTCACTGTCTCAGACCCCAAGGATCTCCAACCCCTATCGGCAAATAACCTCGGTCCCCAGGTTCCTTATCATTAAATGCCAATGACCACGGGGGGACAAACTCAAAAAGAAGAAGAATTCCACAGAGATTTGTTTCACAATGTACAAAGACTAACGCTAATTAGTATTTATTTTTCAGCACATTTTGTGTATAAATGCATTAAACAACTCATAGAGGCACACTTTTAATAGAAAATACAAATCAAACAGTGGTATGCAGCGCTGAAAGCCTCATTAGTACTGTAGAGTAATATATGTGATACTACGGTCTCTGGCCACCATAGATCATTCATGGACTAAATACTTGGAGTAATGAAGTATTGATTTTACCTATTGGAGCAGGAAAGGCACAAACATACTATATACACTACCGGTCAAAAGTTTTAGAACACCTACTCATTCAAGGGTTTTTCTTTATTTTTACTATTTTCTACATTGCAGCATAATAGTGAAGACATCAAAACTATGAAATAACACATATGGAATCATGTAGTAAACAAAAAAGTGTTAAACAAATCAAAATATATTTTATATTTGAGATTCTTCAAATAGCCACCCTTTGCCTTGATGACAGCTTTGCACACTCTTGGCATTCTCTCAACCAGCTTCACCTGGAATGCTTTTCCAACAGTCTTGAAGGAGTTCCGACATATGCTGAGCACTTGTTGGCTGCTTTTCCTTCACTCTGCGGTCCAACTCATCCCAAACCATCTCAATTTGGTTGAGGTCGGGGGATTGTGGAGGCCAGGTCATCTGATGCAGCACTCCATCACTCTCCTTCTTGGTAAAATAGCCCTTACACAGCCTGGAGGTGTGTTGGGTCATTGTCCTGTTGAAAAACAAATGATAGTCCCACTAAGCCCAAACCAGATGGGATGGCGTATCGCTGCAGAATGCTGTGGTAGCCATACTGGTTAAGTGTTCCTTGAATTCTAAATAAATCACATACAGTGTCACCAGCAAAGCACCCCCACACCAAAACACCTCCTCCTCCATGCTTTACGGTGGGAAATACACATGTGGAGATCATCTGTTCACCCACACCGCGTCTCACAAAGGAACCAAAAATCTCAAATTTGGACTCCAGACCAAAGGACACATTTCCACCAGTCTAATGTCCATTGCTCCTGTTTCTTGGACCAAGCAAGTCTCTTCTTATTATTGGTGTCCTTTTGTAGTGGTTTCTTTGCAGCAATTCAACCATGAAATCCTGATTCACACAGTCTCCTCTGAACAGTTGATCTTGAGATGTGTCTGTTACTTGAACTCTGTGAAGCATTTATTTGGGCTGCAATTTCTGTGGCTGGTAACTCTAATGAATTTATCCTCTGCAGCAGAGGTAACTCTGGGTCTTCCATTTCTGTGGCGGTCCTCATGAGAGACAGTTTCATCATAGCGCTGGATGGTTTTTGCGACTATACTTGAAGAAACTTTCAAAGTTCTTGACATTTTCCGTATTGACTGACCTTCATGTCTTAAAGTAATGATGGACTGTCGTTTCTCTTTGCTTATTTGAGCTGTTCTTGCCATAATATGGACTTGGTCTTTTACCAAATAGGGCTATCTTCTGTACACCTCTCTACATTGTCACAACACAACTGATTGGCTCAAACGCATTAAGAAGGAAAGGATTTCCACAAATTAACTTTTAACAAGGCACACCTGTTAATTAAAATGCATTCCAGGTGACTACCTCATGAAGCTGGTTGAGAGAATGCCAAGAGTATGCAAAGCTGTCATTAAGGCCAATCCAATGGCCAACTAGTCCTTATCTTGAATGTTAAGTAGGGGATGAGGGGGGAGTTTCAGGGGATCTCATGTTGTTTATATACATTCCTGCACACCACTGCACACATTTGAATGTCATGCTGTGACAAACAATAACAACCAGAGAAACATTTTCTCCCTCAATCTATGGGAGACTGAGCTTGTGTGGCCAAGGGCACATCAATCATAAATGACAAACACAAATTTGAGAACACCACACACTGTTGATCAATGTCTTATTTGAATAAATACCAGGGGGAAAAATGAAGATTAAAACTTCAGGGAGTTTTATCGTCACACACAAGCTTTCCAATATGGCTTGGGAAGGAATTCATGATTGTTGATTAAACCAGTGTTAATATAAGCCATGCAGATCATATGGAGTCTTACCCTGGTGTAAGTTTAACCAATAGGGAACTCTGTCCTGGTCTCTGTTCACTAACCTTATTTCCTCCCTTGCACTACACAATACCACTCTACCATAACAACATGTACATCCAGCTGGCGAGGCAGGTGCGGCGGGTTGAGTGGCCATTTGCTGAGACGTTGTGGCTGATTCAGGCCTTGTTAAATCCCATTTTGTTTGTGAGCGGGGCTGAGCGCGGCGTCCTCAGGGTGTATGAGGGCGGACTCCGCACCGACTGGGGACCGAGGGGAGCGGTCCCAATTTTTCATCCTTATTGCCCGTGACATATCCAAAGTGGCATAGTGCGGTCCATGGAGAGATAGAGAGAGAAAGAGAAAGAGAGGGAAAAAGAAAGAGGTGGGCAACTCAGATGAACCAGGGAGTCTGTCTCCTATCCCCCCTCCCCCTCCTGAACCTCTGAGCAGGGCCCCAATCTGCCTGGCTAAAACAATGCAATTCAATGCCTGTGATTAGGGCAGACAAGGTTAAACTAAAGGAGTCCAGGCCGGGTTCCCATCTCTCTCCCTCCAGTCTAACTCACTTGTCTCAGTAGCTCTGCTGCGACGGGGCCGACAAACAGAGCATGAAGCTGGCTCTTTTACATTTACATTTACATCATTTAGCAGACGCTCTTATCCAGAGCATTCAACTTGCCAGTGGGACATCCACCTTTTTTTTTCCTTCTTTTTTTTTATGGGGGGTGGGGGAAGAAGGATTACTTTATACTATTCCAGGTATTCCTTAAAGAGGTAGGGTTTCAAGTGTCTCCGGAAGGTGGTCAGTGACTCCGCTGTCCTGGCGTCGTGGGGGAGCTTGTTCCACCATTGGGGTGCCAGAGCAGCGAATAGCTTTGACTGGGCTGAGCGGGAACTGTGCTTCCGTAGAGGTAGGGGAGCTAGCAGGCCAGAGGTGGATGAACGTAGTGCCCTCGTTTGGGTGTAGGGTCTGATCAGAGCCTGAAGGTAAGGAGGTGCCGTTCCCCTCACAGCTCCGTAGGCAAGCACCATGGTCTTATAGTAGATGCGAGCCTCAACTGGAAGCCAGTGGAGTGTGGGGAGGAGTGGGGTGACATGAGAGAACTTGGGAAGGTTGAACACCAGACGGGCTGCAGCGTTCTGGATAAGTTGTAGGGGTTTAATGGCACAGGCAGGGAGCCCAGCCAGCAGCTAGTTGCAGTAATGCAGACGGGAGATGAAAAGTGCCTGGATTAGGACCTGTGCCGCTTTCTGTGTAAGGTAGGGTCGTACTCTGCGAATGTTGTAGAGCATGAACCTGCAGGATCGGGTCACCGCTTTGATGTTTGCGGAGAATGACAGGGTGTTGTCCAGGGTCATGCCAAGGTTCTTTGCACTCTGGGAGGCAGACACAATGGAGTTGTCAACCATGATGGCAAGATCATGGAGCGGGCAGTCCTTCCCCGGGAGGAAGAGCAGCTCCGTCTTGCCAAGGTTCAGCTTGAGGTGGTGATCCGACATCCACACTGATATGTCTGCCAGACATGCAGAGATGCGATTCGCCACCTGGTTATCAGAAGGGGGAAAGGAAAAAATGAATTAGTGTCGTCTGCGTAGCAATGATAGGAGAGACCATGTGAGGATATGACAGAGCCAAGTGACTTGGTGTATAGAGAGAATAGGAGAGGGCCTAGAATTGAGCCCTGGGGGACACCAGTGTTGAGAGCACGTGGTGCGGAGACAGATTCTCGCGACGCCACCTGGTAGGAGCGACCTGTCAGGTAGGACGCAATCCAAGAGTGAGCAGCGCTGGAGATGCCCAACTCGGAGAGGGTGGAGAGGAGGATCTGATGGTTCACAGTATCAAAGGCAGTGGATAGGTCTAGAAGGATAATAATATAATATAATATGCCATTTAGCAGACGCTTTTATCCAAAGCGACTTACAGTCATGTGTGCATACATTTTTACGTATGGGTGGTCCCGGGGATCGAACCCACTACCCTGGCATTACAAGCGCCATGCTCTACCAATTGAGCTACATAGGACCACGGGATAAGAGCAGAGGAGAGAGAGTTAGCTTTAGCAGTGTGGAGAGCCTCCGTGACACAGAGAAGAGCAGTCTCAGTTGATTGACCAGTCTTGAAACCTGACTGGTTTGGATTAAGAAGGTCATTCTGAGAGAGATAGCAGGAGAGTTGGCATTCTTATTGGCAGACTAAATAGCCTTGGTTTCACTAATGACTGCCTTGCCTGGTTCACCAACTACTTCTCAGATAGAGTTCAATGTGTCAAATCGGAGGGCCTGTTGTCTGGACCTCTGGCCGTCTCTATGGGGGTGCCACAGGGTTCAATTCTCGGGCCGACTCTATTCTCTGTGTATATCAATGATGTTACTCTTGCTGCTGGTGAAGCTCGGATCCACCTCTATGCTGACGACACCATTTTGTATACATCAGGCCCTTCATTGGACACTGTGTTAACAAACGTCCAAACGAGCTTCAACGCCATACAACACTCCTTCCTTAGCCTCCAACTGCTCTTAAACACTAGTAAAACTAAATCAACGACAAGAGGCTAAATGAAGACGATACACAACCCTCGCCCCCACCCTGGTGCTACCTTAAGACATCATTATATCCTTCCACTGGCATTGTTACAGATAAGAATACTAATAAAGGAAAAGCTTTTGCATGGCGGGGGTGAGGGGACTATAAACATGGTAATTCAGAGCAAGTGATGAGAGACATTCTTCTGTATTAACCCCAATAGCATCGGTAAGACTGGTCCCCTGCACGCACTTGGCATGGCAATGGGGTTCTAGTCAAGGGCATCTCCAAGGTGACTTCCATATGGAAGAAGAGGTAGTTGGATGGGGTTGGGTGTCTTGCCTACAGCGATGTGACATGATTGGAGGGGTTTTCTTCACTGAATGAGTCCCCCCTCTCCTCTGCTCTCCTTCCCACGGCGGAGATTAAGATCGCTTGTTGTAATTATTGCTCCTTGAGGCAGCCTAATTCTGCCAAGGAGATAGCATCACAGAGTCAGGTGCTGTAGATGGTATCTGGCAACCAGCAGTTCTCGTCTTCTGCATGTTCCAAACGACATTGTTTTGTGATACATGTCTGTTGATCGACTGGCTTCTCTGGCTTCTCTGGCTTCTGGAGCGCTGCCAATCCCCCGTCTGTCTCCAGATTCGCTCTCCTTCACTAACCACGTTATAGGAAAAAAGAAGGGGGGGGGGGGGGAAATCACACGCAAAAGCCAAAAATCCTGGGGTGTCTGGGATTTTTGCCACCTGACGTACTGCGAGGCATCAATCATCCGCCGACACAGTCCCATGAAACATCTGGCCGCCTCTCATCCAAACACAGGTGTTTGACATGCACATTCATCTCTGCCCAAAGAGCAGCCATCTTTTACCGTCAGGTACAGGTAATGTAAGGGTATGAGATTACACCAATTAACGGGACGATATGCAAACATTCAGAAACCTTCACAGGTGTATGATATGTGATGTAGCATATGCATTACAGGAGAAAAATGGGCACAACAGTTATTTGCTTTTCAAGTGATTCATGTTCAAGCAAGCAGTATCATTATCAGCAGCGAGCTCCTGTTATAGTAGTGACATTGAACATTACAGTGGTGACATTGAACGTTACAGTGGTGACATTGAGAGTTACAGTGGTGGCATTGAGCGTAATGGTGGTGACAATAAGAGTTACGGTGGTAACATTGAGAGTTACAGTGGTGACATTGAACGTTATGGTGGTAACATTGGAAGTTACGGTGGTAACATTGAGTGTTAAGGTGGTGACATTAAGAGTTATGGTGGTGACACTGAGAGCTACGGTGGTGACATTAAAAGTTACGGTGATGACATTGAGAGTTACGGTGGTGACATTGTGAGTTACGGTAGTGACATTGAGAGTTACGGTGGTAACATTGAGAGTTCCATTGGTGACATTGAAAGTTACGGTGGTAACATTGAGAGTTAAGGTGGTGACATTGAGAGTTATGGTGGTGACACTGAGAGCTACGGTGGTGACATTAAAAGTTACGGTGATGACATTGAGAGTTACGGTGGTGACATTGTGAGTTACGGTAGTGACATTGAGAGTTACGGTGGTAACATTGAGAGTTCCATTGGTGACATTGAAAGTTACGGTGGTGACATTGAGAGTAACGGTGGTGACATTGTGAGTTACAATTGTGATATTGAAAGTTACGGGCAGATGCAGAGCCAGACTCCTCTATGGGGTCGCTCTGGGGGAATGACTCCCCACCGAGAAATCATCTGCATCCGTGATAAGCTTCATTGGCAGTTCAGGGCCAATGCTCTAATTCACCAAAGACGAAGCTCAGCTCAACCCCGTTACAGATGTGTGTTGCCGCAAATCACTGTCAACAGCACATGCATCACCCTGTCTTTCCCCAGCAGATCTATTGGTGGCTCTTTTCTAGGGTAACCGCAATCAGTTCAGGCACGCAGCTGATCTATTGCCCTTGCTCAGCGGTGGAGTAGGATCATTAGTTCGGTGTACTTTCCGTCTGGGGGAAGCATAACGAGGCATGAGCTGTGGGAGTAAAGATAAAAAAGCCTCAATGATCCTCAAAAAACTGACTAGCGTATATGATCACATCTTATAGGAGGGATGTCTATTAATTTGCTCTAATTGTGACGGAGTGACAGGCAATTAAGGAACGTGTTGTGTGTTTCAATGCCTCTGTCATCCCTGGGAATGTGTGTGGGGGGGGGGGGGGATTAGAAAGTACATCAGCCCTCAGTTCATGGTAGTGCTGGTATGTGGTGGTGGAGGTAAAAGCAGCTTATTGTCAAGGCTGTCAACTCCGGAACTGGGAGAATGGAATCTCATAAGCATGAACTAACATTGGTCATTGGGAATTGCCTCAACATTGGTGACGTTTGGCTCCATTTACTACAGTTGAGCAGGTTAATGTACATTGTCACTGTGCCTGGCTACTCATGCGTGGATTCATGTTAATATGTGAGGGATGTTAATTGAGAAGAGGATAAATTAATTTAATCAGCATTAATGTTCAGACTGACCTTTATTTAAATGTGTTTATTCTGGCTGTTTACAAGTCTCTAGTCTCAATGTAATGTAGCGTGTGTGGGTCAATGAATTTCTTCTGGTAGGGTGGGTATGTTTTTCTGTGTGTGTGTGTGTGTGTGTGTGTGTGTGTGTGTGTGTGTGTGTGTGAGTGTGCGCACAAGAGGGACTGCTCAGTGGCAGATTGTGACAAATCCTCAATCTCTATGTGGGAGCTGCTAATGTTCAACCATGATCATACACCCACGTCTCCCCTCTTCTGCACCCCCATTTTTTTCTCTCTCTCTCTTATTCGCTCAGCATTTACCTCCCCCCCTCTCTTTCCCTCACTCTGTTGCTCACTCTCCTCCTCTCCTCTGTCTAACTCTCTCTTCCTCTAGCTTTTCTTCCCTGCTCTCCCTTGTTCCTCCATTCATCCATTCTTCTCTCTCCCTCTATCTCTCCAAGCGCTCTCCCCGTCTCTCTCCCAGCATGTCACAGCTCCTCCTGGTCAGAACATAGACACCAGGGGGGAACCCTGTGATGTGGCCAGCTACAGTATTCCCACACTGGGCCACCTCACCACCACCACCACCATCACGCCGGGCCCATCTCCTGTCAGTCGCCCCACTGCAACCACACACACTGCTCGCTCCATGAACCACAGTACCACCAGAGGACCACCAGCACACCTCAGCCACCGCATGGCAAGGATCAGGAAGGGCAGAGCGCAGTAGGAAACATAAGAGCTGTTGTTCAGGATTATTCAATCAGAGAGGGAGAGAATCAGAGGTTAGAGACAGTCAGACATTTCAATGTATGTGTCAGTCTCAATGTGAACTGCAAAGGCATAAACAAATCCTGACTTAAGTTGCACTCCACCTTCAAGACCAACCATCCATTGGCATCAATGTGTTAATCATGCCACGGATCAAGTTTCAAGTCAACTGTGTCATCCAGGATCTTGAGTCAGGATGGTGGCCATGCAGCTCTTTCCAGATATGAGCAGAGTGACCTTAAAGCCCTGGTCTGTGTATAGTAGATCGATGGGAAGGCAGTGGTAGCGCTGCTGAGGTAATTTAATTATCAGATCCTCCACAGGCTAGGGTAATGACTGCTCTCCAAATCCTCCCTAATCCCCCATCCCAGTCCTCTACACAGACAGGCCTTGCCCGGGGCTCTCTGATTGTCTGACACAGGCAGCACTAACTCCTATACCCTGACTCTGTCTGTGTCCCATACAATACTGTAATATATATATTTGTGGCCACATCCATGGCAGTTTGTTTGGTGAGTAAAAGACCAAAATACACTTCCATGTAGTGGATAATGTGAGATGATGGGGGGTTGTGGTCTAAGGCACTGCATTGCAGTGCTAGCTATGCCACTAGAGATCCTGGTTCGAACCCAGGCTCTGTCGTAGCCGGCCGCGACCGGGAGACCCATGGGGCGGCGCACAATTGGCCCCGCGTCGTCCAGGGTAGGGGAGGGAATGGCCGGCAGGGATGTAGCTCAGTTGGTAGAGCATGGCGTTTGCAACGCCAGGGTTGTGGGTTCAATTCCCACGGGGGGCCAGTATGAAATAAATAAATACAAAATAATAATGTATGCACTCACTAACTGTAAGTCGCTCTGGATAAGAGTGTCTGCTAAATGACTAAAATGTAAATGTATGTTAATGTAGCTCTTCATTCCTCCCACGTCAGTGTCCCTAGTCTGGCTCAGAGTCTGGATGGTTCTTGAGGTCTAAAGGGGGCCATCCTCTATCCATGAAAACATCTTCATTAATTACCCCTATTGAGAGGGATAGGAGGTGACCCCTGACCCTCTCAGAGTCCCAGGCCCCTGGACCTGGTGACTGGCTGTGGGGACTGACTGTCTCCTCTCAGTCAAACCACTGGAGAGCCAAAATACCCACTACACACATCCCAGTGGAGCCCCACCATCTTGTGGGCGGAGGAGAGTTAGCTTGCTTGCTCAGTCTACGTCTCTGCTTTGAATTTTTGGTAATTAGTCAGACACAAAGTAGCTGTTCACTTCCACCTCCGGTCAAGTAATATCATATAATATAATATACTGAGTTATGAAGAGGAAGAGGTAGTGGTTAAAGCTAATAGATAGGCAATTTGAAAAGTCGTTCTTTTAGATGAAGATACCCCTGGGTGTGAATGATGTGCCTCTATCTGTTATCCAGCTTAAATGAATCTATCTGTTTTATCAGCTCAGCTCCATGATGATTCAGTTAGTGCTGAGTGTTGGTGATGCCCCGCCTCCCCTTTCACCCTCTTCTCTCTTTTCTCCTATCCAAACATCTGTGCAGAGTCATTGGTGTTGGCATGTGCTAATGACCCTAACAGGGTGAGGGTGTGAGTGTGAGTGTATGTGTGTGTGAGTACATGAGTGTGTTTGTATGTGTGTGTGTGTGAGAAGGGTATGCACGTGTGTTTGTGCCGACAGAGAGTGAAAGGAGCACCTGTGCGTGTTGAAAAGAACCTGCCGGTCCTACATTATGATCAGCATCACATCCTCCAGTCTGGATTGATAGAGCTGTAAGGCAGCTTCCTGTCTGCGGAACAGAGAGAGAGAGAGAGAGAGAGAGAGAGAGAGAGAGAGAGAGAGAGAGAGAGAGAGAGAGAGAGAGAGAGAGAGAGAGAGAGAGAAGAGAGAGAGAGAGAGAGAGAGAGAGAGAGAGAGAGAGAGAGAGAGAGAGAGAGAGAGAGAGAGAGAGAGAGAGAGAGAGAGAGAGAGAGAGAGAGAGAGAGAGAGAGAGAGAGAGAGAGAGAGAGAGAGAGAGAGAGAGAGAGAGAGAGAGAGAGAGTGTAATGAGGCTATCAGATGTAATTAAAACAAGTGTCTCTTCTCTGTAAGAAAGTCAGAATACTCAGAAATATGTCTGACTCACCAATAATTCTTTGAACAGTATAACACCCATGGGTAGTGTGGAAATGAGCTGACTATGACGGGAGCATGATAAACATACAGACTGGACTATTCCTAGGATGAAGACTGCAGGTGGCAGACAGGCTGAGTTGGGAATT